>NW_012106142.1:394833-437976 GCF_000951045.1 Mandrillus leucophaeus | reverse complement strand
CTCCCAAGTAGCTGGGACTACAGGCGCCCGCCACCACCCCCGACTAATTTTTTTGTATTTTTAGTAGAGACGGGGTTTCACCGTGTTCACCAGGATGGTCTCGATCTCCTGACTTCGTGATCCGCCCGCCTCGGCCTCCCAAAGTGCTGGGATTACAGGCATGAGCCACCACCTCCGGCCATGAATGACTTTTATGCTGAGTTTACCCATTCATTTTAAGCTTTGAAATAGAGAAGGATAAAGAAACTTAAATACCTGTCCAAGGTCACGCAGCTTACCTTTCAGGTGGAAAGACAGACAACAAGTAAGTAACTAACTTAGAGAGTGGTAAGCGCTGAGAAGGAAATAAATCAGTGTGATGTGGCTGATAAGGCAGAAGGAGGGGGTGCCTACTTTAGGGAGATAAGTCAGGGCCTTCCTGAAGTAGCATGGTCACAAGACTCTCTCTAAAATGTATTCAGACTCTGCTTTAGAAAACACTACTTTAAGGCAGGCACGGTGGCTCACACCTGTAACATCAGCACTTTGGGAGGCTGAGGCAGGCAGATCACTTAAGGTCAGGAGTTTGAGACCAGCCTGGCCAACATGGTGAAACCCCGTCTCTACTAAAAATATAAAAATTTGCCAGGTGTGGTGGTACAGGCCTGTAATCCCAGCTACTCAGGAGGCTGAGGCAGGAGAATCACTTGAACCTGGGAGGCAGAGGTTGCAGTGAGCTGAGATTGCGCCATTGCACTCCAGCTTGGGCAACAAGATCAAAACTCCGTCTCCAAAAAATAAATAAGTAAAAAATAAAAAGAAGTTATTGTTGCCACTTAACTCAGAAAAATGAAGTGCTTGTCCTGTAGGATACTCCAGTACATTTTACTGTGTATGCTATGGATGTGTTATTGTTGTGGATGTGTTCAGCCTCCCAACCACATAAATAGTTCTTCAAGGAAGGAATCCATGTCTTATTCATCTACAGCTCAGTACCTACACCATGAACATAGCATGTGCTGAATAAAGTTCAGCAATAACAGTGATGATTAGATGATACTATTGTTAGGTGACAGAATAATAGAACCGATTCTATAAATTTTAAAAATTTGGCACACAACCAAAATGCCATGTCTTACTCATCTTTGCACTCCATAGGACACAGAAGAGTGACTTAGTAGTCACTCAATAAATGTTGGGTGAAAAAAAATCTTATTGAGTGAGTAGAGGCACAGGGATGTGCTAATTGTCGTCCAAAGTTTACACTACGTTTTGTAAATATTATATAAAATACTTAGTGTTTGTTGAGCTTTACTATAGGAATTAACGTGAAGACTTATTGGAATTGACAAGGAAAATATAGAAGACAAATTGAGAAGGTAGAAGGCTTTAAAGTAGTCTTTTCTTATGTTTTGTTTTTTTGAGATGGAGTCTCGCTCTGTTTCTCAGGCTGGAGTGCAGTGGCATGATCTTGGCTCACTGCAACCTCCACCTCCCGGGTTCAAGCAATTCTCCTGCCTCAGCCTCCAGAGTAGCTGGGATTACAGGCCTGCGCCACCATGCATGGCTCATTTTTGTATTTTTAGTAGAGCTGAGGTTTCACTATGTTGGCCAGGCTGGTCTTGAACTGCACCCTCAGGTGATCTGCCTGCCTGGAGATTGAGATCATCCTGGCTAACATGGTGAAACCCCGCCTCTACCAAAAATACAAAAAATTAGCCAGTTGCGGCGGCATGTGCCTGTAGTCCCAGCTGCTGGGGAGGCTGAGGCAGGAGAATGGCATGAACCCAGGAGGCACAGCTTGCAGTGAGCCGAGATTGTGCCACTGCACTCCAGCCTGGGCGACAGAGCAAGACTCCGTCTCAAAAAAAAAAAAAAAGAAATCCAGGTAAGAAGTGACCACAACTAGACAACTGGAGTGAGTGTGTTAGCAGCAGAAATGAATAAATTCAGGAAATATTCTTGATATAAAACACAGAACTTTCACTGGGTGCATTGTACTTGAAGGTGAGGCAAGAAAAATCGAAGAAGAGTAGATTTTCTTTAGCTTGAGCAACTTCACGATATTTTCTCAGATGGGGGAAACTGAAGGAAGAACAAGGCTGGAAGGGAAATCAAGACTTCCGTTTGAAAGTATAGTCAATTTGAGAAGCATATATCAAGCAATATATCAATATTCAAATGGAGATGTCCAGGAGGCAGTTGAATATATAAGTGTCAGACTCAGAGAAGAGAGAATATAAAAATTTAGAAGGCAGCAGCATAGAAATGCTAAACTCTTGCGTGTGGTTATGACCACCTAGGGGTAAAAGTGTAAATATTTTTTAAAGGGGTCAGGATAGAGCCTGTTAGAATTTGAGAATTCAGAGAGGGTTCAGCAAAGGAGCCTGAGAAGGAGCAACCAGTCAGGTGGATGCTAAACTAGAAGACTATGGTGTCACAGAGGCCACAAGAAGGGAGTAGCCAGTTGTGTTAGATGCTGCCAAGAGGTTTAATGAGATAATAATACTAACACATTGGCCGGGCGTGGTGGCTCATGCCTGTAATCCTAACACTTTGTGAGGCTGAGGTGAGCGGATCACCTAAGGTCAGGAGTTCAAGACCAGCCTGGCCAACATGGTGAAACCTGTCTCTACTAAAAATACAAAAATCAGCCAGGCATGGTGGCGCACACCTGTAATCCCAGCTACACTGGAGGCTGAGACAGGAGAATCACTTGAACCCAGGAGGCGGACGTTGCAGTGAGCCAAGATTGCACCACTGCACTCCAGCCTGCGCAACACAGCAAGACTCCATCTCAAAATAGTAACAATAATAATAATAACACTACAACACTACTACTACTACTACTACTACTAGCTAACATCTACTGAGCACTTAAAATGTACCACATCTGTTCTAAGACCTTTATGGGTATTAACTCTTTGACTTTCTTTGACAATGCTAAGGATAGAGAAGAAACCACTGGATTTGGTAACACAGAGGTCAAATGAAGAGATCTTTCATTCAACAACAATTATTTCCTGACTTGTTCCAGGCAAGCTTGAGGCACTGAGGATGAAAGACAAAGGTCCTGCCTCCATAAGAGCTTAATGTAAACAAGTAAACAAATAGATATACAGTCAGATAAGTGTCTCAAAGAAAAGGAGCAGGCCAAATAATGCTCTTTTTGGTACTCCATGAAAAGGAGATGACAAGTATTTGAAAGAAGAGTGCCCTGGCAGAGGAAAAAGCAAGTGAAATGATCCTGAGCTCAGAGCAAGGATGCCCATGTGCCTGCAGAGCAAAAGCTGACAGGGGAGTAGTAGAACATGATGTCATGGACATATCAGGTCAAGTTCAAGGTGAGGTTAGTGACAGGCTCAGATCAAGTGGGGCCTTGGAGGCCTGCTAAAGACTTTAGAGCAGGGGTTTCCAACCCCCGGGCTGTGGACTGGTTTGGTCTGTGGCCTGTTAGGAGCCAGGCTGCATAGCAGGAGGTGAGTGGCAGGCGAGCAGGCGTTACAGCCTGAACTCCGCCTCCTGTCAGATCAGTGGTGGCATTACATTCTCATAGAAACACAAACCCTATGGTGAACTGCGCATGCGCATGTAAGGGATCTAGCTTGCGTGGTCCTTATGAGAATCTAACGCCTGATAGATTGATCTGAAGTGGAACAGTTACCCCGACCCAGTGAAAAAATTGCCTTCTACAAAACCCATCCCTGGTGCCAAAAAAGTTGGGGATCCCTGCCTCAGAGGACATACTACCTGAGGTGAGAACCCATTCTGGAGAGCAAGAGAACTGCATATAATTTATGTTCTAAGGGACTTCTGTGACCACTGTAGGTACAATGAACCAGGGATGGGGCAAGACAAGAACCCAGCTGGAGGCTACTGCAGTGGACCTGTAGCAGGACTAGCCGCAGACAAAACCCCTCAGTCACCAAGTTAAAGAAGGAACAGCTTTCGGCCAGGAGCATTGGCAAGACTCATGTCTCAAAAGCCAAGCTCTCCGAGTGAGCAATTCCTGCCCCTCTTAAGGGCTTACAACTCTAACGGGGTCCACGTGAGAGGGTTGTCATCCGTTGAGCAAGCAGGGGGTACGTGACTGGGGACTGTAAGCACCAGTAATTAGAATGGAACAGAACAGGACAGGGATTTTCATAGTGCTTTTTCATACAATGTCTGTAATCTATAGATAACATAACCGATTAGGTCAGGGGTCGATATTTAACTGCCAGGCCCAGGGTGTGGCGCCGGGCTGTCTGTCTGTGGATTTCATTTCTGCCTTTTAGTTTTGACTTCTTTCTGTGGAGGCAGAAATTGGGCATAAGACACTATGAGGGGTGGTCTCCTCCCTTAGACCAGGCAAGAGATGATAGTGGCTTACAAAGATAATGACATTTTAAATGTTAAGAAACAGCCATAGTCAGGATATAGCTCAAAGTTACAATTTGCTAATGGTTTAAAGTCTGAGTGTAAGAGAAAAACAGGCATCAAGAATGATGCCAAGGTTTTTGGGCACCTGGATAAATGAACGCTGGTGCCATTTGCTGAAATGGGAAACAACAAGGGAAGAGCACGTATGGGTGTTGCAGGAAGACTTCAGTGGTGAGCACATTATGGTTTTTTTGGTTGTTGCTTGTTGTTGTTTTTGAGATGGAGTTTCACTCGTTGCCCAGGCTAGACTGCAATGGTGCAATCTCAACTCACTGCAACCTCTACCTCCTGGGTTCAAGCAATTCTCCTGCCTTAGCCTCCCAAGTAGCTGGGATTACAGGCATGTGCCACCATGCCTGGCTATTGTTTTTGTATTTTTAGTAGAGATGGGGTTTCACCATGTTGGTGAGGCTGGTCTCGAACTCCTGACCTCAGGTGATCCACCCGCCTCAGCCTCCCAAAGTGCTGGGATTACAGGCATGAGCCACCATGCCTAGCCCGCATTATGTTTTACATGCCAAACTGATATTCAAGCAGCGATGATAAATCAACGACTGGTTATAAAACTCGAGTTTAGGGGAAAAACTGAGGCTAGAGACAATTTGGGAAGTTACCAGAATATAGTTAAGGCCATGGAACTGATGACCTCACCCAAGGAATAAGGAAAGTTCTAGAAGAATGAATCTGAGAGGACTAAGCCATTGGTCACTTCAACCTAAAGGCTGGGAAGAGGAGGATTCAGCAAAGGAAACTGACTAAAGAACAATCAATGAGGTAGGACCACAGAGGTAGAGGCATCCCAGAAGTCATGTAAAGAAGACTTCTAAGAAAATAGGAGGTTAATGTGTCAGATGAGTAAAATGAAGATGAAGAATTAGCCATTGAATTTGACAAGGCAGAGATCATTGTGACCTCAGCAAAAGCCACCACAGCTAAGTGGAGGGGATGAAAATGTAAGTGGGTCTCAAGAGAAGGGGAAAAAGGCGGAAAGAGGACATGTAGATAACGACTTGCAGGTAATTCAATTGCAAAATTTTTCCTCTAAAGCAGAGCAAGGAAATCATGATACCTGGATGGGCACATGGGGTTCAGGGAAGGTTTGGGGATTTTTTAAAGACAAGAGTTATTGTGCATTTTGCTGTTGTCGTTGTTGTTTGGTTAGTTGGTTTTTGTTTTTGTTCTTGAGACAGGGTCTTGTTCTGTTGTCCAGGCTGGAGTGCAGCGGCATGATCATATCTCACTGTATCCTCGAACTGCTGAGACTGAGGTGATCTGTGATACTCCTGCCTCAGTCTCCCAGTAACTGGGACTACAGTTATGTGTCACAATGCATGGTTAATAATTTTTTTTTTTTTTTTTTTTTTTTTGTAGAAACAAGGTTTCACTATGTTGCTCAGGCTGATTTTGAATTCCAGCCTCAAGTGAACCTTCCACCTCAGCCTCTCAAAGTGCTGGGATTACAGGTGTGAAGCACCGTACCCAGTGCATTGCACATGTTTGTATGCTGATGGGAATGATCCAGTAGAGGAGGAATACAATGATGCAGGAGAGAGAGGCTAATTTTAGGAACAAAGAGCTTAAAGAAGTTAGATGAATTGAAAGATGGGATTGAAATCCAACATATAGATTGATGGAATGGCCTTTAATAGGAGCAAGGACAGTTCATCCATTATTAACAGGAAAAAAAGTAGAGTACATACATATAGATGCTGGCATTTTGGTAGATTTCATGGTGGAAAGATATGAAGATCTTTCAGAATTTCTTCTATTCTCAGTGAAGAAAAAAAGTGAAATCATCAGCTAAGAGCGAGGAGGAAAGGATGTAGAAGGTTGAGGAATGAGAGCACTCACCATAATTTCTGGGACAGTTGGAAAATAAATTGACTGGGGAAATACAGTATGACTGGCAAGCAGCACTGAGAGCCCACTTGAAGTTCAAGACCACGGATTTAAAGGTCAGTTAGCATAGTTGGCATAGTTGTTTGCCTTTCTCTTGCCATTATCTGTTATTCCAAGTGCAAGCAAGAGTTGGATTTAACAAGGCAAGAATGACAGAGGGAGAGAGAATCAAGGGAGTGATTCCATTGTTGGTCCATGGAATATAAGGTGAGGAGAGACGGCAGGACATAAGATAGTGATATATAATGAAAAGTTAGTAGGATCAATGTATTAGAAGTCCCTTAAGCTGAAAATCTGATAGAGGGTTCATGGAGGAGTGAACTGGAAAGCTAAGACATGGTTAGAGATCAGAGTGCTTGAAATAGTCTGGAAATGGTACAGCAGTTAACAATGGCTTTGATAGTGGGTGCCTACAATGGGGTGAAGGACAAGATCTTTCCAAGTGAGGTGGTCAAAGAACTGAGAAGCCAAATGGATCATCCAAGTGGATATGAAATCTCCATGCATGACGATAGTAGTGGTGGCAGAGAGAAAAGCAGTAAACCAGAGCAGTTTTGGGAGAGTAGAGAAAAGAAGCCTAACCAAATGTGTTGCGAATGAGAGGTGAAGAAATTGAGTCAGTGAGTATAGACAACTCTTTTGACAAGTTCTGCAATGAAGAACAACAGAGAAATGGTGGTGATGCTGGTGGAAGGGGAGAGTTTGAAAAATGACATGGGGTCAAGAGTTATTTCAAGATGGAAGATTCTAGAGTATGAGTATGCTCGTGGAACTGATTAATTAGGGAGAAACTGATGCTGTAGGAGAGAGAGGATAACTGCAGGAAGAAAGTTCTTCAGGAAATGAGAGTGCTATCTAAAGCATAAGTGAAGGATTTTGCTTTTCATTTAAAAAAAAAAAAAGGCACAATTCTTCCCTGAAATATGAGAAAAGGCAGAATTCATGGGTACAGATGCAGGTAAAGCAATAGATCCATTGTAAGAAAATAAGGGATTTCGTGATTGATCACTTCTATTTTCTCAATAAAGAATGAGGCAAAGTCTTCAGCTGGGTGGGGGGTCAAAGGTGTGAACTTTAGAGGAGAGTAAGGCAGTTGGTCATCTTCAGAGACTGGGAAAACTAACTTACTAAGGGAATAAAGTGAGCTTGCCAGGCAGTGCCAAGTGACCAATTGAGATGAAATTGAAATAAACCAGACAGTATGACTGCGCAATTTTGCACAGCAAGAGTCAACTGCTGAGGTGTAGGAAGATCGATGGCTGGGTTCAATCAGGGTTGGGGTTTTGTCAGAAGTATCGTGGATAACCAGAGAGCCAATGGAATGTTGGAAGAGGTAAGGGAGTAATTGCAATGGCAGATCATGGAATCCAGGCTGGGTACGGAGGAGTCAGTGAGAACATGAGATAAAAATTGGTTTCCCAAAAGATTGGTGGTCCAATGAGGACAAATAATTGCTTTGGATTGGGTCATTAGTGAGGGATCATAAATGAGCTGGTAGGGTCAGACGAAGGATGTTTATACCCAAGTCCCATCTGCCCTGTTACCTCGTGAAGGTGGTGGGGACTGAGCATATCGTGAGCACTTTGTAGATGCACACTCTGAATACTTGCTCAATGAATGCTTTGTTTCCACATGTGACCATATGCCAAACACTGACGAAAATTTAGTGAAGGAGAAAGACGAATGGTGAAATACAAGATCTTAAGTGCTCTAACAAGTGTAACATTCAAAGTGCAACCCAGAGGAACGCAATGACTAACTGTAGAGGCGAATGAAAAAGGGCTTCAAAAGGAGGTAACAATAGCTCATTAGGTGGCAGTGGAAGAGAAGAGATTCAGTTTCTCTCATTATTAGGTGTCAATTTCCCATCTGAGTCCCTTGAAACGCAAGGGCTGATGACTGCGAAGCAACAGGTAAATGACACAAGTTCCTTTCAATATGGCAAGCTCTTGCATGCAAACCTCCAACTTAGGACCCCCGGTTCTAGATGGGGCGTGGTTGCTCAGCGCGTGGGGAATAAGGGGAAGGGAGGAGCAGGAGAGGGGATGAGGGAAGGGGAACACCTACCTCCCAGGAAAGACAGCTGAGGCCGTGGCGGGGCTCTGGTGATCAGAGATGGGGAGATCATTACTGCGGCACTGGGAAGTAATTCGGTTTCCTTGGCCTCGCGGGGCTTGCGGGGCTTGCGGGGCTCACGGGCTTGGCGGAGCTGTCGGGGCTCACTGGCCTTGCGAAGTTTGGGGGCTGCATGGTGCTCATGGAGTTCGTAGGGTGCATAGGAGTCCCGGGGCTCATGGGGCGCATAGGGCGCGTGGGGCTCATAGGACTCGTGGGGCTCATCACATTCCTCGGACTCGTCTTGCTCCCTGACCTCCTCTGGCTCCTCGGGATTCTCGTGTTTCTCGGGATCCTCCGACTCTCCAAGCTCGCTGTGAGTGTCGAGAATCCTGAGCATAATGGGCTTCTGGAAGACTTCGGAGCAAGTGGATATTTCTGTTGAGACCTGCCCATCGGTCACTTCGGACGGCTCAGACGAACCTAGAAACTCTTGGTTCTCCATTCGCGCCAGAAGCTTCTGCGGCGCGCGGCACTCACCCTCCCGGCTGGTTGCCTAGGCGCAGTTTGCTCTCTGCGCGATACTACAGGGCCGCTCGCTCCCAGCCCCGCCCCGAGCCCCGCCCCGGTCTCGCTCCCGAGTCCCGCCCTAGTCCCGCACAGCCCAGCCCCGGCCGGACTCAGCCCATCTCACGTCGCCTTCCTGCGCATTGTATGGTTGCCAAGGGGACGCACAGCTCTCCAGGACCTTCTGGACGCATCCCGGGGCGCGGAAAAGCCAGAGACACGTCGGTGGAGAGAGGAGACGAGATACTGACCCTGTTGCCGGTGTCCGGCGCGAGGATTCTCGCCTGCTGTCGTTCGGGGAGGCCCTGGGGTAGAACATGTCAGTTTCTAATCTAGTTAGGGCGCCCCTCAGACCCCAGAGCCAATCTGTATAGAGCTTGTGCCCAGAGGTTCCTGGACACAATCTCTACACAGACTTTTGTCCCCTAATCATACTGGGAGAGGATGCCGAGACTGACAATATTCTAAGGCCCTCAGTTGCTAACACTGATTTCCATCAATTTCTAGTTAAACACATGACAATCAGAATGGAGTGGGTGCGGGGTGCGGGGGGTGCGGGGGAGGTGGATCCACCAGTGCAACATTTGACATAAGCTTACATTCAAGAAGAGTCTCAAACTTGAATGCTTTACTTTATCTCCACATGAAGTTCTTCACACAGTCACAAAGAAACACTGACTGGATTAAAAGAAAAATATATTCATCTACAACTTGTGTCTCATTACAAGGCTCACTATCTACTGAAGTATGCTATAAGCTACTTTTTATAAAGGGCTGTAATTATCTTGTGAAGAATACAACTGTGTGCCGTGTTTTGTGGGTGCGTCCATTAATTTGGTAACTGTGGTATTTTTAAAATATACCACAATTCTTGTAATCCTGTTTTTGGCATCTTTTTTTTTTTTTTTTTTTATCACTTATAATACCAAGAGACTTTAAAAACGTAGGTGGCCTGGCCCTCTCTCAATCCTTGAGGAGTGCTTTCAGCTAATTTTCATGTTGGTGACAGTTTGGTAGAGGGGAATAGAAGTGGTGGAGTTTTACTGATGTGTTTATTTCCAAGGGAAGGGACTAGAGGTGTTAAGGAATAAGTTGTCTGTCAAAATATATAGTAAACCCAAGTACCCCTTTTGCTCGTTACTGGGTATTCCTTGTATGTACTTAATCTCATAGATGCTAAGAAAAGTTAGAAGAGAAATATTTTGCATTGTGAATGTTATCTGGAATGGAACTAGGAGATTCATTCTAGTATATGCATATATGAATCAGGGAATCTCCTTCAACCTTGCTTTGATATAGATGTGTGTAATATTGTATGGAAATTCAAGAAATATCCCTCAAAACTTGCAAGGAGAAATAAAGCTACTCTCAGAGAGTTTTAACTCAACCTGTAAACCAATCAGGTAGGAGTTATGTAAATCCACCTTAAAGAGGCAGGATGGCCCTTAAATCAGTAAAAGTAGTCCCTGGCTACATGAAATATCTTCAAAAGTCCAAAGAACGCATCAATTGAAAGAGGGGGATTCAGCCCACTGTGAATGTACAGAAGGAGCATCATAGAGGGTGTGCCTTTTCAAAAACTGCAGAAAGAAGGGGATCTAAGCCAACAGACTGCAATTGTTACAGCCTATCTTTTAGGTCCACTTGCTGTGAATGTTGTACCACTATACATCAAAATATTCATGCTCAGCTTTCTCTCGTTCTTTTTTATTTGGGACAGGGTCTGGCTCTGTTGTCCAGGCTGGAGTGCAATGGAGCGATCTTAACTCACTGCAACTTCTGCCTCTTGAGCTCACACCATTCTCCCACCTCAGCCTCTTGAGTAGCTGGGACTACAGGCAGAGGCCACCACACCTGGCTAATTTTTTGTATTTTTTGTAGAGACAGGGTTTTGCTATGTTGCCCAGGATGGTCTCAAACTCCTGAGCTCAAGCGATCCACCCACCTTGGCCTCCCAGAGTGCTGGGATTACAGGCATGAGCCACTGCATCCGGCACAGGCAGCTTTCTGACATGACTCGCTTCTCAAGGAGTCTGCTTATTGGGAAAGATTAGTAATGATCACACAGAATGAATTCTTTTCCAAGTCTGTTCATTTCATGTTGCTGTAATAGAATACCTGAGACTGGGTCATTTATAAAGAACTTATTTCTCTTAGTTCTGGAGACTGGAGCATCCAAGTGCATGGCTCTGGCATCTGGTGAGGCTTTCTTGATGCATCATAACATGGTGGAAGGGCAAATGAACATGAAAGACACAGAGGCACCAGGGGCTGGACTCACTTTATAACAACCACTCCCACCATGTCATGGCAGGCCACCCAGGCCTATCATCATCTCTCTGGATTCTACAATGATCTCTGAACTGGTGGAACTTCTGACTTTTACTTTTGATCACCTCCAATCGTGACACTCCAAACCATTTTTTAAAATCCTCAAGCTTTGCATTATAAGGTGTTCCATACTCTGGTCTTTTTTTCTCTCTCTAGTCTACTTTGAGCCACTCCACTACATTCCGGCCTCCCTGCTCTTCTCTAAAGTGTCAAGCTCTTCCCCATTTCAGTCTCTTCTCACACCTGTTCCCACTGCCTGGAGCCCATTTCTTCCCACTCTTTACATACTGACTTTTTTCTAGCCTCTAGGGCTCAGTTTAAATTACCCATTCAAAGAGGTCTTTCTAGCCCATATTAATTTTAAAAATGTTCCCACTATTATTTTCTATTTCAGTTCCTTGCTTCAACATAATTTATAATTATTTCATCTGCTTTTTTATTTTTGTGTACTTCCCCAGTTAGAATGTAACCTCCTTAAAGACAGTGGCATTCTCTGTCCTGGTCACTGGTATATTCCCTGTGCCAAGCACAGTGAACGACTGTGAATAGCTGTCATCATTTTGTTTTCCTGCCTAGAATCCCTTCCCTCTTCTTTGGAAGGCAGAACCCCTCCTTTCTGCAAGGAACTCATTCAATATAGTTTAAGGGGCTGATCCTTCCTTCTAACCCAGGTCTGACCAATCCAGCCACAGTAATTGATTCAGGGATGAATATGCAACCCCAGAAGAGCCAATTGGTATCCCTCCATGAGATTTAATGGAAGTCTGCTGAGAAAGGGAGGGTCCATCTTACTCTGAGATCATGAGCTATAAGAATGGCTTGTGTTGACAGCAGTCATCTTGCTACTCTAAGGAGGGAATCTGAGAATCAAACCAAGCAGAAGTTGGCAGGGCCAGGATACAGAGAGACGGTCTTATCTTTGAACTTCTGAACTCCTGAATCCACCCATGCCCAGATTTTCCAGGATGATGAGGAAAAAAAAATTCTTTTTTGTGGGGGCACGCACAAATTCGAGTTGAATTTTATTTAAAAATTTTTTTGTAGAGACAGCGTCTTTCTATGTTGCCCAGGTTGCTCTCTAACTCCTGGCCTCCAGCAGTCCTCCTGCTTCTGCCTTCCAAAGTGCTGGGATTATGGGCCTGAGCCACTGTGCCCAGCCATTTTTTTTTTTTTTTTAACAAGGTCTCACTCCATTATCCAAGCTGAAGTGCAGTGGTGCAATCACTGCTCACTGCAGCCTTGACTTCCCCAGGCTCAAGTGATCCTCCCATCTTAGCCTCCTGAGTAGCTGGGACTACAGGCATGTGCCATCACATCTGGCTAGTTTTTTGTTTGTTTCTGGTGTGTATTTTTTGAAGAGATGGGGTTTCACCAAGTTGCCCAGGCTGGTCTCAAACTCCTGGGCTCAAATGATCTGGCTACTTTGGTCTCCCAGAGTGCTGGGATTACAGGCGTGATTCACTGCACCCAGCCTGAATTTCCTTTTAACTGAATTTATTTTTAACTGAAAGAGTTCTGGCACATGGTGCTCCCAAAATGTTTACTGAATGAAAAGGCAGATCCACTCTTGATGTGCTAAGTAAACCTACTTTCTAACATGACTCAGCTTCTCAAGCCTGGAAGGCTGGCAACAGACACCAGATTCTGGTAAATTCTCCAAGGTTGTATGCCACCCTATTAGGCCCATTGTGCAGGCTACCAGCCAGGCAGCCTCTCTGACAATACACCAATCTGTCTTGTTGTCTAGTGCCATTTCTGTTAGAAAGCCCCATGACACAAACCCTCATCGTTAGCCTGAGAGCATCTCAAGTACAGAGTCCCTGCCTGAGAGCATCTCAAGTGCAGAATCCCTGCTTTGTTCACCGTGGTGTCAAGCAATGACTGCCATGTTGGCACTCCGTAACTGTCCACTGAAAGAAAAACTCCAGCCACAATACTTGTTGCCAAAATGCAGAATCTAAAATCAGAATCTGAGAATAAAAAGACCAAAGAGGGAAGAACAGAGATATTGTTCCCCATCCTGAAAGCTTTTGGCCTTTTCTTTGAAATAAGCATCCAGAAACTTGTCTATGTCCCTGATCACCTTAGAAAACCTAGGGAAGGGACAAACACATAGAATCAGAGTTTAGGGCTAGAAGTGGTCTGCATCTCACTTGATCTTTTTACAAGGACAAGACCAAGACAGTCAAGGAATTTGTCCAGGGGTCCATTCACGGTAATCCTTGGGGCAGAGGTTAAAATCCAACATTTCTGACAATTCCGAATCATTGTGTGATCCACCCTCCATAGGCCAGACAAGAAGAAGGTTTAACATTAGACACCTGAGTGGCTGCTGTAATAAGACACCATTAAACATGACAGCGCAGCGGTGATGTGAGAAAGGTAATGATCTTAAAGGCTCACTCTCCGATGTCTCATCTCTCAGAAGGCAATCATCATTTTGCGCATACATGCATAAATTAAATTGTGTTCTATTTTAACCTAAAACTAGAGACAGTTATGTGCTAATATTGAGAGGGGTTGTCTTCACCAAATTTGGATTTTTTTTTTTTTGAGACAGGGTCTCACTATGTTTCCCAGGCTGGTCTCAAACTCCTAGGTTCAAATGATCCTCCTGCCTCAGACTCCCAAAGTATTGGAATTACAGGTGTGAGCCACCACGCCTGACCCCATATTTGTATTATTTCACCATAGATTCCAAATTTTATTTTATTTATTTGTCTTGAGACGGAGTCTCTCTCTGTTGCCCAGGCTAGAGTGCAGTGGTGTGGTCTTGGCTCACTGCAACCTCCGCCTCCTGGGTTCAAGCGATTCTCCTGCCTCAGCCTCCCGAGTAGTTGAGATTACAGGTGCCTACCACCACCCCTGGCTAATTTTTTGTACTTTTAGTAGAGACAGGGTTTCACCATGTTGGCCAGGCTGCTCTTGAACTCCTGACCTCATGATCTGCCCGTCTCGGCCTCCCAAAGTGCTGGGATTACAGGTGTGAGCCACCACACCTGATCCCATATTTGCATTATTTCACCACAGATTCCAAATTTTAAAAGGAAGGATTTATAGAGCAAACTCTCTTGCCAATTTGCTTTAAAACCAAAGCAAGCCACTATAGTTACAAGTTGGATTTACAGAGTGTCTGCAAATATAGTTATCACTCTTTCTAGTGAAGAAAGTTTATCTATGTAAAAGCAAAATGTTAAGAATTTTAAAAACAAATCCCCACAATGTTCCTCATCTAGTCTAACAAACTCCTGGAAAAGAAACCCTTCCTAACTCTTTCTGAATACTGTTGATGTTTATTTCTCTGGGGGTTTGACAAAGTTCACGTTCCTCATTGTCCTGTCCCGATATTTCTTTCCTATAGTGTTAAAAACAGATCAACTTAACAGAAAGACACCTGGTTTTTTACTTGAAAAGAGAAAACATACTAAAATATATTCAAGGCGAGGTGCAGTGGCTCATTCCTGTAATCCCAGCACTTTAGGAGACCAAGGCGGGCACATTGCTTGAGCTCAGGAATTCAAGACCAGCCTGGGCCACATGGTGAAACCTCGTCTCTGCTAAAAATGGAAAAATTAGCCGGGCGTGGTGGCATGCACCTCTAGTCCCAGCTACTTGGGAGACTGACAAGGGAGGATCATCTGAGCTGAGATCACGCCACTACACTCCAGCCTGGGCAACAGAGTGAGACCCTATCCACCCACCCAAAAAAAATTTCATATAAATTTCATGCCATTGCAATACAATAAATGGGACAAATGCTTGCTAATGTTCATTTTACCTTTGTTGATTAAAAATCGCAATCCCCCCAATACGCTGTTTTACAAATACTTTTAACATTCAAAATCCAATAGAGATGCTGTTAATATGTTAGCACTATCTTTGTGCAGCTGTCCATTGGTAATCTCAGGGATATTCATTCCAAGCTCCGCACAGGCAAATGTGTATGCTCAAGCTCCTGATAGAAAATGGCATAGTATTTACATATAACATACACGCATCTACTTGTGTACTTTAAATCATCTTTAGATTACTTATAATACCTAATACAATGTAAATGCTATGTAAATAGTTGTTATATTGTGTTTTAAAATGTGTATTATTAGGCCGGGCGCGGTGGCTCAAGCCTGTAATCCCAGCACTTTGGGAGGCCGAGACGGGCGGATCACGAGGTCAGGAGATCGAGACCATCCTGGCTAACATGGTGAAACCCCGTCTCTACTAAAAAATACAAAAAAAATACCTGGGCAAGGTGGTAGGAGCCTGTAGTCCCAGCTACTCGGGAGGCTGAGGCAGGAGAATGGCATCAACCCGGGAGGCGAAGCTTGCAGTGAGCTGAGATCTGGCCACTGCACTCCAGCCTGGGCAACACAGCGAGACTCCGTCTCAAAAAAAAAAAAAAATTATATATGTATTATTTTCATTGTTGTGTTATTATTCTTTAGTGGGTTTACTTTTTGAATGTTTTTGATCCACAGTTCTTGAATCCGCAGATGTGGAACCCATGGATATGGAGGGCTGACTATATACATCCCATGCATTGAGAAAATAGGAAATGGCTTAATTTTTATTTGAAAGTGGAAACCTTTGGCTTCAAGCCTGCCATTCAACACTGATGACATTTCAGTCGTGAGCCGCACAGTGGGCTGAGTCCTGGTCACTGCACATCTGCAGCCAGCTGTGCAATCAAGTCTTTGGCATCTTGCATGGTGGGTGGTATCTCTGAGCCATTCTTAGTCACGTGGGTTCCAAACAAGAACATCTTCCTGTCATTTCCCACTTCAGATAATGCCAAAGCTTCGTGGATATCTGTAATGTGATAGGCTGCTTCAAGATCCTTCATCCGGAGTGGAATAAGAATAAGACAAAGTTGGTTATTTTGCAATCCTTTCAGATAAACACATTTATTACTCTTATTTATTGTTCTCAGTGACCACCCCATTTTCATATAAAGGATATTGTGACTCCATTATTATGAGTCCAGAGGTTGTCTGAATACAAATGTTTTCATAAGAATTATGCCAGCATTTATGAGTTATCCAAAAAAAAAAGTATATTCTGGAATGAAGCTAAGCCAATATAATACCTTCGTTTTCTAAACAGTGCAGTCAATCTGTTTCTAATTTTGTTTGTTGTTTGTTTAAAGACAGGGTCTTGCTTTGTCGCCCAGGCTGGAGTGCAGTGGCAGAATCTTGGTTCACTGCAACCTCCGCCTCCCATGTTCAAGCAATTCTCCTGCCTCACCCTCCTGAGTAGCTGGGACTACAGGTTTGTACCACCACTCCCCACTCATTTTTAAAAATATTTTGTAAAGAGGAGCATCTTGCTATGTTGCCCAGGCTGGTGTCGAACTCCTGGCCTCAAGCAATCCTTTCACCTAGGCCTCCCTAACTGCTGGGATTACAGGCATGAGCCACTGCACCCAGTCTAATTTTGTTTTTCCATTTTCCTTTTAATCTTCTAAGATTATTTCAACAGGAGCAATTCTTTTTATTTATATTTAATAACAGAAATTTGATTCATCTATTGTTTTAGGTCTATATCATACTTTACCAATTATAGTTCTTGCCACTGTGAGTTTTCTTTTGTGCTCATTATTTCTATTGAACAAAAAAATCCTCGACCAATTTTGGGGAGTAGAGGAAGACAGAGAAGGGAATGGAGAGAGAACAGATTCAGACAAGGTGCAGTGGGAAAAGGAGGCTCAGAGGAGAGACAGGGAAAGAGATGGGGGAGTCTTGGAAGAGGGAAAGCCACAGCAAGAGGCAGAGGGGAAGACAGGAAGCCTGTGCTTAGGCCTCATGCCAGGGCCAAAACCTCCTTATGATGGAAATGGCAAGGTCAAAACATACATCTTTAACTCTCATACGCCAAGAATTATTTAAGCAAATGACCTGTGACATTCCCTTTCATAAATACACAGATTCAGCTATAGTTTTCCAGTCCTTTGTGAAAGTTTTTTCACTTCTAAAATTGCGTTTGTAAATGGCTTTTTGTTATTTCATAGCATTCCGCCTAAGTTTTAGAAGATCATTTTTAAATCTTTGGAAATAACCTAATATTGTGCCTTTTTTTTTTTTCCTGTATCAATATGAACCTATCTTTTTTTTTTTTTTTTTTGAGATGGAGTCTCACCCTGTCACCCAGACTGGAGTGCAGTGGCACAATCTCGGCTCATTGCCTCACTGCAACCTCTGCCTCCTAGGTTCAAGCGATTCCCCTGCCTCAGCCTCCCAAGTAGCTGGGATTACAGGTGCATGCCACCACACCCAGCTAATTTTTCTATTTTTAGTAGAGACGGGTTTTCACCATGTTGGCCACGCTGGTGTCCAACTCCTGACCTCAGGTGTTCCACCTGCCTCGGCCTTCCAAAGTACTGGGATTATAGGCATGGGCCGCTGTGCATGTCCCGAACCTATCAAATTCTATCACTTGGAGCCTGTGGGGCTTTTCCTGATGTGCTGTCCACGGTACTTAGCTGGAGTTGATTACCTCTCCAGATATTGGTAGTTGCCTGTTTGAAACCTGAATTTGTTTAGAGCCTATGCTAACTTTTTGAACAGTGTTAATGAATCCATTAACATGTGAATGATGTCTCGGGTTAATAAATTCACTGGTGGAGTTGAAGAGGAAGAAATAGGAGAGGGAGGGAGGGAGGGTGATGGATGGGAGAAGGAGCTCTCTGTAATGATAAAGCACATCAGGAAAAATATCTGGTTTATTCCACACTTTCCTGTATGTGCCTTAATAGAGGTCATAACCCAAAGAGTAAAGATGGTAAGATGACTTTTTGAAAACCCTTATGTAATAACTTGAACCAGTGAGTCACCTAAAAGCTTGGACCAAATATTTTGGCCAAGGAATATAAACAAAGATGCATTAATCTTAAACTACGATATTCAAATCTTTTATCATTAAGGCCCAATAAAAGCTATAAATGTGATAACAAATGGCTCTGTTTATTCAGTTTGATGAAGATAATGGATACAAACCATAAGGCACAGTATTGATAAATTTGAATATTAAAAATGAAAATCACTCGGATGCAGTGGCTCACATCTGTAATCCCAACACTTTGGGAGGCTGAGGTGGGCAGACTGTTTGAGCCCAGGAGTTCAAGACCAGCCTGGGAAACATGGTGAAATCCCATCTCCACAAAAAATGCCAAAAAAAAAATTAGCTGGGCATGGTGGTGCACACCTGTAATCCCAGCTACTAGGGAGGTTGAGGGAGGAGGATCACCTGAGCCTGGGGAGGTTGAGGCTGCATTGAGCTATGATCATGCCACTATACTGCACTCCAGCCTGGGCAACAAAGTGAGACCCTGTTTAAAAAAAAAAAAGTCCGAGCGCAGTGACTCACGCCTGTAATTCCAGCGCTTTGGGAGGCCGAGGCAGGTAGACTGCTTGAGCCTCGTAGTTTGAGACCAGCCTGGGCAACATGACGAAAACCTATCTCTACAAAAAATGCAAATTAGCCGGGTGTGGTAGCTCCTGTCTGTAGTCCCAGCTACTTGGGAGGCTGAGGTGGGAGAATCGCTTAAGCCTGGGAGGTAGAGTTTGCAGTGAGCTCCAGCTTGGGTGATGGAGTGAGACTCTGTCAAAAAAAAAAAAAGAAAAGAAAAAAGGAAAAAAAAGAAAAGAAAAGAGGGGAGAGGAGGGGAGGGGAGGGAAGAAAATATTCTGTATAAAAGTAAGCAAAGTAAAATGATAAGCCACCAGGATGCTGGGAAAGATAATTGTAATGCACATAACTAACAAAGGATTATTTTTCCAAATGATATGAAAGACTCCTACAACTAAAATAAGAAAGATAAACACCCTAGTAGCAATTTGGGAAAACATATTCATAGGCAATTTACAGATGTGGAGACCAATAACTAATAAACTTCTGAAAAAATGTTCAAACTCACAAGTAGTTAAGGAAATGAACATTAGAATAATAAAAAACAAGTTCACCCATCAGACTGGCAAAAATGAAAAAGTCTGACAATACCAAGTATTGACAAGGATGTAGAGCTGCAAAAACTGTCATATTCTGCTGGTGGAAGAATAAATTGGCGCAACATCTTTGGAAAGTAACTTGGTGATATCTAATAAAACAGAATATGTACAAATCCAAAATCCCAGCAATTATTTTAGGCCTATCCACCAGCAAAATGTTCATACACATCCTCAAAGAGGCACATACATGAAGGCTCACTGGCAGCACCATTAAGAACAATAAAAAATTGGAAATAATTCAAATTCCCAGCAGTAAGAAAACGATAACATTTTGGCATATTAATGCTATGGAATACTATACAGCTCACTTACATGTACCATGATCTAAATCTTTGTAGTTTATGGTACTTAAGATGCTCCACTTAAAAACAAAACAATAAAAGCATCCCTCTCTCTTTTTTAAAATTTTCTTTTGAGACAGAGTCTGCTGGACTAGCTTCTGTACTGGACTTTAACATAGGCTCCTATTTGAGGTCATCATTTTTAATTACTTAGTTTACTTCCATATACATTCACCCATAGAAGTAGTAGGAGAAAAGTCAGGAATTGAGCTCTTCTATGATTGGCAAACCTAACAATTGAGAAAGGGACTTTAGCATTATAATATTATAGATGTTTAAATTGTTTTTCAATTTTTATTGTGTTAAATACATATCACAAAATTTTTCTCCTTAACCATTTTTAAGTGTACAGTTCAGTGGCATTAAGTATATTCACAATGTTATGCAACTATCACCGCCATCCATCTCCAAAACTTTTATCTGCAAAACTGAAACTCTGTATCCATTAAATGATAACTGCATATTCCTCCCTCCCCCAACGCATGGAAATCACCACTCCACTTTCTATTTTTATGAATCTGACAACTCTAGGTACCTGATATAAATGGAATCAGATAGTATTTACCCTTTTGTGACTGACTTATTCACTTAGCATAATGTTCTCAAGGTTCATCCATGTCGGGACATGTGTCTGAATTTCCTTCCCTTTTAAGGCTGAACAATATCCCATTGTGGCTGGGTGCGGTGGTTCACGCCTGTAATCCCAGCACTTTGGGAGGCCCAGGTGGGTGGATCACTTGAGGCCAAAAGTTCGAGATCAGCATGGCCAACATGGAGAAACTCTGTCTCTACTAAAAATACAAAAATTAGCCGGGCGTGGTGGCATGTGCCTGTAGTCCCAGCTACTCAGGAGGTTGAGGCAGAGAATCACTTGAACCCGGGAGGTGGAGGTTGTGGTGAGCCAAAATTGCGCCATTGCACTCCAGCCTGGGAGACAGAGCAAGCCTCTGTCTCAAAAAAAAAAAAATAAATAAATAAATAAATAAAGAATCGGGAGTGGTGGTGCATGCCTGTAATCCTGGCTACTTGGGAGGCTGAGGCAAGCAACTCACTTGAACCCAGGAGGTAATGAGCTGAGATCACACCACTTACACTCTAGCCTGGGTGCTAGAGCAGAATGCTGTCTTTAAAAAAAAAAAAAAATCCCTTTGCATGTGTATACCGTATTTTATATATCCATTTATTTTGGGTAGCTTCCATTTTTGGCTGTTATGAGTAATGCTGCTATGAACATATCACACAAAATATAAAATATATAAAACAAAACAATATAAAACATAAAGAAACATAAAACAGCCAAACATACAAATATCAGTTTGAGTCCCTGCTTTTAATTCTTTTCACTGTATGCCCAGAAGTGGAATTGCTGCATCATAAGGGAATTCTATTTTTGATTTTTTTTTGAGACGGAGTCTCACTCTGTCACCCAGGCTGGAGTGTAGTGGCGCTATCTTGGCTCACTGCAACCGCCGCCTGCTGGGTTCACGCCATTCTCCTGCCTCAGTCTCCCGAGTAGCTGGGACTACAGGCGCCCCCGCCACCACTCCTGGCTAATCTTTTGCATTTTTAGTAGAGACGGGGTTTCACCGTGTTAGCCAGGATGGTCAAAATCTCCTGACCTTGTGATCCCCCACCCTTGGCCTCCCAAAGTGCTGGGATTACGGGTGTGAGCCACCGCGCCTAGCCTCTATTTTTGATTCTTTTGAGGAAGCATGTTACTGTTTTCCATAGCAGCTCTGCAATTTTACATTCTCACTGACAGTATACAAGGGTTCCAAATTCTCCACATATATTTAATATTTTTAATGCATGTGTAGAGTAAGTTCGGCTCAGTCTGATTGATCTAAAGCAAAACGATTTCTTTATACATGGTAGCCACTCATATTTTGTTGAATCGAATTTAACAATTAACATGTATTTATTGAAGTAAGTTCAACACACATCTGTTGAATTCCTAGCATCTGCAAGACAGTATACTAGGTATTACAAGGAACACAAAGATGAGTAATAGTCTCTACCTTCAAGGTGTTTATAATCCAAGAGCTCTAATAAACATAAACTGAATTAAATATATAGCTTATTGTTGACTAGCTATTACACATATACATTTTTTGTATTAAATACAAAACTACTGAGTACAATTTATATTTGCACAGATTTTTACCTGTTTGTTTGCAAACACAACCAGAGGAAGTACTGGGTTTGCCGCAATTAGCTGATGAAGGTATTTCTTGGCTTCAGGTAATCGGCTGTGATCTGCTGAATCCACCACAAAGATAAGCAGCAATCCCTTGGATAGGTATGTTTCCGAGTAGGACCGAAAAGGTTCACTGCCACCAACTACAGAGAATAGTAGAGGAAGAAGACACACACACACAAAATTACAGAAGCACCCACCCTGGGAGCAGGGAGGGCACATCCAGATTTCTGAACACAGGTGTTTTGATAAAATATCACCGTGTTAGAGTGTACCCAGTCCTCAGAGGGACCAGAGGCATGTTAGTGGGGAACTGGTTGGTGAGAAGAACCATCACAAGTGGTTCATTCATTACTGTATCACAAAGGATCAGCAGAGAGATGCGAAATACTACAGGGGATGTCTCCTGATGCCACTGTCCACAGCAGCCATGTCAGCCACTGCATCTTTATCAGTTATAGCTCAGAAAATGGGAGTAAGGCCAGGTACAGTTGCTCACACCTGTAATCTCAACATTTTGGGAGCCTGAGGCAGAACTACTGCTTGAGCCCAGTAGTTCAAGACCAGCCTGGGCGACAGGGTGAGGCTCTGTCTCTACAAAAATAAAAACTAAAAAATGGGCCAGTGTGGTGGTGTATGCCTGTGGTGCTAACGACTAGGGAGGTTGAAGCAGGAGGATCACTTGAGCCCAGGAAGTGCAGTGGCGTGAACATGGCTACAGTGAGCTGTATTTGCGCCACCACACTCCAGAGCGAGACCCCACCTATCTTAAAAAAAAAAAAAAAAAAAAAAAAAGGAAAGAAAAAGAAAAAGAAAATGGGAGTATGCTACTAAAATAATTAAGACTGGAAAAGGATGGTAGGATAAAATACACATTAAAATAAATTTTAAATGAACTGAATTCATTGGCTAGTCTCACTTGCACAATTTTTTTCCTTTGTCAAAATCCTAGAAATAACTTCTCCTCTTAATATTGCACAGAGTTAACATGATCCTGTGGGTATTCAGGAATATTTGCTTCAGAAAAAAAAAAATGCCTTTTGATTACTTCATCCTGCTGATTCTTCCCAGAATAAACTTTTTGGTTAATGATAATAACATATATACAATGGATTTTGTTTTCATTTTTGTCCTAGGAGGAGTATTGGCAAACCATGGCCCACAGTTCAAATCTGACCAACTGCCTATTTTTGTACAGCTCACTAGGTAAAAATAGCTTTTACATGTCTAAATACTGGAGGAAAAAAAAAAGGTAGAATAACATTTTCTAACACAGGACTATTATATCAAATTTAGATTTTGGTGCCCAGAAATAAAGTTTTATAGTAACATTGAACATATAGAACATATTGTCTATGACTGCTTTCTCAAGACAGAGTTGAGTGACTGCAACAGAGAGCAGGTGGCCTGCAAAGCATAAATTAGTTCCTATGTAGTCCTTGACAGAAAAACTTTTTGCACCTCTGTTTCAAGAACTTAACAAAAGTATTTTAAATGCTAACAAGAAAGGATCTTTGCCTTCCCTTTGGCTTCCTTTGTACAGAGGTAGGCTACTCATTCTTTGAAGTATTTTGTGTTTTTAATTTGTTAAAATAGTGCTGTGTGACCTTCTAAGTAACTCATATGGTTTTAACACACTAAGTTAAAACATCAGTGGACGTTTGGGTTGTTCCTCATTTCTTGCTGCAATAAACAATGCTGCTGTAAACATTTTTGTATTTGTCTCCTGAGGTCCGTACAAGCAAGAGTTTCTCCAGTTATCTAAGCATGGAACTAATGCCAAATACGCCAAATTATTTTCCAAAGAAGTTGGTACCAATACACACTCTGCCAACAGCTAATAGCCAATAAGTTTCCTCTATATCCACATCCTCTTTTTATTTTTATTTTATTTTTCCTTGAGACAAGGTTGTGCTCTGTCATCCAGGCTGGAGGGCAGTGGTGCAATCTCCACTCACTGCAACCTCCACCTTCTGGGCTCAAGCGATCCTCCTTTCTCAGTCTCAGCAGTAGCTGGGACTACAAGCATGAGCCACTAAGCCTGGCTAATTTTGTATTTTCTGTAGAGCTGGGGTTTCACCATGTTGCCCAGGCTGGTCTTGAACCCTTGAACTCCAGTGATCCACCCACCTTGGCTTCCCAAAGTGTTGGAATTACAGGCGTGAGCCACTGCACCCGGCCACATCCTCTTCAAAACTTGATATTATCAGATTTCTTTTTTTTTTTTTTTGCCTAATTTGAATTCTACTTACTGATCAAGTTGAGTATTTTTCATATGTTCACTTCTAATTTGTTTTATGTGAAATGTTATTCATGTCTTTTGCCAAAGTTTTTAAGTTGTTTTTATTTGTAGGAGTTCTTTATATATTCTGGATACTAGGCATTTGCTTGGATGTGTTGCATGTATCTTCTCCTGTTTTGTGGCATCTTTTTAATGAACAGATGTTTTCCATTTTAATGTAGTTACATTTATCCATCTTTCTTATGGTTATTATTTTTTGTATCCTGTTTAAAAAATCTTTCTCTATCCTGAAGTCATAAGGATAGTCTATATTTTCTCCACAAAGCTTTTTACATTTGGCTTTTATCCATCGGAAATTGATGTATACATTTGTATGCATAGGAGACAGGAAACTAATTTCATTTTTATTCCATGTTGTCCCTGCACCATTTATTGAATAGTTTCCCCAGTGGACTCTCTAGTCTGTTCCTTTGGTCATTCTGTTCATTCTTGTGCCAACACCACACATTTTAATTTCATAGCTTTATAATAAGATTTGATACTTGACAGGACAAGTCCATCTTTCTTACTAATTTCTTCGAGTGTCTTGACTTTCTTTACTCCTTTGCTCACCCATGTCAATTTTAGCCTCAGCTTGTCAAACTCTTTTTAAAAAATCTTGTTGAGCTATTGATTGGAATTGAATTGTATCTAAACGTCAATTTGGGGAGAATTAATATTTTTTTGATATAATGTCTACCTATTCATGAAAACTGTATTATGTCTCTATCTATTTAGGTCTTTCAGTGTTATTCAATGACATCTACAGATTTTCTCTGTATAGATAGACACATTTTTTTGTTTGGTTTATTCCTATCTTTTGTTGCTATTGAAAATGGCTGCATGCTGCTGGGTAATAGAAATACAATTAATTTTATATTGTTATATACAGTTGTCTTGCCAAGCTCTTATCATTTCTAATAATTTGAAGGGTGTTTTAGGCTTTCTTTGAAGACAATCATGTAACTTGTAAATAAGTATTGTTTTATTTCTTCCTTTCTAATTCTTATGCCTTTTATTTCTTTTTCTCAAACTGACTAGAACCTCTTGTATAATGTTGAATGAAAAATTTTTTTTTTTTTTGAGATGGAGTTTTGCTCTTGTCATCCAGGCTGGATGGAAAGCAGTGGCACGATCTTGGCTCACTGCAACCTCCACCTCCCGGGTTGAAGCAATTCTCCTGCTTCAGCTACTCCTGAGTGTCTGGGATTACAGGCACCTGCCACCATGCCCGGCTAATTTTTGTCTTTTTAATAGAGACAGGGTTTCACCATGTTAGTCCAAGCTGGTCTTGAACTCCTGACTTTAAGTGAGTGATCCGCCCCCCTTGGCCTCCCAAAGTGCTGGAGTTACAGGCATAAGTCACCACACCTGGCTATTTTTCAAATGTTAAACCAACCTTTCATTCTTGGAGAAACTCATCTGGTGATATACTATCTCTTTAATATATTAACTGAATTTAGTTTACTACAATTTTGTTCAGATTTCTGCATTTCCATTTCTCATACTCTTTGCTGGTTTGGATATACAGTGACCTCATACCATGAGTTGGAGAGCATTTCTTTTTTTCCCCTATTCTCTGAAAGAATTTATGTAAGATTAAGATTGATAAGAGCCCACCTATAAACCAACTGATCGGGTGTTTTTCATTATAGGATGATTTTTTGCTATTGATTTCTTTAGAAGCTTTAAATTATTCAATATTCCTATTTCTTCTTGAGTCCATTTTCCTAAGACACATATTTGGAGGATTTTTTCCACTTATCCAGGACTTTATATCTATTGGTACAAATTTGTTAACACAGGTATTATACTCTTGTCATCTTAATGAATGATATGCTCTTTTTCCTTCATGACATTACTTATTTGTGGTTTCCAGATTTTCCTTAATGAATTTCACCAGAAATTTGTCTATTTTGTTTATCTATTCAAGGAACTAACTTTTGACTTTGCTGATCTTTGCTACTGTGTCTTTATCAATTTCATTCACTTCGTGTCTTTATCATCTCTCCCTCAACCTCTTTGGTTTTATTCTGTTGTTCTTTTACCTAATTTACATTGCATATTTAACCTATACGTTTTCAGCTATTTTCCTTTCAGCTATAAGCATTTAAGATTATAAATGCTTTAAATGCTAGTTTTGATCAGTAGATTTTGTCATCTTCTTTTTTGAGACATGGTTTCACTCTGTTGCCCAGGCTGGAATACAGAGGCATGATCACGGCTCACTGCAAGTTCTGCCTTCTGGGCACAAACGATCCTCCTGCCTCAGCCTCCAGAGTAGCTGGGACTACAGGCATGCACCACCACGCTCAGCTCATTTTTTGTATTTTTTGTAGAGGTAGGATTTTGCCATGTTGCCCAGGTTGTTCTCAAACTCCTGGACTCAAGCAATCCACCTGCCCTGGCCTCTCAAAGTGCTGGGATTACAGGTGTGAGCCACTATGCCTAGCCTGAACTCATATTTGATTAATCTTAATTTATGAGAATACTGGGGGTCTTTGCTCCAGAATTAGAAACTGGGGGAGCTACTGACTGGGAGCATGTTAGCACTCTTCCAGGGGCCCTCATGTCATGCAGGCATCTTAGTGCTTTCCTATTTTGTCTCAGGCCCACTACAGATTAAATACTGGTATGTGCCTCTAGATAACACCACTTTTTCATTTGCTTATCTACTGTGGCTGTCACTCCAGTTTCAACTTATGAGTTGTTTTATTTTTCTTTCTTTGGAAGGAGGGAAAGGGCAGGAAGAGTAAAGCAGGTAGCCTTGCAAATTTGTCTTACTTGTTGCAAGTTCATCAATGCTTTAAAAAATAAATTTTTACCAGGATTTGTGGTTTTGTCACAGAAAGGCCCTTCAAAAACTATAATAGGAACTGAAATCTCTCCATTTATTTTTGCCACGACTTTTTAGTGCATAAACTAAAAGAATTTTTTTTAAAGATTAAGATGATCTGTAGAATGTTGATGAAAAGATATAGGCAAAATTATATGTGAATATATCATTTCTACAAATAGGCTTATACAATAAAACTTCACCTCCCACCAATCCCCAACATACTCCAAGTGTTACACGATAGCATAGCAGCCCATACAGGTTTATATCACTGAATACCACTGGATGCTGCATCCTAAAAAAAGCCTCCTTAGAAGCTATGCCTGTGGCATTATGAAAACTTACCTAAATTGGTGGCTTAATATAGCCACTGTGAAGATACACATTTTAAAACTTAAAGGTTGCAAGTGTAAACTGCTATTCTTCTTCAGGATATTGATGATTATGATAAAAATTGGGAACACAGTTAGCACTTAATGCATTTTTGTTGAATATGTACTATTTGCCAGACATTGGGTATATATTGTTGAACAAAACAAGTATAGCAAAAGTTACCATCTAGTTGGGTGGACAGATCAAAAACAAATAAAAATAAATAGTGAATGTTATTAAAAACCTTATGGAGGAAGCAAACAGCATTGGGGAACATACTTAGAAAGAATGATTTTATGGGCTGGGTGCAGTGGTTCACGCCTGTAATCCGAGCACTTTGGGAGGCCAAGGTGGGTGGATAACCTGAGGTCAGGAATTCGAGACCAGCCTGGCCAACATGGTGAAACCCCGTCTCTACTAAAAATACAAAATAATTAGCCGGGCATGATGGTGTGTGCCTGTAATCCCAGCTACTCACGAGACTGAGGCGACAGAATCACTTGAACCCGGGAGGCACAGGTTGCAGTGAGCTCAGATTGCACCACTGCACTCCAGCCTGGGTGACAGAGCAGGACTCTGTCTCAAAAAAAAGAATGATTGATTTTATGGGGCCATGTAAGCTAATACCTGAAGGTTGAGGAGCAAGCCATCATGGGAAGAGCAGGGGTAGTAGTATGTCTGACAGAAGGCACACCCAAGAAAGCTCTTGTAAAAGGAGAGAAAGAAAGGAGTACAATAAGCCTGGGGTGAGGTAAGGTTAGGGAGGAGGCAGTTTATGAAGAGCCTCATGGGCCATAATAAAGACTTTCGATTTTATTACAAGGATGAGATCTCCACTGAAGAGTTTTAAGTTAGGAAATGATAAGTATGTGTTAAAATACTGCTCTTCATAAACAGATAAAAGCCAAAGTAAAAAGGTGACTATAATAATCTAAGTAATAGATGATTGAGGTTCCGACTTGCATAGAGGCAGTAGAAAGGATGTAACCAATGCATTTGAGAGATGCGTTGGAGCTGGCAAAATTCATAGTGTTTTACTTGTGGACTGGAGGTGGGGATGCAAAAGGAGGAGTCAAGGGTGACTCTCAGGTTTCTGACTAGAGCAACCTGATGGGTATGGAGCCATTTACTGACCAGAAGATTACAGGGAAAGGAACAGATATGGGAAAAATCAAGCATTTTGTTTTTCCCTTGTTAGGTTGGAGGACTTGGATATGTTTGGGCTGGATAGATAAATTTGGGAGCCATTAGCATATAGATGGTATTTAATGCCATGAGGACGGATGAATGTGTAAAGAGAAGACAAGAGGACTTGACCCAACTTCAGGAGAGAGTAATATTTAGAGGTGGTGACTCCAGAATTACTATCTAGTAGGGGCCTGTGGATTGCCATCTATTTAGAAGAAGAGGTTTGGAGCTTGTCTATAATTTTATTTGCAGAGAAGCAAGCACACTGCACTTAAACTTAGATTGCATGCTCATTTGCAGCAGTGTGGGAAGAAGGCTGATTACAGGAGATTATAGGAGGGAGTGCTAAAGCCTTCCTCTAAACTCCCCCTTTATCACCACTACTGTAAAAAGGAGAACATCAAAAAAGCAAAAAGTGATTCCCCCCACAGTGTACCTGGGTATTAAAGTACACATCCATTCTAAAAGTCTAGGAAAATTTGATTCAGTGTTAGTTTTCACAAAGACTCAATGTTGCTAACATCATGTCTGGCTTAAGAGAGAATAAAATGTGGCTATCTTGTAACTAAGGAACAGAGAGCTTACTCTCCAGGAACTCCATTTGGCCATCTTCAGTGTTGATGCAAACTGCATTGAAACCTTGGGTGGGTGCCACACTATGCTGGACTCTGTTTGAAGCTAGAGAGTGGAGGACACTGGTTTTTCCTGCTCCATCCAGGCCCAGCACTAGGATTTGCTTGTTTTTCTCCTGTGAAACAAAAGATAAATCAATAAGCCCATGCTATCAGGGGCTCATTTTCCTGGGTCTTGGCTGTGGGTCTGCCTGTGGTAGAATCCAATAATATTCTTGGAATTGTAACCAGAATAAAACTTCACGGGCCAGGTGGCTCACACCTGTAATCCCAGCACTTTGGGAGGCTGAGGCAGGAGGATCTCTTGAGGTCAGAAGTTCCAGACCAGCCTGGCCAACATAGTGAAACCCCATCTCTACTAAAAACACAAAAAATTAGACAGGTGTGGTGGCGTGCACCTGTAAGTCCAGCTACTTGGTAGGCTGAGGCACAAGAATCACTTGAACCCAGGAGGCAGAGGTTGCAGTGAGCTGAGACTGCACACTGAACTCCAGCCTGAGGAACAGAGCGAGACCCTGTCTCCAAAAAAAAAAAAAAGGATAAAACTTCACGAATATTTTATAGGTCTAGAACAAACTATACCAACCAGTGAACATTTTCTAATTAGCTGTTCATTATGTGATACTAATTTCACATCCCTCCTCCATCCCCTAACTCCTGATCAGTCTATCAAATAAATACTACCAGCATTTATGAGTAGTGCTATAGATTACAGGACCAATTTTCAGACTTCATTTTGCTTCTTGAATTCGTGTCTATGAATTGGAGACTGCACCTGAGTTCATTTTGTTTGGGGTCTTGGGACCTCCGTGGTGCATGTATTGACTGTGCCACTCAGTGCATAAGCATCTAAGGTCTCAATTATTAATTTCGCCTGTCTTCACAATTGAATAACTAGATTGTAAGATCTCAGAGCAAGGTTTCCCTCTTATACATTTTTTTTTTGAGATGGAGTCTTGCTCTGTCACCCAGGGTGGAGTGCAGTGGCATGATCTGGGCTCACTGCAATCTCCGCCTCCTGGATTCAAGCGATTCTCCTGCCTCAGCCTCCCGAGTAGCTAAGATTACAGGAGCACGCCACCACGTCCCACAATTTGTATTTTTACTACAAACGGGGTTTCACCATGTTGGTCAGGCTGGTCTCGAACTCCTGACCTCGTGATCTGCCCACCTTGGCCTCCCAAAGTGCTGGGATTACAGGCATGAGCCACCACACCAGGCCTCCCTCTTATACTTTTTAATATAAGTATCACAATTAAATGAAAAGGTTATAGAAATTATTAAGCCAGTTTCAATCACAAATTAATATTTGTTTTAAAAACAGACGAACTTGGGAGGCCAAGGCAGGCAGATCACCTGAGGTCGCAAGTTCGAAACGAGCCTGGCCAATACGGTGGAACCCTGTCTCTACTTAAAATACAAAAAATTAGCCGGGCATGGTGGCGGGTGCCTGTAGTCCCAGCTACTCCAGAGGCTGAGGAAGGAGAATGGCGTGAACCTGGGAGGCGGAGCTTGCAGTGAGCTGAGATTGCACCACTGCACTCCAGTCTGGGCAAGAGAGCGAGACTCCGTCTAAAAAAAAAAAAAACTAGCCAGGTGCAGTGGTGGGCACCTGTAATCCCAGCTACTCGGGAGGCTGAGGCAGGAGAATCACTTGAACCTCAGAGGCGGAGGTTGCAGTGAGCCGAGATGGTGCCATTGCACTCCAGCCTGGGCAACACAGCAAGACAACATCTCAAACAAACAAACAAAAAAACAAACTAATGAACTTGAAGTAAACTTAGACAGAAGCATTCTAGTTTGGGCGTCGTGGCTCTCATCCAACATTTTAGGAAGCTAATGCAGGTGGATCACTTGAGGCCAGGACTTTGGAACCAGCCTGGCCATCACGGCATAACCCTGTCTCTACCAAAAATACAAAAATCAGCCAGGCATGGTGGCACATGCCTGTAATCCTAGCTACTCGGGAGGCTGAGGCATGAGAATTGCTTGAACCTGGGAGGTGGAGATTGCAGGAGCTGAGATGACACCACTGCACTCCAGCCTGGGTGACAGAGACTCCATTCCCCCCGACCCCCCCAAAAAAAAGAAAAGAAAAAAAAAGAAAGAAGCATTCTATCAATGTATCAGCCTTAGAATTTTTATGGCAAATGACTGAGGGACAGAAGGGCAGGCTGGTGTGAAGATCGTTCAGAGTGCTCCGAAATGTGGTTTCCAGGGTGTAAACTTTAACATAAAGACTTGTACAGAGAGCATGATCTATGAAGGCCATACAGTGAATAACAGAATTTGAAAAAAAGTAGGCCGGTGCGGTGGCTCACACCTGTAATCCCAGCACTTTGGGAGGCCGAGGAGGGTGGATCACCTGAGGTCAGGAGTTTGAGATCAGCCTGACCAACATGGTGAAATCCCATCTCTAGTAAAAATACAAAATTAGCCGGGCATGGTGGCGCATACTAGTAATCCCAGCTATTGAGGAGGCTAAGGCAGGAGAATCACTTGAACCTGGGAGGTGGCGGTTGCAGTGAGCCGAGATCATGCCATTGCACTCCAGCCTGGGCAACATGAGTGAAACTCCGTCTCAAAAAAAAAAATGTACTTATTTGTTCTTAGAGCAAATCTTTGATGGTTCTTAAATTGTATTTTCATAGGTGTCTTCCATCCCTGGCTCTTCTCCATTCCCTTCAGTTGCATCTAAATGTTATGATGTCATTCTGAGAGTGTGTCAAGGTAAGGAAGAAGGGCAAGGGAGACTTCATTGGATGGCTTACAACTGCATGTTTTTAAGCAATACCGGCACCAAGAAATGGCAGCCAAGAGTGGATTATGTCCTGTCAGTCTTCACCAGAGGCCCCATTCAGCCTACCCCGACATACTTCATTCATTCTAAGATACACATTCCGCCCCCCACATTCCACATTTTAACATCTCTGAAATTAGGATGTCTTTGACAATTGAGAGTATATCATATTTTGATTGGCAGAATTTTTTATTTATTTATTTTTGAGACAGAATCTTGCTCTGTGGCCTAGGGTGGAGTGCAGTGGCACAATCTTGGCTCACTGCAACCTCCGCCTCCCAGGTTCATGTGATTTTCCTGCCTCAGCCTCCCGAGTAGCTGTGATTACAGGCACATGCCACCATGCCCAGCTAATTTTTTTGTATTTTTAGTAGAGATGGGGTTTTGCCATGTTGGCCAGTCTGTTCTGAAACTCCTGACCTCAGGTGATCTGCCCGCCTTGTCCTCCCAAAGTGCCGGGATTACAGGTGTGAGCCACCGTGCCGGCTTTTTTTTTCTTTCTTAGTGGTACCTAGACTAACGACATCTTAGGTCCTATAAAATAGTGTGAATAAAAAGCAGTTCCCAGGCCAGGCACAGTGGCTCTTGCCTGTAATCCCAGCACTTTGGGAGGCTGTTGGGATCAAGCTCCCCAAAATCTGGCCATAAACTGGCCCCAAAACTGGCCATAAAAAAAATCTCTGCAGCAATGTAAAATGTCCATAATGGCCATAATGCCCAAGCTGGAAGGTTGTGGGTTTACAGGAATGAGGGCAAGGAACAGTTTCCGCCCAGGGCGGAAAATTGCTTAAAGGCATTCTTAAGCCACAAACAAAAGCCTGAGTGATCTGTTTCTTAAGTGCATGTTCCAGCTGCAATTAATTCGGCCCATCCCTTTGTTTCCCTTAAGAGATACTTTTGGTTAATTTAGTATCTATAGAGACAATGCTAATGACTGGTTTGCTGTTAATAAATATGTGGGTAAATCTCTGTTCGGAGATTTCAGCTCTGAAGGCTGTGAGACCCCTGATTTCCTACTTCGCACCTCTATTTCTGTGTGCGTGTCTTTAATTCCTCTAGGGACACTGGGTAGGGTCTCCCCAACCGAGCTGGTCTCGACAGGAGGCCAAGGTGGGTGGATCGCTTGAGTTCAGGAGTTGAAGACCAGCCTGGGCAACATGGCGAAACCCCATCTCTACCAAAAATACAAAAATTAGCTAGGCATGGTGGTGTGCACCTGTATTCCCAGCTACTTGGTAGGCTGAGGTGGGAGGATGACTTGAGCCTGGGAGTTGGAGGTTGCAGTGAGCCGAGATCACGCCACAGTACTCAAGCCTGGGCGACAGAGCCAGACTGTCTCAAAACAAAAACAAAAACACCAGTTCCCTTTCCAACCACATGGCTGTCCCTACGCCCATCCTACCTAGAAATTCTGCATTCAGGCTTCCTCACATTTATCTTCTTGAGACTAAGGAAAGCTGAATTTGTAAAACAGAGTTCAGACACAAAATGTGATGCTGAACACCATTGTTTTTTGTCAGAAGTTATTCCTTTAGCCAAATATGGGTCTATGTAGTATGTGTTTTACCAGAGATCAAATATCTGTTAATCCGTGGTGGCTCACGCCTGTAATCCCACCACTTTGGGAGGCCAAGGCAGGCGGATTGCTGGAGCCCAGGAGTTTGAGATCAGCCTGGGCTACATGGCGAAACTCCATCTCTACACAAAAATACAAAAATTAGCTGGACATGGTGGCGTGCGCCTGTAGTGCCAGTCACTGAGGTTCGGAGATGGGGACGGTGCCAGGCTGAGGTGGGAGGATCCCTCCAGCCTGAGCGGCAGAGTGAGACCCTGTCACAAAAAAGAAAAAAGGAAAAAAACAACAACAATAAAACAAAACAAAAAAACAACAACTGTGTTAATCATTCAAATTGTTTAGAACCAGATCGTAGCTCTAAGCCAAGGAGCCAGTTCAGGAACTCCAGGAGCACAGAGACCATCCAGCTGACCCAAACAATGCCAAGTTTTTAAGACCTGTCAGTTAAAACTTTTCCGCCACGCATTCAGGGTACTGGTGGTCTGAAAACAATGAAGGCATCAACTGCAGCGTCCCCAGCACCTCCTGCATTCTGCAACCCTGCCCCTTCTGACAAAGAACGCATTCACTGCAAAGAGGGCCTGCGTGCGGGGAGGGTTCGGGACTGGTTTCTACATGTGGTCAGGTGGTCTGTGCGCTAGTGTTGCGCGCTGGACAGATCCAAGGGCAGTAGAGGGGCCGTTCGCCATGTCCCCATTAAGACCGAGATCACTTGTCCTTCAACACTAGACCCGACGAAGGTTAAGACACAGGGGTAACGATACGGGCGAGGGTGGGCAGGGGGTCCGGGAAAAAGGGGCTGGCGATGGGTCGTTCAAAGTTTGGCACATCGCTTTCATCCATAGGTAAATAGCCCTCAGTTGTGATCCATTCCCTCCCGCGCGGGTCGGGGGCCTCCAACGTAACAGAGACAGCGCCGTGGTCTGAAAGCCGACAATGGCCTTGGGGCAAGGGGTCCTGGACACTGGATCTCTTACCAGCGGCTCGAGCGGGGTCCTTGTCAAGGTGCTGTCCTTGTTCTCCCCTTCCTCTTCTTGTCCCTTAAATTGTTCCTTCTCTTTCTTTGTCTCCTTCCCTTGCTTTGTCCTTTTTTCCTCTTTCTCTTTTCTCTTTCTCCTCTCCTGCTTCTCTTGCTTCTCCTTTTCTTTTTCTTTAATTTTCTGCTCCACCTCCTTTCTTTTCACTTTCTCTTCCTTTCCCTTTTCTCTGATTTTCTCCTTCTCCGTCTCCTTTTCCTTCTCTTTCTTCTTCACTTTCCCCCTCTCCATCCCCAGCGCCGCGGTTTCCTTCCCTCCCGCCGCGTGCCCGCGTGCTGAGCGGTGGCTCTGGGCCCCAGGTGTGGCTCCCAAGGTGCACGCCCGACGGAGACGTAGGCCCCGCGGCGTAGACAACCCGCGGGAGCCGCCAACCCCGGCAGCGCCGCCAACAGCCGCTCACCTGGCGGATGCAGGGCTTCTTGCAGCGGATTCGCTGAACCCGCAGGGGCACGCAAAGAGGGAAGGGCGGAGGCGTACGGGATGGGTTGAGCCCAGCCAAGCGAAACCAAAAGGTCCCAACCAGGACGCGGACAGCTCGGCGGGGTATATATCATTGCTGCAGAAAAAGCGTCACTTGCGCGATTCCCTCGGGCCGGAGAGGGTGGCTGAGGAGAGCCTTCCACGCCGGCCGCAACCTAAGCAACCTTAGCGTCTGACGTCTCCGGTTTCAATCCCGAGCCCGGCCAGCCTACGCGAAGAACCCCTAGGGCGCCAGAGTCCAAAGGTTCCGGGGAGGATTCTCAGCCTTCCGCCAGCTGTCAACCACGAGCCTGTACTGCTCATGTCGTGTATTTCTCCGCCCTCTCCCGAGTAAACTCCACTAGGAGTGTCTCCAGACTACTACCCAGGATTATTAAAGACAGATAGAAGAACGTGAATGGGTTCCATTGTTTTAAGTTCCTTTTTTTTTTTTTTGAGACAGTCTCTGTCACTAAGGCTGGAGCGTAGTAGTGCGATCTCAGCTCGCTGCAACATCCCGCCTCCCGGATTTAAGCGATTCTCCTGCCTCAGCCTCCCAAATAGCTGGGATTACAGGCGTGAGCCACCACGCCCGGCTAATTTTTGTATTTTTAGTAGAGCCGGGGTTTCACCACGTTGGCCAGACTGGTTTCGAACTCCTGACCTAAAGTGATCCACCCGCCTCCGCCTCCCAAAGTGCTGGGATTACAGGCATGAGTCAGCGTGCCCCGCTTGTATTTCGCTTTTTAAAAAATTATTCAGAGATAGCCTGCCAGAATCACAGCTGCTAGTAATGCTCAGTATTAAACCAAAACCTAATGGTCTAGTCACTCCTAATTATCTAATAAATGGTAAATAAGGCACACGAGGTGGTTTTCAAAGGTGGTATTGTTTCTCAAACTGACTAAGAAATATCTGGAGGGTTCCTTTTATCTTGCTAAACTTAACTCTTCAGTATATTTCAGTTTAGCACAATTATTTATTTTTTGAGAGAGTCTCACTCTGTCCGCCAGGCTGGAGTGCAGTGGCACGATCTCGGCTCACTGCAACTTCCACCTCCCAGGTTCAAGCAATTCTCCTGCCTCAGCCTCCCGAGGAGGTAGGATTACAGGCGTGTGCCATCACGCCCAGCTAATTTTTGTATTTAGTAGAGATGGGGTTTCACCATGTTGGCCAGGCTGGTCTCGAACTCCTGACTTCGGGTAATCTGCCCACCTCGGCCTCCCAAAGTGCTGGGATTACAGGCGTGAGCCACCGCACCTGTCCAGCACAATTATTATTTTTTCAGACAGAGTTTCACTCTTGTGCCCAGGCTGGAGTACAATGGCACGATCTCGGCTCACTGCAACCTCTGCCTCCCAGGTTCAAGCGAGTCTCCTGCCTCAGGCTCCCGAGTAGCTGGGATTACAGGCATGAGCCACCATGCCCGGCTAATTTTGTATTTTTAGTAGAGACGGGGTTTCTTCATGTTGGTCAGGTTGGTCTCGAACTTCCGACCTCAGGTGATCTGCCTGTCTTGGCCTCCCAAAGTGCTGGGATTACAGGTGCGAGCCACCGTGCCCGGCCACAATTATTTTTTAATGCAATAAACTTATTTTCCTTCATTGTATCTGTTTCAAATAGACTTGTAAGGAACAATGAATGGCAGGTTCCAGAAGGTTTGAGTGAGGCAATGATTTTTAAGGTTGGCTGTTCCCAATAGCATTGGAATTGCTATGCTTAATCACTTTTTCAAAGGTTTACTTCTGTTTATACACACACCAAGATGAATTTTCAGTAAAGTTTACACTGAAACTTACCGAATCTCTCAATCCCATTAGATTAGTTTTGTGAGTTTACTAAGAGGGACAGTACACACAATTTTGATACTCAGCTTAAAAGAAAATTCTTGGTTATACTAACCAGGAAGTCCTCCATAAAATGCCAACACCCAAAACACCTTAATCCATATTCACTGCTAAAATATTTTATTTTAAAATGTACCACAGTGAATGGATGTATCCATACTGGTTTTTATAAATGTACACATACACATCCATATATTTGACAAAGTATATATATGTACTGGTTAAAGACCTATCCAAAAGAAGGTTCATGTATTTATACTTCATTTGACAATTAAAACTTTATTTGAACAGAAGTTTCAGTTGCTCAGCAATGACTAATGCTATCAATAATGACAACTAAATTGAGAACTGTAAATTTCACTGCTGTGCCTTGGGTTAAAATTTTCAATGATGGAATCCTAAATAAGTAAGTTATTCCTATAATGGGGTATATATTCAGAAGTAATAAATATCTGTCACTATTACCAAAAGACTGTTCTCTGTAGAGCTCAAAAAAGTATTATGCCACAATACATCATTTGTATTTAAAAAGGATCTCTTGTTTAGATGCCACTGCAGATTCTGCTTTTACTGAACAGAAAGGCAGCACCCCATTTCTTTCTTGTAAAGGAGGAAAGTCTTTTATAAAAAAACTCTTTGAAGAAGTTTTGGTAGTTACGTTCAGAGTCAAACACAGCAGCACTTTATTAACAAGGACAGAGTAATATAATCACAAGGAAATACTTCTAAGTCTAAATTAAATGATATGTTGGGCAGCATAAAATGAATACTAACAAGGGCAGGCATCTCAATGTGTCTGTCTCACAGCTGTTCAATGTGAAAGTAGTTTGTAAGCAAGGAAAGACAAGAGCAACATTTACACCACAAATTGACTGTAAAATATTTCATTACATTGAGAAAGGTAATCAATGGTCAAAATCCATAACCAGAAGGAGACACCATTTGAGTATCTATCAATGGGCCAAACAGATCTGTCAGATTTTAATACTGCCTGGTATGCAAACTCAGATACTGATTTCCTCTCTATGTAGGAAACCAATGTTCATGTTCTTGATAATAGTCATTAATCTTTCTGATTGAGACAGTCCAAACCCATCTGACCTCAGAACACTAGGTCTAAGAGTCAACTTCTTACATTGATATATTTTCCTTGAGTTCTTTCCTGGTGCTGTATCAGCATGTTACATAATCTGAAAATGACATGGGGCACAAAGGAGTCATATATATATAAAAATATGAAAATAATCCCATATTCCAGTATCACATGACAGAAAATTTATGGTTAAATTATTTAAGACATTTACTTTATTTTTCTTGTGGCCATCCATTTAATTAAGTGAAGAACATCAGTTAAGTATTAAGAAGGTCCCTCTTTATCACATGATATTTCTAAGCAGATATTTAGGAATGCTCAGAAGATTCCACTTTCAGTCTCCTAAGGCCTCCTAAGACATAATTTAAAGTGGGACTTGAACAGAAACAAGTATCTTCAGACTCCAGCTGAAATCGTAGAAATAGTTTCTGTTTAAATCCTGGGAAACCTTAGATAAGGTATGTGAAACTGAAAAAAGATTGAATCAGCACACACAAATAAAGGATACAACAGATACCATGATGGGTAAATGCCCAATTATTTTCAGTCCTCATAATCTGTACAAAGCTATGAGGCAACCAGTAGGCCATATCTCACTAGGCAGACTTTGAGGAAGATGTTTCCCTATTTGAAACACAAGAAATTATGAAAATATGGAGATGAAGAGGGAGCAGTTCTGTGCTTCTTGCTGTGTTACCTTTATTATATTCCTAGTGTCACTGAGACTAGTTTAAAAACAGCCTGTAACAAGAATATTCTCATCACCAGCCACCTTTTCCACCTTTCTTCTTTTTCTGTTGCTGTTTCTTTTTTGTTGCTGGAGCCCCTGCAGGTTTCTGGTGTCTTGGGGGTATGATGTTACTTGTAGAGGCAGATACTGTTGCAGCACTGCCAGGTCTTGGGGAGGTGGGTGGGCTGCTCACAGTTTTACTGGCATCCCTGAAATCATTAGATCAGATCATTTTTGGTCACTCATATATTCAACAAAGGGAGAGTATAAAAATGTATGTATATGGGTTTTACTTATCACACTTAACCCATTTTACTTATCACACTTAACATATTTTCTACTTCTTTTAAGGTAAGCTCCCCAACTCCCTATTGACTTTTCTTTTGAATAACATTTTTACTGTTTTTATTGAAGAAAAGTAAAACATGATACACATGTCAATTTTTAGAAAGCATAGAAAATAAAAAATTTTATTTTTTTGAGACAAGAGTCTTGCTCTGTCCCTCAGGCTGGAGTGCAGTGGTGCCCAGGCTGGAGAGGAGTGGCGCCATCTCAGCTCACTGCAACCTCTGCCTCCTGGGTTCACGTGATCCTTCTGGGTTCATGTGATTCTCCTGCCTCAGCCTCCCGAGTAGCTGGAATTACAGGTGCGCACTACCACACCAGGCTAATTTTTGTATTTTTCATAGAGACAGGGTTTCACCATGTTGGCCAGGCTGGTCTTGAACTCGTAACCTCAGGTGATCTGCCTGCCTTGGCCTCCCAAAGTGCTGGGATTACAGGCGTGAGCCACCGCACCCGGCCAGAAAAAATATTTTTAAAATAACCTCTCATCTACCATACAGAACGTATTAACATTTCTAACACTTCTTTCTAGTCATATTATTTATTTACATCTGTTTATCTAGGCATTTATTTAGTTGAATGACTCAGTGTATTTAGTTGCCTTTTGAGACTTTTCTTTAGTTTTTATAATACAAATAGTTTTTACTATATATATTTCACAATATATATTTGATTATATTGTAAATACTTAAAACTATTTGACTGTATTGTAAAAACTAAAGGAAAAACTAGTCTAAAAAGGCAATATATTTTCTTTCATTTACATAAGTGTAGTATAAACATTTATCAAAGATACATCACTACATTTCTCATACTTTATATTAAATTCTCACTAGTGGCCTTGAGTCAATCTCAGAAACAATGTATGTTCTAAGTGCCCTCAATTGTGGAGCAATAACTTACAGTTCAGATGAAGCTCCTGCAGTTGCTCCCTGGGTCCCTTTTCCAATCTGATCCTTCTTTTTACCTTTCCTTCTTCCCCAGATAGAAAGAACATTCTCGCATTGGCAGCCATCTTTCTGGATCTGGGGTAACTTTTGGGTCATAATTCTTAGGCAATTTTCCTGCATAACAATTATAAAGAGAGATGTATCATAATATTTTCGAGATAGTTTGATTTAAACAATGTCTCTAAGCCTGGGAATAAATAACATTAAAATGGAAATGAATTTGAAAAAGTTTAATTTGTATAATCTAGCAGGCAAAATGGCCTTACTTTTTTTTGTTATTATACTGGGATACATGCGCAGAACGTGCAGGTTTGTTACATAGGTATACACGTGCCATGGTGGTTTGCTGCACCCATCAACTGTCATCTACATTAGGTATTTCTCCTAATGCTATCCCTCCCCTAGCCTCCTACTCCCACCCTGCCACAGGCCCGGTATGTGATATTCCCCTCCCTGTGTCCACGTGTTCTCATTGTTCAACTCCCACTTGAGTGAGAACATGCAGTGTTTGGTTTTCTGTTCTTGTGTTAGTTTGCTGAGAATGATGGTTTCCAGCTTCATCCATGTCCCTGCAATGGATATGAACTCATCGTTTTTTATGGCTGCATAGTATTCCATGGTATATATGTACCACATTTTCTCTACCCACTGTATCATTGATGGGCATTTGGGTTGGTTCCAAGTCCTTGCTAATGTGAACAGTGTTGCAATAAACATAAGTATGCATGTGTCTTTATAACAGAATGATTTATAATCCTTTGGGTATATACCCAGTAATGGGATTGCTGGGTTAAACGGTATTTCTGGTTCTAGGTCCTTGAGGAATTGCCACACTGCCTTCCACAATGGCTAAACTAATTTATACTCCCACCAACAGTGTAAAAGTGTTCCTATTTCTCCACATCCTCTCCAGCATCTGTTGTTTCCTCACTTTTTAATGACTGCCATTCTAACTGATGTGAGATGGTATTTCATTGTGGTTTTGATTTGCATTTCTCTAATCACCAGTGATGAGCTTTTCTTCATGTTTCTTGGCCACATAAATGTCTTACTTTGATAAGTGTCTGTTCATATCCTTCGCCCACTTTTTGATGGGGTTATTTGTTTTATTCTTGTAAATTTGTTTGAGTTCTTTGTAGGTTCCGGATATTAGCCTTTTGTCAGATGAGCAGATTGCAAAAATTTTCTCCCATTCTGTAGGTTGCCTGTTCACTCTGATGATAGCTTCTTTTGCTGTGCAGAAGCTCTTTAGTTTAATTAGATCCCATTTGTCAATTCTGGCTTTTGTTGCCATTGCTTTTGCAGTTTTAGTCATGAAGTCCTTGCCTGTGCCTATGTCCTGAATGGTATTGCCTAGGTTTTCTTCTAGGGCTTTTATGGTTTTAGGTCTTAGGTTTAAGTCTTTAATCCATCTTGAGTTAATTTTTGTATAAGGTGTAAAGAAGGGGTCCAGTTTGTTTTCCGCATATGGCTAGAATCCTTTCCCCATTGCTTTTGTCAGGTTTGTCAAAGATCAGATGGTTGTAGATAGGTGGCATTATTTCTGAGGCCTCTATTCTGTTCCATTTGTCTACGCATCTGTTTTGGTACCAGTGTCATGCTGTTTTGGTTACTGTAGCCTTGTAGTAATAGTTTGAAGTCAGGTAGCATGACGCCTCCAGCTTTGTTCTCTTTGCTTAGGACTCTCTTGGCCATACAGGTTCTTTTTTGGTTCCATATGAAATTTAAAGTAGTTTTTTCTAATTCTGTGAAGAAAGTCAATGGCAGCTTGATGGGGATAGCACTGAATCTATAAATTACTTTGGGCAGTATGGCCATTTTCATGATATTGATTCTTCCTATCCATAAGCATGCAATATTCTTCCATTTGTCTGTGTCCCCTCTTATTTCCTTAAGCAGTGGTTTGTAGTTCTCCTTGAAGAGGTCCTTCACATCCCTTGTTAGTTGTATTCCTAGGTATTTTATTCTTTTGTAGCAATTGTGAATGGGAGTTCACTCATGATTTGGCTCTCCGCTTGTCTATTATTCGTGTACAGGAATGCTTGTGATTTTTGCACATTGATTTTGTGTCCTGAGACTTTGCTGAAGTTGCTTATCAGCTTACGGAGATTTTCGGCTAAGATGATGGGGTTTTCTAAATAAACAATCATGTCATCTGCAAACAAAGACAATTTTACTTCCTTTTTATTTGAATATCCTTTCTTTCTTTCTCTTGCCTGATGGCCCTGGCCAGAACTTCCAATATTATGTTGAATAGGAGTGGTGGGAGAGGGCATCCTTGTCCTGTGCCGGTTTTCAAAGGGAATACTTCCAGCTTTTGCTCATTCAGTATGATATGGGCTGTGGGCTTGTCATAAATAGTTCTTATTATTTTGAGATACATTCCATCAATACCTAGTTTATTGAGAGTTTTTAGCATGAAGGGGTGTTTGTTGAATTTTATCGAAGGGGGAAAAGGCCTTATTTCTCAGCGTGACAAAAAAATTCAGAGGCCATAAAGAAAAAGACTTCACAGATACATCTATATAAAAATTTTAAAATCTTTATTTAGTAAAAAATATATTTCTAAGAAAAAATTTAAAATACAAAGTATGTAATAGAAGAGTGGAAAAAATCCTTAATATAAAAGAATTCTTGCCGATCGATATGTAAATCACTCAAAGAAAAATGGACTCAGTTATAATTAAGGTAGGTCAGGAGAAAGGAAAGTAATTCATCTTCTGAACAGATGTTCACCCTCACTAATTAAAAATGAGAAGGGTAAAAAACTCTATCAGACCCGTAAATATTAAAAGCAGTAATACCTAGTGTTGGTGAAATGGTAAGAAGCACTCACCAACACTATATTAGGAGAAGTGTATAGTGGTATAGCCTTTGTGGAGAGCAATTTAATCTGACAGCACCATTAGAAATTTATAGACTTCTAGAAATTTATCGTGCAGAAACCCAAGAGATACAAAGTTAAGAAGAGAATATTCTCTGTGACGCTCTTTTTCTTTTTTTTTTTTTTTTAAAGATGGATAGGGCAAGGTATGGGTGGGCTGATATTCTTGAAGACAGTAAAATAACTTAAATGTCTAGCAATGAAGATGATTACATTATAATATGCCCACAGAATAGCAACCTATTCAATTGGGTTAAAAAGTGAAGTGCAGGCCAGGCGCAGTGGCTCACGCCTGTAATCCCAGCACTTTGGGAGGCCAAGG
>NW_012106142.1:393646-394388 GCF_000951045.1 Mandrillus leucophaeus | reverse complement strand
TGTGTTAGTTTGCTGAGAATGATGGTTTCCAGCTTCATCCATGTCCCTGCAATGGATATGAACTCATCGTTTTTTATGGCTGCATAGTATTCCATGGTATATATGTACCACATTTTCTCTACCCACTGTATCATTGATGGGCATTTGGGTTGGTTCCAAGTCCTTGCTAATGTGAACAGTGTTGCAATAAACATAAGTATGCATGTGTCTTTATAACAGAATGATTTATAATCCTTTGGGTATATACCCAGTAATGGGATTGCTGGGTTAAACGGTATTTCTGGTTCTAGGTCCTTGAGGAATTGCCACACTGCCTTCCACAATGGCTAAACTAATTTATACTCCCACCAACAGTGTAAAAGTGTTCCTATTTCTCCACATCCTCTCCAGCATCTGTTGTTTCCTCACTTTTTAATGACTGCCATTCTAACTGATGTGAGATGGTATTTCATTGTGGTTTTGATTTGCATTTCTCTAATCACCAGTGATGAGCTTTTCTTCATGTTTCTTGGCCACATAAATGTCTTACTTTGATAAGTGTCTGTTCATATCCTTCGCCCACTTTTTGATGGGGTTATTTGTTTTATTCTTGTAAATTTGTTTGAGTTCTTTGTAGGTTCCGGATATTAGCCTTTTGTCAGATGAGCAGATTGCAAAAATTTTCTCCCATTCTGTAGGTTGCCTGTTCACTCTGATGATAGCTTCTTTTGCTGTGCAGAAGCTCTTTAGTTTAATTAGATCC
>NW_012106142.1:372963-388426 GCF_000951045.1 Mandrillus leucophaeus | reverse complement strand
ACTTTGGGAGGCCAAGGCGGGCAGATCACGAGGTCAGGAGATCGAGACCATCCTGGCTAACACAGTGAAACCCCGCCTCTACTAAAAATACAAAAAATTAGCTGGGCGTGGAGGCGGGCGCCTGAAGTCTCAGCTACTCGGGAGGCTGACGCAGGAGAATGGCGTGAACCTGGGAGGTGGAGCTTGCAGTGAGCTGAGATCGCCTGGGCGACAGAGCAAGAAGCTGTCTCAAAATAAATAAATAAATAAAGTGAAGTGCATCTATTAATCTGGAAAAATGTTCTTCACAATTCAGTCTAAAGTGAAGATTAAAACAAATTATATTATGTTCAACTTTCAGTACCTAATGATATATGTTTGATTCTATATATACATATATACACACACAAAAATGTTAATTGTCTTTGGGAGCATGTTTTTTTTGGGAGATGGGGACAGGGTCTCACTCTGTTGCCAGGATGGAGTGCAGTGGCGTGATCTCGACTCATTGCAACCTCGGCCTCCCATGTTCAGGCAATTCTCCTACCTCTGCCTCCTGAGTAGCTGGGATTACAGGCACGCATGAGTAATGCTCAGCTAATGTTTGTATTTTTAGTAGAGATGGGGTTTCACCATGTTGGCCAGGCTGGTCTGGAACTCCTGACCTCAAACGATCCACCTGCCTCGGCCTCCCAAAGTGCTGGGATTACAGGTGTGAGCCACCATGCCCAGCCACAAGCATGAATTCTGGGCAGGGAATTTTACACTCTTTATGCCATTCTATAATGATAGGTATCAACTACCTTTGTTTTTAGAATAAGCATATGTCACTTGTAAATTTTAAAAAATATTCATCTGGAAACTACAAAAATAGAAAACAAAGTAAAATTTTAGGTTATTACCACCTACAGCTATCAGCTGTTTCCTTGCAGTATTACTAATACACAAAACAAATATTAAATGTTTGCCAATTTTCAAGTACTGTGACAAACCAACAAGACTTCTAGTTAAAGACAGTGAAATGGATACAAACATTAGCTTGTGTACCTTCCTCAAACGCCACTAAAATGGTAATAAAACACATTAAAGGAAGAACAGAAGAAAAGATATTGTCAATAAAATTTTGGTAGCTGGAAAACAGATGGAGGAGTAATAATAAACTTAGCTAAGTCTTGGGAAACCCGTATCCTAAGATGGCAGAGAGCAAAATCAAGAAATAACCTGATTTATATAATAGATTCCTCAAAACCTCAGGAACTTGGGTGGCTCCAAGGATAACATCTGACCAGGTAAAACAAAGCACAGTAATGTCATCCAAGTTTTCCAGAGATTAAAGCCACACCCCAAGCCAATCAATGCACGTTATTTCCCTGGTTAATAATTCAAGGCTGGACACTGACCTACTTGGCCAAATCAGATTAATGAGAAATACTTGCCAAATCTGGAAAGGGCTTCTTTGTTGTGATGAATATAAATGACAAGTATGTGGCCCTGACTGTTTCCAGTATACATTGTATGACTCTAATGGGATTCTGTTTTGTGGACAGCAGAACAAAGAGATAGAAATACTGAGTCAACCAACCTTGATGCTAACATTCCTCTAGACTGCCAACTTTATAAACAGTAAATTTTCTTAAGCTAGTTTGATGGAATTTTGTAGTTATGTGTAGCAGAAACATCATAATGTGTAAGGGCTTACTTTTGTGCCAGGCACCACTCTAAGAACTTTACATGTAGTATCTGATTTAATACTACAAGATACATACTATCATATTCCATTCCACATATGAAAAACTCTGGCAGGTATATTAAATAGCCTGTCCACAGTCACAGAGTAAAAGAGGGAACAACAATTTGAATCTAGGCAAACTAGTAAATTGCAATCTTTAAAGTAATAGAATAAAATTAAATGTTAGCTATAGTCAAGATAAAAAGTTTTCAAAGATACAAGAGAGGGCAGTATATTTATGTCCAAATATTTCTATATGGGGCTAAAATCAAACATTTATCTTGTAGAAAATTTATAAAGATTTTTCAATGCCTTACCCTTCTTCTTCTTTTTCTTCTTTTTCAAATCTCCCTGTCTACAAAGAGAAAAAAAAATCATTACCATCTTTGTGATAAAATATTTATAAAGCATTAAGTAAGTGCTCTGTAAGAGTTAGTTGGGCACTTATCATAAACATGGTTTAAGACTTGGTATCAGCTCACCAAAGCTAACAAACTAGTTAAGATTTGATTCAGGTTAAAGTCCATTAAGCTTCAGATACTATAATTTTTGGAAGGTACTTTAGAAAACAGAGGTGACAATTCGAAAACAGATTGTTTACATTGAAAAATTTTTTTCAGTGGCACACATTAAGTCTATGTAAAAAGTAATTTGCACAAGCATGAATATCTACAATCCCTTGGTAAGTTACTCTATGTTTGGCAAGACTTTAGAGAATAAATTTTTTGCCAGAAGAACACGTGTAGGTCAGATACATGCAAAGAATTATCTCTGGAAGGAGATGCAAAACAGGTTACATTGGTTATGGCCCTGGGAGGGAGGTGGGTAGACACGGATGGAAGACTTTTAACTTACTCTTACACTTTTTTATCTTTCATATTTTAAACCTGTGAGTTTATTAATTTTTTAATGTAAGTAAAATATGTATTAAGTACATTGACCAAAAAAGGCACTAAAAAGGGCATACAAATTAACACTTCAAAATAACTGTCAAGGGCGGGGGGAGGGATAGCATTAGGAGATATACCTAATGTAAACGACGAGTTAATGGGTGCAGCACACCAACATGGCTCATGTATACATATGTAACAAACCTGCATGTTGTGCACACATACCCTAGAACTTAAAAGTATAATAAAAAATAATAATAATAATAATAATTGTCAAGCATTCTGAAAGTGGCTGGGAACAGTGGCTCACATCTGTAATCCCAGCACTTTGGGAGGCCAAGGCAGGTATCACCTGACGTCAGGAGTTCCCTGTCTCTACTAAAAATACAAAAATTAGCTGGATGTGGCAGTGCGTGCCTGTAATCTCAGCTACTCGGGAGGCTGAGGCAGGAGAATTACTTGAACCAAGGAGGCAGAGGTTGTAGTGAGCGAGACTGCACCACTGCACTCCAGCCTGGGTGACGGAGCAAGACTCTTATCTCAAAAAAAAGCATTCTGAAAGCTCTAGTGAACAGAGAAAAACATAAAAATACATCTCTCTATATATTCTTATGTGATATAACTCAAGAAATATGAAACAGTGAACTAAAGATGAGACAGCAACAATTCATTCTACAAGTCATTCAATTGTGAAAGTTCCCTCAGGATACCCCAAACAAGAAATGTAACATACTGTTATCTTACTTGAGTGTTTCATCTCTTACCCAGAGTGTGCAATAGTATTCTAAATTGTCTCCCTACAAATTATACTCCACAGCCATACTAAAATTTCCCAACGGTTCTCTGCTCTTTCTTATTTCTCTGCCTTAGCTCACCCTTTGCCTACCTCGTCCTCATCTTCCTCAGAGTCAACACAATCATCTTCTCCATGACGCCTTTCCTAACTTCCCACTGTCCTCAGGAAGAAGTGACTATTCCCTCCGGTGTACTCCTCTATGCCCTGTACAATCACAGCAGGTGCAATCTTTATTGCAATTATTGTTTAAATATATTTCCTTCTGCTAGACTCATGTTCCTTTTTTTTTTTTTAAGACGGAGTCTCACTCTGTCACCCAGGCTGAGTGCAGTGGTGCGATCTTGGCTCACTGCAACCTCCACCTCCTGGGTTCAAGTGATTCTCCTGCCTCAGCCTCCCAAGCAGCTGGGAGTACAGGCATGTGTCACTACGCCTGGCTAATTTTTGTATTTTTAGTAGAGATGGGGTTTCACCATGTTGTCCAGGCTGGTTTCGAACTCCTGACCTCAAGTAATCCACCTGCCTTGGCCTCCCAAAGTGCTGGGATTACAGGCATGAGCCACCACGTCAGGGCTCAAGTTCTTTTGAGAGCAAGTACCATGATTTATTTTCTGGTCAACACCTAGCGTAAACCTATCACATATTGTATTGTTAAAAGAAACTAAACCTTTACATCCAAAAGTTAGTATAACAAAATACTAACTTTTAGTAAGATAAAGAGCACTAATAATGCCTAATGAAAATACTATTTTTAAACTTAAAAGCTTAAAAATTCAATGTATATCTTAATGATTGTCTAAGAAAAAAGAGAAAGAAGTCAGGTGCGGTGGCTCACGCCTGTAATCCCAGCACTTTGGGAGGCTGAGGCGGGTGGATCACCTGAGGTCAGGAGTTCAAGACCAGCCTGACCGACATGGTGAAACCCTGTCTCTACTAAAAATACAAAAATTAGCCAGGCGTGGTGGCGGGTGCCTGTAATCCCAGCTACTCAGGAGGCTGAGGCAGGAGAATCGCTTGAACCCAGGAGGCAGAGGTTGCAGTGAGCTGAGATCGTACCATTGCACTCCAGCCTGGGCAAGACTGTCTCAAAAAAGAAAACAAACAAACAAACAACAACAACAACAAAAAGAAAGATTATTAAAAAAAAACTTTTAAAGATGGGGGTCTTTCTCTGTCACTCAGGCTGGGGTGCAGTGACGCAATCACTGCTCACTGGAGCCTCAAACTCCTGGGCTCAGGCGATCATCCCACCTCAGCCTCCTAGTAATGGGAACTAGAGTCAAATGCCACTATGCCAGGCTAAAGAAGGAACTGTGTGTTCTTAGTTGTTACCCAACCCTGTTTGGTGAAGAAAAAAAAAAATAGTAAACATACTTAATTGAAAATCCATTTAAGAACTCCAACTGAATTTATACTTGTAAGATGAAATGGAATTTGGAACAATGTAACCTCTTTGAGACTCCAATTCCTTATTAAAAGTTTTGGAAGTTATTATGAGAACGACAATGCTTTTTATGAAATGCAGAGTTTGTTAGGAAGAAATCAGTCACTGTTGCTGAGTTTTTTTTAAGTTAGGGAAAAATTTAGATTTCAAAAGGCATTCAAAAAAGGAGAAAGTAATAAAAACTTAGGAAAGTCACAAAGCTAAGGAAATGTTTTATCTTTTCCATGCTCTATTCATTCTGAGTCAAAAGTAAAATCTTAAAACATTTTACTGTAGGTCTCTATATTTTTAAGATGACAATGGAACAAACAAGAGTCAAAATCTGACTTCTTGTAAGTAAATGAAACCGACTAACCTTTTCTTCAAATCAGCAAAATAAATCATATACTAAATGATGTACTAAATATACAACAATAACTTATAGGTAAAAAAAGGCACATCCAGCCTATGGAGTGTTTAAAAAGGATGAAATATGTCCACATTTTAGTATGTGGAAAGATCTCTAAAACTCATTAAATAAAAGCAAGTTGGAAAACACTAAGTACAGTACAATTTTCCTTCTATAAAAAACAACTGGCTATAGTGCTCAGCACTTTGGGAGGCCGAGGTGGGTGGAACACTTGAGGTGAGGAGTTCAAGACCAACCTGGCCAACAGGGTAAAACCCTGTCTCTACTAAATATACAAAAATTAGCCTGTAGTCCCAGCTACTCAGGAGGCTGAGGCAGAATTGCTTGAACCTGGGAGGCAGAGGCTGCAGCGAGCCAAGATTGTGCCACTGTACTCCAGCCTGGGAGACAGCAAGACTCTGTCTCAACAAACAAACAAACAAACAAACAAATAAGAAACTAAATAACAAAAAATAAACTAATCTAAAGCAAATATTCGTAAACCACCTGTGTGTGTAAACACAAAGAAAAATTTCTGGAATAATAGATTAAATTAATACCAGAGGTTAATTTTGGGCTGAGGGAAAAGGGAAGGAAATAAGGACAAAGAGTTGGGCACAGTGAAAGAAATGGAAAAGAAACGAAGAGAACTAGAACTTTATTCATACAAAATTTCTATAAGAATATATTTTTTATTCTTTGTCTAATTTAAAATCAGCATTAGAGAATGTTACAACGAAAAATATTACCCTTGCTCCTTTGGTTGACTATCTCCAGTAACTTTTCCACCCTTCTTCCGAATGTACGTAGCACCAGGAGAATTTTCAAGAGCCTCAACATCTACTTTTAGAGACATACTATCTGACGATGGCAAGTGTTTACTAAGACTGTGATAGAACAGGAGTTCAGGAACATAATATACACAAACACACACATTTATATATATACGTTTGCCAATATATCTATTGACACTGGAAGACTGTCTTTTCTTGATGACCTTCAACAAAAGCAAAAAATGTTCCTAAATCTTCTATACAATAACAATTACAAGTCGTATCAATTATATAGTACACACAGTATTCTGAAAGGAGAACATGAGGAGTCATAATCTAATCCTCTATTCCTTAACTCAGTGATGTGGAGCAAGGTGGTGGCTTAATACAAACTCCATCCCAAAACAACTATCAAGTTTATATCTTGAGACTGCTTAGCATCCACCAACCCACCTCAGTTTTAGGAACACACTCTGATGAGAGTAGCACATATGATCCAAGCTCAATAAGGGCATCGAATTTGCATATCAAGTAACTACTTGAGATAAGCAAGTGACCTAAGTAGTTGAATCCGAAAATAAGATTTCAGAATCATGCAAAACTACCCACATAAAATACGCTTTTTCTTTTCCTTGCTGCTGAACTTGAACCTGGAGGAAAAGACGCTATACCTCTTTGACTTCATTTTTGCTTCTGGATGAAACTGAACCCTAAGTTGGATCTATTGCCGCATTTTTCATCACACTGATCAACAAATTGTCATTTTTTGGTTTTACTAGTTAAAAGGAGGATTTGTTAGTTGCAATTTACAATGGAAAAAGCTCCAGTCAAAACACAGATATTAGAAGAGATCTATTGTGCTACTGAGGAGCTGTAAGGAACAACAATCAAAAGGATACGCTTTGGCTTTCTCTGGATCTACAAGTGAGTAAGCAGAAATTAGCTGTGCCAGGGTGTGAATATCTTTCGGATTTTGTCTAAAAGAAGAAATAAGAAAATTACTGAACTGTTTATAAAACTGGAGAAAGTAATATAAACAAGTAACTCTCTCATATCAAGTAGCAGCAATAAATGTGTTATTTCTACAACTCCGTGTTTCAGAGCTTACTTCCATAGCTGTTGTAGGTCACTAATTGCCTCCTTCTTCCGCCCATATTTGAGTTTGAAGTTTGCAGCTTCTCTTATCAAGGACAAATGAGCAGGAGATTTAGGCTACAGTTTCAATAAAACGAAAAAAAAAAAGTTTCAAGCTAAATATCTAGCAAGTAAATGCAGTTATATTCATTAGACCTTTAAGAAATACACCGATGCATTAGATCCCTCATCTTAAGTTTCACTGAATGCCTGAAACAACAAAATCATCCACATATGTAGAGGAAAGCAGGTGAACAAATTATTAACTGTACAATCACCAACAGATAAATTTGGAAAACAACCTATATCTATTTGGTGTCTACAACTGGAAACATTCTCCTATAATAATCAAATCTTAAAGATATGCCACCATAGTTCTCAAACATTAATTTAATACTTTCCCAGAGCACTGATACCCTTCCACAGCTAACAGTACTAACAGTAGAAAATGCGACCTGCACAGCGTTATGTATAATTTTAAGTTGGATACTGCTTATGCAGAGATCCATACTGGAAATAATGATATTCCTACTAGAGACATGATAAACAACTATTCCATGTATTACTGTTGTACTAATTGCTACCACCCATGGGTTCTCTAGCTATTAAAGATGATCTCTTAAATATGCAATCATGTACTATTATTATTTCTTGAGATTACATAAACAAATACATGTACACATACAGCAAGGAGCTTGAATAAATATAAATGAGCTATTTTTCTATTTTGCAGCCATTGCTTATTTCTAATAACTTAATTGGGATCTGGTATACTGAAAAAAATGAATTTGATAATCTAAATAGTATTTCACTTTTAAAATAGTGACGTGTAATACTTCAGTTTGCCTGAATTTTTTCACTACTACCTCTTTATTTTTATGTAAAAACATGCCCTCATAACATTTTACTCCATTTGTTTACCTGATGGTTTTGATACCACTGGATAGCTAGTGCGAAGACCTCAATGGCACTATCAATATCTTCTTCATGGCTGTACATGGTAACTAATGCAGACACCTACACAGCCAAAGGTATAAATTAGTGAATCCTCCCTTCACTCCCAGAATACCATTTTTGAAAATAAAAAACACTGAAAAAATAGCGAATAAAGGCTCTCAGTTAGTACCTGATTTATCATGAAAGCTACTCCCTTTAGAGAACATAGTAACTTTACTTCTAGAAATACCATGAACAACCGTGTTTTCCAAATATGAAGGTAGTCATCTGTAAAATAAACCTTTCCTTTAAAGCAGTGCCAGTTCACAAATGGTTTGGTAACTACAGAGGTTGAGAATAAGCCCTTAGAAATGTTTATACAATAAGACACTGCTGGACATTTAAGTGTACGATCAGTGAGGCATACATAGAGTGGCTGAACTCTCATGATGAATCCCACGTGGCATGAGCTGCTTCAAGCCAGTCAAAAGAGTGCCTAGTGTCGCTTAGGGACAGGAAGGAGGCCTACACAGCTGGAGTGGAGGGGGAGGGGGATGATGAGCAGTAGGAGATGAGGATAGAAAGGAAACAAACAGCTGGATCTTTAAGAACAATCAGTAAAACTGACAAATCTCTGGTCAGGCTAATCAGAGGGAAAAAGAAAAAAAGACATGAATAACCAGTATCAGGAATGGGAGAGGTTCTATAGATATTAAAAGGATAATAAAGAAATACAATGAAGAACTTTTATGCCAATAAAGTCAGCAACTTAAATGAAATGGATACATTCCTTGAAAGGTAAAATAAGGCCACATATCAAATATCAGAAACATTTTAATTTCAGTCATATACTGTATTTGACTTTAAGGTAAAGTAATTATAGCACAATCCTTAAAATATGAATCTTCAAGGGAAAGCACTACCATATTTTTACATTTACTGAGTGCCAACTGCACAGAGGCCATGTTAGAGAATGCAAACATGAATAAAACAGCCCCTGTCCAAAAGATGCACTACGGAATTAGTTAATACTATGGAAAAGATGCTTTCACAGCTATATTAATGATTGAAACCTGCAATATTTGAATAATCAGAAAACTAAAAACTAAATTTGTTGGTCACTATTACAAAATTGTTCTAATTTAAAGAAATCACACCGATGAAAATGGTTTAGGCTAAGAAATTCCCTATACAGATCTGAGATTATTTGAGGTTGGCTTTCAGTGATACTGTAAGGCCTAAATAGTGCCTGGCACATTTAACTGAATAAGAAACCAATACCAGAGCAGAGAATGAAATTAAATTTACACCAGACAATCATTACTATTATAATTACTACTCCTACCTTAAAGTGAACACACATTACACATAAAAATAAAGTGAATACACATTAGACATATAAATAAATTATCAATTCAACTACTTTTCAATTTTGTAATGTTTTAAACTCACCATGCCTGGTTTATGCTTTAACTCCTCTATGCTTCTTAATATTAGACATGCTTTAGAAATATTACCTTAGGAGAATAAACAAAATCAGCATTACATAGAAAAACACATATTATGAAAAAAAATACAAGAAATTTTATTTCCTCCCACTACTTTTCCTTAGGAAAGCAACCATAAGTCATATTTTGTAACATCTCTAAACATGTAAGTTTTGGGCCTGGGGATGGTGAACTCTATTCATTTAGAGGCAAGGAAATTGAGCTCTAAAGAAATAATATACCTTGCTTAAGTTCACAAAGAAAGTTAATGGCAGAGCTGCTACCAGAAAAGTCTCTTAACTCCCAGTCTGTTGAGTTCTATTTCTTCTTTTTTGGGCTGTAACTTGAAAGTGGGGTCCTTCCCTAAAGGCCTTGAAATATGTTACTGTAGATATGAGTGTAATGGAAAATTTCCTACGGTGTTAAATTCTGATTTTGTACTCACTGCAAACCTCAATAACTCAAAATTTCTAGTCTTTAAATAGAAACAAAAAACCATGACAGACTGTCAGGAATTTCAAGATAATAAATCATCCTTGAAAAAATAAACTAAACATACGAGAAGGAAAGATCGAGGAAAGGGCAAAGAAGAGAAGACAGGGCTAAGAATAAGGAAAAAGAGACAAGGAAAGTAAAGAAATGTGAGAACTGGATAAGAGGGAGATCTGCAGTGTGTCTCAACCTTGTTTTCATTATTGCCCTACTAAGGACATTTTAAACATTTTTTCCCTAACTGCCAACTCCTCTCCTTCAACTCATAAAATTTTCATTTCAGCCATTGTAATATTTAAGATTTTTGTGACGAATTGTCACCCCCATCAAAAATCCACACTCTATACCAGAGCTGTTTGACAGAACCTTTTGTGATGATGTAAATGTCCTATATCTGTGCTGTCCAATATTGCAGCCACTAGTTGCACATCGCTACTAAACTTCTAAGATGTGGCTAGCATAATCAAAGAACTGAATTTTAAATTTAATTTAACTAATTTAAACTTAAAATAGCTACATGTGGCTAGTGACTACCAAACTGGGCAACACAGCTCTAGATATTCAAAGTTAGATCAAAACCACAGACAAAAACACTGGCAGTTTTAAGATTCAAACACATCAGTTCTTGTTAAATTCTATTACCTTTCCCCAAGCCCAAAGACATAGGTGGCAAAGTGTAAAACAAAGTAAGAATGAAGGGCCAAGCTAAGAAATTCTGAAAACTATGATGCAAAGTAGTCATACAAATATTACCAAGTGACAGACATAAGCATTTCTGCATGTGACATACTCAGGCAATTTGAGTAGTATGTATGGTCTTTTGGAACAGAGGAATTCTTTGTTTCAGAACTTTCAAGGCACAGATTGAGAATCATTCTAATAATTTAGGAATAATCTGTGAAAAGGGGCAATTACCTCACTACTAAATCTGTTGGAGATCATACAATCTAGCTGCATGTAATTATTATGCTTTACCATTACACAAAAAACTTAAAATCACATAGTTCACAACTGTAGAATCATTTCAACCATGTTTTCATTAAAATATTTTAACCACGATGAAAACCATAATACCTTGAGAAATTTTCAACTGTGCCATGGTCAGCTTAATTTCAGCCGCATTTTCTGGATGCTGATCTGAAAATTCCTAAATTTTTTTAGTTTGGGAAAAAAAAATCACATTTAATTTACACATCTAATTGTATACATTACAGTTATTTAACTCAGCTACGTAAGATTTTAAATTCAGTTTTAAAATATTAAACTTCTGGCTGCTGGTCAAAATCTTAACTTGGGAAAATTTTTATTCAACGCCCACTTTTTTTCTTAAAGGTATGCTCTAAAAGTACGTGTAATAATGTCAAGTTTTCTGTAAGTCACTAACAGAGAAATCCATCATCCCTCGGCCACGGGGTATTGCTTCCAGAACCATCCCGCATTCCAAAACCCAAGGATGCTCAAGTCCCTTATATAAAAGTACAGTATTTGAGTATAATCTACACACGTACTCCTATACATTTTAAATCATTGTTAGATTACTTATAATACCTAATATAATGCAAATACTATGTATATAGTTGTTATATTATCTAGGGAATAATGATTTTTAAAGTTTGTATATGTTGAGTACAGAGGCAATCATACATTTCCAACCCCAAAATGTGCTTTTTTATTTTTCTGAGGCGGAATCTTGCTCTGTCACCCAGGTTGGAGTGTAGTGGCGTGATCTCGGCTCACTGCAACCTCCGCCTGCCAGGTTCAAGTGATTCTCCTGCCTCAGCCTCCCAAGTAGCTGGGATTACAGGAATGTGCCACCATGCCCAGCTAATTTTTTGTATTTTTAGTAGAGATGGGGTTTCACCATGTTGGCAAGGCTGGTCTTGAACTCCTGACCTCAGACGATCGCCTGACTGGGCCTCCCAAAGTGGTGGGATTACAGACGTGAGCCACTACGCCAGGCGACCCCCACAAAGTTTTTAATCCATGGCCGGTTGAATTCTTGGATGCAAAACTCAAGGATACAAAGTGTCAACTGTAATAAAGATTACTAAATAGATTTTTTTTTTTTGCTGGGGGGAGAGAAGGGGTGGTATCTCTTCACTGAGTGTGCCTGCTAGGCAATTGTGTCTGTCCGGATGATCCTAATTGTACCTGTCCAACTTTCCAATGTAGTTTATATTCAAGAAATTTAAATATGCAATATAATAGCTGGTTTGGGCTGATAAAAACAAAGTCAGTATCTCCATAATTGAGGTTCTGGAGTGGAACTCAGTGGAGATCAGATAATTGCAAAAGAGGTTAAGCATGTTCTAGAATTATACATGCCTAAACAATCCTCTAACTCAGGTTATTGCCTGAAACAATCCCCTAACTCAGGTTAAATAGATCTCCAAACAAAACAGCATTCTTTAGCATTTATAACAAATATTTACATTATAGAAATTTATATAAAACAAAGCTGTTGACTAAAATGGCACTGAAATTTGTGTAGTGGTACATTTCTGATTAGTTTTCCCATTAACTTTACATGCTTGTAGGTTATTACAACACAATGAAAATGAAACAAGGCTGCAAATGCCTGACACCTCATTCAAGTAATTATTTTACCTGAAGCAGCTCTATTGCTTTTGTGTGCTGCTTTTCACGGCAGAGCTGGGCAGCTTGGATTAACACAGGTAAGAGATGCTCTGGACTCTGGGACTGTAAACTGGCAGATATTTTGCGGCATTGTTCAGCCTAGAAGATACCCAACCCCCACAACAAAAATAAACTGGTTAATGAAATTAAACACTAAATGACCAGAAAGAAAAGAAACATGGGAAAATTAGTTGAAACAAATATTAACCAAAGAACTGCCTAGGATAAGAGAATCAGTTTACAGTATCTATTCTCAATTTTTTCTTGTAAGAAAATGATTTCTATTTATTGAATTTAATCTATGAACTCTAAAAGCCTTTAGTAAAGGAGAAATTCTAAACATTCACTTGGATGCCTAAATTCTAGAACTGTTTAAAAAAATCAAACACATCAAGTATAAGCATTTGCTTCAAAAACAAAATGCATATGTATTGTTTGTTAAATTATTAAGAATAACTTGACTCAGTTCTAAATAATAGAAACACTACTGCGTCTCGGCTGGGCACGGTGGCTCACACCTATAATCCCAGGACTTTGGGAGGCTGAGGCAGGCAGATCACGAGGTCAGGATACCAAGACCATCCTGGCTAACATGGTGAAACCCTGTCTCTACTAAAAATACAAGAAAATTAGCTGGACGTGGTCATGGGCACCTGTAGTCCCAGCTACTAGGGAGGCTGAGGCAGGAGAATGGCGTGCTCCCAGGAGGCGGAGCTTGCAATGAACCGAGATTGTGCCACTGCCCTCCAGCCTGGGCAACAGAGCGAAACTCAGTCTCCACACAAAAAAAAAAAAACAAAAAACAAAAAAAAAATTACTGCCCCTCTCTCTCCCACTAAAACTTCTGCTCTAAAAGAGTATAAAATTAGAATTAGAATGCTTACTGGAGTTAGACTTGACCTCCTTAACATTTATAACTTGATGTGATTATACACAGCAAATATGAAAGATGGGTCTTAAATCTATAATCATGGCCAGCATCTTTGATGATTTTATCTTAATTCAGATTAGAAATAAGGTAATGAGAAAGTTATCTCATTTAAAGGTGTGAATACTGTTTTCTTCCCCTTAAAAGGTGTCAACCCTACACACCCTTATAAGAAATTGGGCAAATTACTTGCTTAATAAATAAAATCTATGACATATAACATTCTTTCTTTTTATTAGAGACAGTCTCTCTCTGTCGCCCAGGCTGGAGTGAAATGGCACAATCTCAGCTCGCTGTAAACAATTCTTGTGCCTCAGGCTCCAGAGTAGCTGGGACTACAGGCATGCACCACCATGTAGAGACAGGGTTTCGCCATGTTGCTTAGGCTGTTCTTGAACTCTTGAGCTCAAGCAATCCGCCCACTTCAGCCTCCCAAAGTGCTAGGATTACAGGCGTGAGCCATTGTGCCCGGCCAATAATACATATAATATTTTGAGGAAGGAAAAAAATATATTTATGAGTCGATGACAAAATACAAACAAAAACTATAAACAGATTAGACTAATATCCCTATTACTCCTCATACACCATATTACAAAAGGTTTAGCCATGACACCAAAGGTAATTACCCACCTGGTTTGTGTACATAGCAAGTAAAGCTTTGTTAAATTCTATAGCTTGTAGTTGTTTCTTGGAAAGTTTAAACTCTACTCCTTCTGCATTGGTTAATTTCACTTTCTTCTTGGAGTCAAAGACATTTTGGTCCTAACAAAAAAATTTATCCACCATTAACAGAATCTCAGATTTCAACTTATTCCTTTTTTAATTAACTTTATACAAATACAGCAGGAGAGCTTGAATCTATCTACCTGACTGGGGTGCCTAAGCTAATAAGATGCATATAAAGTTATCTTGGTTCACAGAAGTAAACAAAATCTCTGCAGTTCAAATCTACTTGTATACACAGTTATCCCAGAATCTACGCCCACTCCTTTTAGAGCCTTCTCAAAGGAGGCTTCCTAGGTATAAAAAGGTTTAACAAGTGCACTGCTTTAAAGAAATGGAGAACAAGATTTGTTTTATTTTTCCACTATTAATTGCTTGTTTTGAGCTTTCTGAAGGAAAAAAGGGACAGCACAAATTGCAGTGTATTAGGACTACAAAAATACCTAATTTGACAATTCCTACAAGCTATGCCCTCTAGAATTTAGATGATAAATAAAAAGTAACTCACTTCTCTTCAAAATACAGGCATATCTTGGAGATATTTCGGGTTTGGTTCCAGACCACCGCGATAAAGCAAATATTACAATAGAAGGAGTCACAAATTTTTTGGTTTCCCAGTGCATATAAAAGTTATGTTTACACTATATTGTAGTCTATTAAGTGTGCAACAGCATTATGTCTGAAAACAAGTACATACCTTTTTTTTTTTTTTGAGACGGAGTCTCACTCTGTCACCCAGGTTGGAGTGCAGTGGTGTGGTCTCAGTTCACTGCTAGTTCTGCCTCCCGGGTTCACGCCACTCTCCTGCCTCAGCCTCCCAAGCAGCTGGGACTACAGACGCCCGTCACCACACCTGGCTAATTTGTTGTATTTTTAGTAGAGACAGGGTTTCACCTGTTAGCCAGGATGGTCTTGATCTCCTGACCTCGTGATCCACCCACCTTGGCCTCCCAAAGTGCTGGGATTACAGGCGTGAGCCACCGTGCCCGGCCCAGTACATACCTTTATTTAAAAACACTTCAATGCTAAAAAATACTGATACAGAGATATGAAATGGACACATGCTGCTAAAAAAAAAGATACCAACATCGCCAGGCAAAGTGGCTCACGCCTGTAATCCCAGC
>NW_012106142.1:369239-370273 GCF_000951045.1 Mandrillus leucophaeus | reverse complement strand
GGTATCTCTTCACTGAGTGTGCCTGCTAGGCAATTGTGTCTGTCCGGATGATCCTAATTGTACCTGTCCAACTTTCCAATGTAGTTTATATTCAAGAAATTTAAATATGCAATATAATAGCTGGTTTGGGCTGATAAAAACAAAGTCAGTATCTCCATAATTGAGGTTCTGGAGTGGAACTCAGTGGAGATCAGATAATTGCAAAAGAGGTTAAGCATGTTCTAGAATTATACATGCCTAAACAATCCTCTAACTCAGGTTATTGCCTGAAACAATCCCCTAACTCAGGTTAAATAGATCTCCAAACAAAACAGCATTCTTTAGCATTTATAACAAATATTTACATTATAGAAATTTATATAAAACAAAGCTGTTGACTAAAATGGCACTGAAATTTGTGTAGTGGTACATTTCTGATTAGTTTTCCCATTAACTTTACATGCTTGTAGGTTATTACAACACAATGAAAATGAAACAAGGCTGCAAATGCCTGACACCTCATTCAAGTAATTATTTTACCTGAAGCAGCTCTATTGCTTTTGTGTGCTGCTTTTCACGGCAGAGCTGGGCAGCTTGGATTAACACAGGTAAGAGATGCTCTGGACTCTGGGACTGTAAACTGGCAGATATTTTGCGGCATTGTTCAGCCTAGAAGATACCCAACCCCCACAACAAAAATAAACTGGTTAATGAAATTAAACACTAAATGACCAGAAAGAAAAGAAACATGGGAAAATTAGTTGAAACAAATATTAACCAAAGAACTGCCTAGGATAAGAGAATCAGTTTACAGTATCTATTCTCAATTTTTTCTTGTAAGAAAATGATTTCTATTTATTGAATTTAATCTATGAACTCTAGAAGCCTTTAGTAAAGGAGAAATTCTAAACATTCACTTGGATGCCTAAATTCTAGAACTGTTTAAAAAAATCAAACACATCAAGTATAAGCATTTGCTTCAAAAACAAAATGCATATGTATTGTTTGTTAAATTATTAAGAATAACTTGACTCAGTTCTAAATAATAGAAACAC
>NW_012106142.1:227708-363504 GCF_000951045.1 Mandrillus leucophaeus | reverse complement strand
TGCCTCCCGGGTTCACGCCACTCTCCTGCCTCAGCCTCCCAAGCAGCTGGGACTACAGACGCCCGTCACCACACCTGGCTAATTTGTTGTATTTTTAGTAGAGACAGGGTTTCACCTGTTAGCCAGGATGGTCTTGATCTCCTGACCTCGTGATCCACCCACCTTGGCCTCCCAAAGTGCTGGGATTACAGGCGTGAGCCACCGTGCCCGGCCCAGTACATACCTTTATTTAAAAACACTTCAATGCTAAAAAATACTGATACAGAGATATGAAATGGACACATGCTGCTAAAAAAAAAGATACCAACATCGCCAGGCAAAGTGGCTCACGCCTGTAATCCCAGCACTTTGGGAGGCAGAGGTGTGTGGATCACCTGAGGCCAAGAGATCAAGACCATCCAGGCCAACATGGTGAAACCCCGTCTCTACTAAAAATACAAAAATTAGCTGTGTGTGGTGGCACATGCCTGTACTCCCAGCTACTCGGGAGGCTGAGGCAGGTGAATTGCTTGAACCTGGAGGTTGCAGAGAGCCAAGATCCCACCACTGTACTTCAGCCTGGGCAACAGAGTGAGACTCCATCTCAAAAAAAAAAAAAAAAAAAAATAGAGCCAACAGACATGCTCAACACAGGATTGCCACAAACCTTAAGTATGTGAAAAACTTACAAAGTGTAATAAAGTAAAGCACAATAAAACGAAGTATGCCTGTAGTCACTGTAAGCAAATCATGAAACCTCAGAAACACATCTGTAACCACTTTTGAACCCATTTTTTTTTAGTAGAAAATACTCATGTAACATATCTACTGTTTTTCCTTTCCTAAAGTCCCTTCTTCTTAACTAAGCAAAAGTATAAAAAAGCTCAATTTCTAAAATTCCCATGTAGGGGCACAGTGTTATCTTCCCAAAGAAAGACCTTTTAAGAATTACCGAAAGTCACATACATCTCCAAAAAAAGGGAGAAAACGAAGTCACATTGATTGCATCCTGAGAAGCACAAACTGAGCATCTGAGTATCTACTATGTGCACAATACTCCAGCTTTGTAAAACAATGTATTTACTTGCAAATACATGATACCACTGTGCTTTTTTAAAACAGGTCTTCTACCAGTTTAAAGACTAAAAGGAAGTAAAGAAATCTAAAATAAATTCTACTTTTTCTTAGTGTTGAGCTCCAAACCAATTTGAAACTATTTTAATGTGCAGCAAGAAACTGCCTTCCATATAAATCAATCCTAAAGAAACCATATTTTCTAGCTGGTTCTCTCATATCACTATTTTAACACTTCAATTAATTGTGCACATCACTGCCAGACTTTTCTTAAACTTGATTTCCAAGGCTCTGATATAATTCAATCTAATCTACTTTTTAAACTATCCAGCAAATACATACTCTCTTCTGTTTCCCCTAGAATCCCAGCAATTTGGGAGGCTGAGGCAGAAGGGCTGCTTGAGCCCAGGAGTTAAAAGACCAGTCTGGGCAACATGGCAAGACTCTGTCTCTACAATTTTTTTTTTTTTTTAATTAGCTAGGCATGGTGGTGTGTGCCTGTGGTCTCAACTACTTGGAAGGATTGCCTGAGGCTACAGTGAGTAATATCAGAACCACTGCACTCCAGCCTGGGTGACAGTCTTAAAAAAAAAAAAAAAAAAAAAGAAAAGAAAATACAACATTTTCCATTAAGACTGTTCCTGGCCGGGCATGATGGCTCATGCCTGTAATCCCAGCACTTTAGGAGGCTGAGGTGGGCAGATCATGAGGTTAGGAGATCGAGAACATCCTGGCTAACACGGTGGTGAAACCCTGTCTCTACTAAAAAAAAAAAAAATTAGCCGGGGTTGGTGGGGGGCGCCTGTAGTCTCAGCTACTCGGGAGGCTAAGGCAGGAGAATGGCGTGAATCCGGGAGGCAGAGGTTGCAGTGAGCCGAGATTGTGCCACTGCACTCCAGCCTGGGCGACAGAGCAAGACTCTGTTTCAAAAAAAAAAATGGTGGCTAAAGACATTAGTACAGTACTCTAAGTTAGAGTGCTTATATATATATTTGTAATATTTTACATTGGATGGGGTGTGGAGGAGGAGAAAGAGCACCTGTCTATACCCCCTAAAAAAAGAAAACCCAAGAAAAAATTATATAAAGAACACTTTCACATTCAGATTCCACAGATGAAGAAATCATATAAAACATGCATATACTTAAAGTTTAAAAGCCCCAATAATTTATATCTTTTACAAAGAGAGAGTCTCTATATTATTATACACTGGGAAAAGGGGAGGATCTTAAAAACTCTAGGATCTACTACAAAAAGTTTTATTACTCAAATATACCTGGCAGCATCATTATCGTTAGGAGAGTTAAGTAATACTCTCCATTGCGATTTTGCTACAACTGGACTTTTTTCATCATGTTAAAAAGAACTCCTAGAACAAAACTAAAACTAAGGTGATGAGCTTTCAGGGTAAAATATATCTGTAAGGAAAGCCACGAATATTCCATACCTTGTTAATGGTAATGATGTTATTTGCAATTACAGCTAGTAATCCCACATCTGTTGGTCTGTGAACAACAAGCAACAGTCAAAACCAAACAAACTTTTACAAAGAACACTATCCCTATAAAAGACACTTCCTTTTAATAACTCACTTTAGTTTTATTATTTGATTGTAAAGTTGCAAAGCCTCCTCTGTTCGACCCTGAAGCTGCAGAATATAGGCCATCTGACCATGAATGATGGCCAGTTCTGCCTGTGGGTCTTCCTCAGTCCCATCCTAAGAGAAAGAAATATTTTCCCATATAAATTTTCCAAACTGATCTACATATTTACCAAATAACCCAAAAATTCAAAAGAGATACAATCCTAAAGAAGACATAATTTCAGAAATTTTCCTTTAGAGTCAATTCTTTAGAAATTGCCAGCAAGAGAGAAGTTTAAGTGAAAATAGCAAAAAGACTTCAACTTCTAAGAAATATCTAAAGAAAAAAAAAAAGGCAAAAAGATCCTAGAAGAACACGGTAATAAGTTTAGGAATACCATTTATTGATCATTATCATCGTCTAAAGCCCAAGAATTGAAAAACCTAAGTAAAAAACCAGCATGCAAGTATATCTTTTTATAATGATACCCCTAAATTCTGAAAACATAATTTTCTCATAAAAATCACATTTAAAAATGCTTTTCTCTCTACTCTACTATAACTCTACTATAAAAACTAGAAAATTCCAATTAACACTATACAAAAAAACTTCAAAAGCTGGAACTAATTCTGTACTTTAATCCTATATTGAACAAATTATGTAATTAAAGTAGTAGCTCTCTTAACTGATGCTCCAGATTAATCCACATTTCTCCTCTCCTTCTGAAAAGGCTGTACAATGAATACTCAAGACTAGGAGACAACACTCCTTTAATGACCCAACACTCCTGCTCTCACCTGGTGAGTATCTGCTGACCAGGAGTCAGGTATGTTTGTTTCCAAACCCATTATGCAGTTGTGTTTGATGAGGAAATGATAAAACTTAAAAATATTAAAGAGAAAAACTATGGGCTGGGCATGGTGGCTCACGCCTGTAATCTCAGTGCTTTAGGAGGCTGAGGTGGAAGGGTCGTTTGAGGCCTGGAGTTGAGACAAGCCTGGGCAACACAGTGAGACCCCCATCTCTACAAAGAAGAAAAGAATTAGCTGGGCATGGTGGTGCTACTCAGGAGGCTGTGGTGAGAGGACTGCTTGAGCCCAGGAGTTTGAGGTTACAGTGACCTATGATCACACCACTGCAATTCAGCCTGGGTGAAACAGCAAGATCCCATCTCAAAAAAAAACAGGAGAGAGTTAACTCTGAATGTGAAAAGAGACATATTTCAACATAAATCATGTTGAATACTCAGAAAGATACAGTAAAGGTAAATTCCTAAAGAAAATTATTGTCTAATTAGTTGTGAGCCAAAAAGATTGGCTGCGGTAAGAGATTGGTTAAAAAAAAAAAAAAAACTTTAAGGACTCTATAATGAAAGTGCTTACCTATTGTATTTAAGATATTGTTATACTTAAAAAGAAAAACCAAAAGTGTAAATTGGGAGTGTTGAATTATGTCACTACATAAGAAATACACAGAGAACTTCTATGAGCAGACCAATCCTCAAAGACCTTAGTCCTATATCCTAAAATAGAGGAATAAATTTACATTATATAAATATATAATCAAGTGCTTAAGGTATGCCAAAATTTTTTGTATTGTGATTTCTCACTCTAATAGACTTCATCAAATAACTGATACAAAAGGGTGGTTTCTAGTGTGATTCCTACTTAATCACCATCTTCCAAAGAAAGTCAATAAATAGTACAATGAAACCTCAGTAATGTTAATAGTCAGAAGTGTAAAATTTTGGTTTAACAATGATGGAATACTTACAGTGTCTTCTGATAAAGAACGGCGACAAAGATCTATAGGAGAAAAAATGGTTTTAAAAGTAGTATTGCTGGGTAAATCCCATTTCTTTCACTGTTCCAAAGAGCAAGATCTAAATTTCTAGGCAGAAGATTCCAAGATAATCATAGTAACAAGCAACTGTGAAATTTACGTTAGCATCAAATATACTACATATATATTATCAGTCCCTTGACTTTCCTAGCTCTTTGGCACTTTTCTTTCATTTGTTGGTCTATGCTAAAAATATTTGTAAAGTGCATCAAAAAATACAAATGTGGTAAATATTAATTGCAAAAAACCAATTATAGAAAAGTATAAAAATAAATAATCCTACCACCCAGAGATAAACACTATTAGCATTTCAGTTATTTAGTTTTTAATATTTTTTTTGTTTGTTTTTAAAGTTGGGGGGTCTCACTCTGTTGCCCACGCTGGAGTGCAGAGGCTTCATCACAGCTCACTACAGCCTTGAAATCCTGGGCTCAATTGATCCTCCCACTTCCGCCTCCCAAGTAGCTGGGACTACAGCTGTGAGCCACCACACCTGGCTTAGTTTTATGTAAATGCATAGCTGCATTTTAAAATGAAAGTGAGACACTGTGCATGCTATTTTGAAACCTCCCTTCCCCATTCAATATCCTGTGGATATCTCTCTGTTACAATAAACATACATTTACATTACTGTATCTTTTTTAATGTTATTGGTTGTAATGACTGTAATTACTTTGTGATTATGGTAAAACTTAGCCAATCCTTTAATAGTACAGAACTTCATGCTGTTTCTAAATTTCTGTTCTTATGAATATCCCTTCAATGAACATTCATACAGACACATGTGTAAATTTATCTAATCATTTCCTTAAGTTTCTAGAAGTGAAATTATTGGATCAAAGGGTGGTAAATTTTAAAATCTGCTACACATCACCAAATTGCTCACTGAAAAGTCTGTATTATTCTTACACTCAAACCCACAATGTATGAGAACGTTCTTCATTGGGTATGATCAAGAAATTATAATTCTGCTGGGTGCAGTGGCTCATACCCGTAATCTCAGCACTTTGGGAGGTCGAGGTGGGTGGGTCACTTGAGGTCAGGAAATTATAATTATCTCTTTTTTTTTTTGAGACAGGGTCTCACTCTGTCACCCAGGCTGGAAATACAGTGGTATGATCTCAGCTCACTGGAGCCTCAATCTCTTAGGCCCTCCTAGGCCCTGCTGCCTCAGTCACCCGAGTAGCTGGGAATACAGGTGTGCACCACCACACTCAGCTAAATATATATATATATTTTTGTAAAAACGAAGGCTTACTATGTTACTCAGGCTGGTCTTGAACTGCTAGGCTGAAGCAATCGTCCTGCCTTGGCCTCCCAAAAGTGCTGGGATTATAGGCATGAGCCACTGCACTCAGCCAAAAAATTATAATTCTGAAACAGATTTTCCACATGATGCTCTAATCTTTGTTCTTATTTTAACTTTCAACATTTAACAGGAAAATTTTGCTCTCATTTTAAACCCTAATATTTAATAGTAAAACAGACCTTGTTTCACCTTTTTTTCCACCCCAATGATCACTGCAGTACTACATTACTTTTATAGCTTCCAGGGAAAAATGTATGCACAAGCAAAGTCAAAATGTTTCATGTGTTAATACCAGACATAGTTCTCTAATCAATTAATTTTTTTCTTAACTAAAAGCTTCAGCTGGGCACGGTAGCTCACGGCTGTAATCCCAGCACTTTAGGAGGCCAAGGCAGGCAGACCACTTGACAACAGGAATTTGAGATCAGCCTGGCCAACATGGCGAAAACCGTCTCTACGGAAAATACAGAAATTAGTTGGGCATGGTGGCACGTGCCTGTGATCTCAGCTACTTGGGAGGCTGAGGCATGAGAAATGCTTGAACCTGAGAGGCGGAGGGTGAAGTGAGCCAAGTTCTTGCCAGTGCACTCCAGCCTGGGCGACAGAGCAAGCCTCTGTTCCTCCCCTGCCCACAACCCCACCAAAAAAGCTTCAAAGCATGCAAATATTATATAAAGAAACATACCAAATGGAGCTAAAACATGCTTGAGGCCAAGTGTGGTGGCTCACGCCTGTAATCCTAGCACTTTGGGAGGCTGAGGCAGGTGGATCACGAGGTCAGGAGTTCGAGACCAGCCTGGCCAACATGGTGAAACCCCGTGTCTACTAAAAATACAAAAATTAGCTGGGTGTGGTGGCGGACGCCTGTAATCCCAGCTACTTGGGAGGCTGAGGCAGGAGAATTGTTTGAACCTGGGAGGTGGAGGTTGCAGTGAGCTGACATCACGCCATTGCACTCCAGCCTGGGCACCAGGGCGAGACTCTGTCTCAAAAAAAAAAAAAGTGCTTGAATGGTGCTATCAATACATAAATGTAGTGTATGTGTGTGTATACACATAGGCACACCATGTTATTACTTGAATACCTGTTAAACAACAATAATAATAGTAACAAAATATTTACTGAATGCTTATACTATATGCCATCATGCCATGTATTATTGTGAATGGCTGACATTCATTAACTCACTTAATCTACACATAACATTCACAGTAACTTGTTCAAAACCTGCTCCTCAAAATTCAAACGTAAGGTCTGGTATGGTTGGAAACAGACTAATAGACTGGTTTAGGGATTAGAAATATAGGTGAGATATGGTCAAAAAGAGAAAGTGCCAGTAATCCCAGCACTTTGAAAGGCCGTGGAGGGTGGATCACTTGAGGCCAGGAGTTCGAGGTCAGCCTGGCCAACATGATGAAACCCCGTTTCTCTACTAAACATACAAAAATTAGCCAGGCGTGGTGGCACGCACCTATAATCCCAGCTACTCAGGAGGCTGAGGCAGAACAGATTGAACTTGGGAGACAGAGGTTGCAGTGAGCCGAGATCGTGCCACTGTACTCCAGCCTGGGTGACACAGTAAGATTCTGTCCGCATCCCCCGCCAAAAAAAAAAGAGAAAGACTATATGAACTTTGAGAAATTGTCACTGCATCGATAACTTCCATTTAATAATTTCACAGAAGTCCAGTGCAATTTTAGAAGATACTCTACAAAGTTATATGCACATTATATTTACAGGTAAGTTTAACAAACTTCCAACCTTCAGCCTTTTGCAGGATTTTCATGGCCTGGTTCAGCTGGCCTTGGCCTATTAGTGCACACGCAGTGTTGTAGCACAGCTCATGTGTGCCTTCTTGGAGGCCCAAGTTCTCCTGTCAGGGGACAAAATACCAGTTAAATACTAAACATGAATAATACTTCACGACTGTATGGGTATACCACAAGGATACTCACTGGAACCACTTTTTCCCAATTGCTTTGAGCTGCAACAACTGCTGAAAGGTTTGTTTTCCTCTCCTCATCATAATCATCTTGAGAGTTTCGGACAAGATCTCTATATACCGCTAAGCATTCATCATAGCGTTCCAAACGGTATAACTGAATAATAAATAGCAAGTAAAAAAATTAGAGACAAATATGGTGTTATGTCTTTAATACCATGCAAATCTTTTTTGGAACCACTAAGTAGGAATCCTAGTTCAGCATAACGGGAACAATCAACTGTTTATGTTTTATAATTTTTAAATGAGTTCCACGTACCAGTCATACTTCCAAATAAATTACTTTTTGAAAATACTTTTAAAATGAATGTTCAATATATTGTGGATCTGTAGGCAGGATTCAGTTGAGAAAAGTCATTTTCTTTCTTTTTTTTTCTTTTCTTTTTTTTTTTTTTTGAGACGGAGTTTCACTCTTGTTGCCCAGGCTGGAGCGCAGTGGTGTGATCTCGGCTCACCACAACTTCCACCTCCTAGGTTCAAGAGATTCTCCTGCCTCAGCCTCCTGAGGTAGCTGGGATTACAGGCATGCGCCACCATGCCTGGATAATTTTGTATTTTTAGTAGAGAGGGGGTTTCTCCATGGTCAGGCTGGCCTCTAACTCCTGACCTCAAGTGATTTGACTGCCTCAGCCTCCCAGAGTGCTGGGATTACAGGTGTGAGCCACCACACCCGGCCAAGAAAAGTCATTTTCTTTACCTTTCTTCTTGAAGTTAGTAAAGTGCCTAAGGGCGCGGTGGCTCAAGCCTGTAATCCCAGCACTTTGGGAGGCCGAGACGGGCGGATCACGAGGTCAGGAAATCGAGACCATCCTGGCTAACACAGTGAAACCCCGTCTCTACTAAAAAATACAAAAAAATAGCCGGGCGAGGTGGCCGGCGCCTGTAGTCCCAGCTCCTCGGGAGGCTGAGGCAGGAGAATGGCGCAAACCCGGGAGGCGGAGCTTGCAGTGAGCTGAGATCCGGCCACTGCACTCCAGCCTGGGCGACAGAGCCAGACTCCGTCTCAAAAAAAAAAAAAAAGTAAAGTGCCTAAATAGGTTGTGAAAAACACCTTTATAGAATTCAACCCTGTTATCTAGATCTAAAGTTACAACGAAAATATCTTTCCACAACACAAAATGATTACTAAAACAGGAACAAAATTAAATGTTAAGAAAAAGACAATGTTTCCTAGAGTTCGCTATAATCTTCATTTTATCTTTCTTAGAAACCAGCTATCACACAGGTGAGTCTCAAGCAGACACAACAGAATTCCTACCGATTTCATTCAAGTTGTGCTGAAAAAATAATAACTGCCACTCTAGGTCAATTAGTCCATTATGTATGACACAGGTTGATGTCTTTAACCTCAAAATGCTAGAATTTACCCTAAAGTTATCCAGTTTACCTTAAAAGTTTTTTATAGACCTACAATCCATGAATTTGTCCAAATCTTTCTTCAACTCATTTGTATTATTAAATCCATACTACCTCCTGAGAACAATACATTCAATACAACATTATTTGCCCTAAATTGACATTTAACAGTCTTTAAGGGGAGGCCAGGCGTGGTGGCTTATGCCTGTAATCCCACTACTTTGGGAGGTCAAGGCAGGCAAATCACTTGAGGCCAGGAGTTTGAGACGAGCCTAGGCAACATGGCATAACCCCGTCTCTACTAAAAAATATAAAAACTAGCTGGGTGAGTTGGCGCATGCCTGTAATCCCAGCTACTCGGGAGTCTGAGGCAGAAGAATCGCTTGAACCTGAGAGTTGGAAGCTGCAGTGAGCCAAGATAGTGCCACTGCACTCCAGCCTGGGCAACAGAGCGAGACTCCATTAAAAAAAAAAAAAAGAAAAGAAATACTTTAAGTTAAGAGGGTTTTGTTAACTATAATATACACATTTCTGTCCTCTTGTCATTAACAGCCCCATTTTACATTAGGTTTAATTTTATGTCTCAAAATACTTTAAAATATTTTCATGATTTCATGGGCTAGAATAATCTAAATTCTTATCTATCATGCTATCCTTTATTTTAAATTTAGAATACAATATTAGTGAAATACTATTTCAAACCTGTTGAAGTATACAAGCTCAAATGTGCTTTATCTTTCTAACTTAAAAGTCAAAATTAAACAGATTAGTTCTTTTATTTTCTTTGATTTCCTAATTACCTGAGGAAGTCATTTGTTCATAGCATGTTATATATGCAACTATTTGTATGAAGATCAAGAAGAGGGATTATGTTCAAACCTCAAGGACTGGTTTGGTGGCTAGTGTTGTGGAGCATCAGGATGGGCTGGGTTTCCTCAACCCTGCTCCTTGCTGGAGGTAGTCATGCTCACTCAGGATCACTGTCAACATGTATTTAAAAGCAGTAATTACCACTTGTCCATAAAGCTCCTTCAGTTTGTCTGTCTGCTGGTTAGCACTTTCTATTGTCTTCAAGGCATTCTCAATTCTGTTCAGCCTGTACTCGCAATATGCCTTTTCAAAGGAGAGAGAGTTACTGAAGAAGGAAAAAAACCAGTATCTGATTATTATCTAACAATGCAATGCACCCAATATATAGAACATCGCTCTAAGCACTGGATTTAGTCCTGATAACAGATGAGAAAACTGACAAAGGTTAGAGACTTATCTATATATCAGATAGCTTGTAAATGTCTATCAAACATATAATTAAGCATATATCAGTTTCCCTAGCCTTTCTTTCATGGATATTCTTATTAAAATAAACATTTAAGAAGGAAATCATTAATCTGCTAAATAAGTAATTGTCTTAGATACAAAGATAATTTGAAGGCTGCTTTAAATGGGTTGTTTTGGAAGTTTCTTAAATTCATTAACAAAACAATAAGCCATATAATGCTTCTTTAAACTTGTTTAAGAAACAAATAATTAGCAAAGAAAAAATAACTATAAATCTTAAAAGAAGTACCTGTAATCAAACAACCGGTAAACACTACTAACATACACACACTTAAAAATTCATCTACATTAATGTGATACCTCATTGATGATGTTTCAACCATAATCCATGAGGAAAAATATTTATTAAAGCAAAGGCCAATGTCCTTTATTTACTTACCTAACAAAAAAATTTATTTTTAGGCCAGGTGCGGTGGCTCATGCCCGTAATCCCAGCACTTTGGGAGGCTGAAGCGGGCGGATCACTTGAGGTCAGGAGTTCAAGACCAGCCTGGCCAACATTGGCAAAACCCTGTCTCTACTAAATTACAAAAATTAGCCCGGTGTGGTGGTGCACATCTGTAAACACAGCTACTTGGGAGGCTGAGGCAGGAGAATCGCTTGAACCTGGAAGGTGGAGGTTCCACCAGCCTGGGCGACAGAGCAAGACTCTGTCTCAAAAAAAAAAAAAAAAAAAAAATTTATAAATACTTTTATCCAAGACTCATTGACAAAATGTTTTTGAAAATGTCTCTCACAAAATAGCCCAAAATCAAGACACTGAATTTTAGCACAAACATATTTAATAGGAGAAAAGCAGCATTGCCTCCATTTCCCTTTTATTTTTAATAAAGTTTAAAATTAATTTTTAATCTCTGTAACACATTTATACGGCTCAAATATAAAAAGAAAAAGATATACAGTAAGAGGCTTTATTCCCACTGCTACCCAAATCTAACCCATTCCTATTACCTCCTACAAGTGACTTTTTTTTTTTTGAGACGGAGTCTCCCCGTTACCCACGCTGGAGTGCAATGGTGCAATCTCAGCTCACTGCAGCCTCCGTCTCCTGGGTTCAAGTGATTCTCCTCCCTCAGCCTCCTGAGTAGCTGGGAATACAGATGCTTGTCACCATACCCAGCTAATTTTTTGTATCTTCAGTAGAGATGGGGTTTCACCATATTGGCCGGTCTGGTCTCAAAGCCCTGACCTTGTGATCTGCCCTCTTTCGGCCTCCCACAAATGACTATTTACTCATTGTTTCTCTTTATATTGTTTGTTTTGCAAATACAGGCAAATGGATATATAAATTTTTACATCCTCCTCCTCTTGCAAAAGGAAGTATATTGTATATTGTTCTGCACCTTATAAACCAGTATCCCATTAATATGCTTCAAATTTAATTTCAATACTTTTTTTTGGAGCCTAGGTGTAACAGTAAAGAAACTTTGACTGAGTTATTCTCCCTACATCCTCCAAGGACTCATAATTATGCCCCATAACTCTCTATGGTTCACCTCCTTAGTGGTTCAAAGGAAACACAATGGTTAAAACAAACAAAAAATAGACCCTCTAAGGCTAAAAGAAACCGAAGTTACTAGTATTCCTCCCAGTTTCAGAAACATTATTGACAAGCAAAAGGGGGAAAAAAGGAAGGAAAGATAAAAAAAATCAGCAAATGGTTGGGGAAAAAAACATGGAAGAGATTATAGCTATACTAAGTGTTTCTAATAACTGTACAAGCAACTAACTGAATCACTTACTTGGCTAACACTTTGGTGTGAGTATTGATGACATTCAAAGCTTCCTTGAAACTTCCATTCTGGATAAGGCATACCACTTTACAATGCAGGGCAGTTACATCATCTTTGTTGATCTGTAGTACTAGAGAACAATTTTAGGAAAGCCATTTTTAAATCCATTCCTTTTCACATTTTTACTAAATTTTCCCATCCTGTCTCTCCGAAAGCTAAATTTCTAATTTTATTGCAGCAGAAATAATTGGTCAGAACAACTAGAAGAAACAGCAACAAAGCAAAACAAACCCAGAAAATAACTAATCTTCACTTTTAACTTAAGAAGTGACAATAAGGAGAGTTTTAAATTTTCAATGAGATAAAGATGCCCAGTATGCATGTACCAAAAAAGTGCAGTGAAATAAAGAAGAAAGAAGCAATTTCTCCAGATATTTCATCTTGAAATGCATGCTACATTCTGTATAGTTCATTACTTCACAGGGAAACAGTTCAGGTAGAATTTGGAAGCAGATGACCTAGGTTTGGTGCAAGCTTGCCACTAAATGCCTTGAGGTCTTGGGTATATCACTTAACAGCCAAATCTTAGTTTTCTGAGCTACAAAATGATTAGAAAAGCATTACCTATTTAATAAGGTTACTGAAAACACGAAATGAGAATATTCCGGAAAAATTTTATAAAGTATAATGCAAAGGCAATTTATCTTGCTGGCAACGTTTCCAAAAATCATTAAAATTTTCCCTTTTCACCTAAGATGACCAAAGTATAAGGAAGAACTCAGGTGGCAAGTTTCAATGTTAACAACTGTTCGGTATTAAAATGACCAGGATCATCGTTACTCTTGTTCCTGTGCAACTACAGAAGTCCAATTCTCAAAGAATCACAAGAATTTCTACCAATTAAGAAAACATACTGGTGAACAAGTTGACAATCTTTGCTGATTAAAAGAATTCCTGCAAAATACTACACTGCTACTAAGTACATAGTACTGTTTGGAAGGCTAGAGTTAATTCAAACAAATGTAGGGATAAATTCTAATTCGTAGCTATTCTCCTCAATGTCTGAAATCACCAAAAGTGCACTGTGGGCACAATCACTACTTTTCACGTTAACCCAGTGCTAGAGTGTTGAAAATTATTTAGACAGCTTTCTATGTTACTGACACACCTTTTAGGTTAATACTACTCTGAACAGCTAAGCCGTGCCTTGGTAATTACATTTCCAAATATAACATGCACAGGCTGTATCTTCACTAGAGAAGAACTGCGCACCACCGAAAACATTAAGTAGCATGGCCATGCCACATTCCAGGTATGTAGTAAAGAACAAAAGGATATGATGAATGAAACCTCACAACAAAGGCAGTAAAACCCTAAACTATCCCTTACAAGGCAAAAAAAAAAAAAACAGGTTAACTTTTCTTCCGACATTTATCCATGTTGGTGCTTCCACACACATACTTCCTAACTTAATAACACTGAAGAGATCCCATCTGTGGGAATGACAGGCCTGACATCCAGATTCAGCCCTTTCCTCTCGCCCAGTAGAATACGTACAGCTTCCACCCGGTCAGCACCAGCTTCTAAACTACGTGTCCCAAGCAGGTTCCTCCCCCTTTAGCGGCCAAAGAGAACAAGCTCCCTTAGTAATACAGTCCTGATCACTGCGCTCAAGATGAAGAAGAAAAGAAGGCACTTTGGAATATTTGTGAAATAAAACAGCAAAGAGGGAGTCAAATAAGAAAACAGTTTGAAATGGGCTCCGAGAGCTGCGGTCTCTTTAAAACCTGCCCTCGCTTCCCGCGGGGGGTAAAGACGGAAGTACACGTGGCTCTAAGCAACCAGGGACCCCAGGCTGACCTGGTGAAGCCGAGGGGTGAGACCTGCGTCTTCCGGACGTTTGGGCCCGAGCCGACGGGAGAATGGTCGGGGGGGTTTCGGGGGTCTCCCCTTCCCGTGCCTCCCGCGCGAGGTGGTCTCGCGCGCCGGAAACAGGCCGCATCCTCCCGCCGGCCTGGGCCCGCCCCAGTGCCCACCCCGACACTTACTCTTATTGACGGTCTTGAGAGCGCGCGTGAAGTCGCCGTTCTGGCCATACCGGTTCACTTCACTCCACAGCGCAGGCACTGACACCCCCCCACTGCCGCCACTCGCCATCTTGGAGGAGACGAGGGGCGGGGCGGGGCGACCTCTGCCCCGGAAGAGGATCTCTAAGGCTGCCAAGAGGAGGAGGAAGTTGATGATTGCTAAGCGTAGGGAGCGTCTTCAACCCTGAGGCAGCATCAGAGACCTTAATCTTCTGCTCTCGTGGCAAGAAATTTGCACGGATAGAGTTGATGCACCTCACTTGAAGTTGGCCTGGAGAAAGAGGCGTCGGACTCCCGGACGGGGTTGGGAAACGGTCACCAGTTTCGGCTCAAAGCAGCGTGTTTCCAGGAGACCGCCATGGTCGAGGCAGCGTCCCGGTCCCACGGTGCGGGCCCAGACGATCATTTGTAGGATATAAATAAAAGGACTATGAGGTGGTAAATGAAAGACTACCAACTAGAAGCCGTAGGGAGTCATTTGAAGGAGAAATAGGCACGGCTTGTCGGTGGTTGAGGGAAAGGGATCTTGAAAGATGATTAGGAGAACTTGGGTTCTGGGGAAAGTAGGGGAGGACATTCTGGCAGAGAAGCAAACGTGAGGAAAGGTAAGAAGGCAAGAATCTCCCATTACAAAGGGTTTGGTGAAACCCTCTGCCTGTCATTTTCGCTCCATTCGGGAGCAGTCGGCAATAAACTGAAAGGGTAATGGGGTGAAAATGCCCGGGGTCAGTTCCTGGCTCTGCGACTCACTAGATGCCTGGCAATAAACAAGTTACTTAGCTTCTGGGAGTCTTTTTTCCCGACTGTGAAATAGGGATACTATATTTGTTCTAGAGATATAAAATATTAGGGTTTGCTTACGACCTTAGTATCAAGATGTGTTCAAGTGTACGAACGGAATGGTATCTATTGGGTACACTTGGTGTGAGTATTTTTTTTTTTTTTTTAAGAGACGGGAATCTTGCTGTGTTGCCCAAGCTGGTCTGGAACTCCTGGGCTCAAGCAGTCCTCCCACCACAGCCTCTCCAAGTGCTGGGATTACAGGCATGAGCCACCACACCCAGACGATGTGAGAGATACACTTGATGTGAATGTTGTATTTTATTGAATGGCTTGCTTTTCAGACTCAGACTCATATCTTGTCATGACTTTTACAACTTCTGCTACTCCGTCTGTCCCTCAGGAACCTAGCTAACTTCTTTTTTTTTTTTTTTTTGAGACGTAATCTAGCTCTGTGACCCAGGCTGAACCTCACTGCCATCTCAACCTCCTGGATTCAAGCGATTCTTTTGCCCCAGCCTCCCAAGGAGCTGGGACTATAGGCATGAGCCACCGTGCCTGGTTAAGTTTTGTATTTTTAGTAGAGATGGGGTTTCACTATGCTTGGGTTAGGGTCACTATGCTTGGGTTGGTTTGAGACTAACCAAGCTAGTCTCAAATTCCTGACCTCAAGTGATCCGCCCTCCTCAGCCTCCCAAAGTACAGGATTTACAGGCCTAAGCCATTGTGCCTGACCTTGCTAACTTTTTTGTCTTTCAGTCTTTCTGGTTCTACGTTGAAAGTTACTTTGAGGAAACATTTGATCTTGCAGACTGGGCAACCTTGTGAAGCAAAAAATGCCAACTATGTGCCAGGCAATATGCTAGATCCTAGGGATACTGCAGTGAGCAAGGTAAATATGGTTCCTTGGCCTCAGAATTATAGTCCATATAGAGTGAGATAACCCTTAATTGATTGCATCCTCTTAGAACGGGGTCCCCAACCCTGGTACCGGTCTGTGGCCTGTTAGGAACCGGGCGGCACAGCAGCAGGTGACTGGTGGGCCAGTGGGCAGTACGGCCTGAGCTCTTGTCAGATCAGCTGTGGCATTAGCTTCTCACAGAAGCTCAAACCCTATTGTGAACTGGGAATGTGAAGGATCTAGGTTGCTCACTCCTTATGAGAATCCAATGATGAATGTAATGAGCTTGAATCATACTAAAACCAACTGTCCAACTCCTGTGGAAAGACTGTCTTCCCTGAAGCCGGTCCCTGGTGCCAAAAAGGTTGGGAGACCACTTATAGGAGATTCTGTCTACTTCTGAGCACTGATAATCAATTAAGGGTTATCTCACTCTGTATGGACTGTAATTCTGAGGCCAAGGAACCATATTTACCTTGCTCACTGCAGTATCCCTAGGATCTAGCATACTGCCTGGCACACAGTTGGCATTTTTTGCTTCACATTCCTTACCTAATCTGTGAGTTCCTTGAGGGCAGAAACTGCCCAGGTCCTGATATGGCATATGGTGTCCTGCCATATTTTTGTCTGGTCCTTGCAGTACATACAATGCAAACAGCATGAAAGGTGGCTTGAACTGTAGGTGCTGGAGGGTGTAATTCTTGTCAATTAGTAAAAATCATGAGAAGAGTTTTAGACCTTTACTGACTAGAATTGTCAAAGGTTTCAAGCCAGTTATGTTTAGATTTCAGGGGATGGGAGCTCCAGATGACAATGCTGTGTGAGAAAATTGGGTATACCCAACCAACATTTTGTTGTATTTTGTTATTCTGAGAAAATGTAGATTCCACTGTATTCTCCAAAGGTGTTTATATCCACTATCCCCTCCAAGTTAAGAGCCACTGCACTAGTATTACTTTTTAGAACATTGACTTTATATAAGAATTGGTAATTTTGGTTTCTATATCATTCTGATCCCATATATTTTGTAGCTTTTAGAAATGCTCAGAATTCTGCTGCTGTGGACTTGTTTCTATGTCTTATGTCATTTTAATGGAGTTTTGTGGCAAACAGCCTATAAATTTGGGGCTTAACCTGCCGTTTTTGAAACAGGAATCTTCCAAACCAGAGTGGCATATTTTTTTGTTTGTTTTGTTTTTTTAAATAAACAACAAATTTACATCTCACATGGTGAAGGATGGAAAGATTGTCTGGTGAGGTCCCACTCATAGATGGCATCTTCTGTTTTCAGATGGTGGGAAAAACACCAGACTGATCTCTTAAAGCATGTATCTGATGCCACTTTCCTACCCTCCTGATAAAATCCGAACTACAAAGACTAGCAGTAAGGGCTTTTGTCATCTGGCCTCTGCTTGCCACCTCCCCAACTCAAATAGGTCTCCTTACTCATTTCCTAGCCCCCTTGCATGCTAGTCATCTCTAACTTCTGTGTAGTTATGTGTCCCCCTACCTCCTGGAATCTGCACTTTTATTCATTTGACAAGTGTTTGAATGTCTTGTATATGCCAGTGCCATGTATTACACCAGTTGCTGGGATACAACTGACAACAAAGAAGACAACCCAGTGTAATACAAAATTTATTTTCTAGTTGGGAGAGATGGGTAATAAATATGTACTATGGTAGCAGTAAGTTTGCTGAAGAAAATTATGGAAAGCTAAGACAGATTGAGTATAGACTGTGGAGAATTATTTCATTCACAGTATACAATTGTTTTCTAGAGATCAGACAGCCCTTCCTATTTCTGTGTATTCACAATACCGTATTGTTAATTCCATGTTAAGACTTAATATGGTGTTTTGAAATTGTCTGCCTCTGGAGACTCCAACATTAATTGAGGGCAGAAGGTTAATTTTGTTCATCTTTGTATTCCGAGAGTCTCACATATACATAGTAGGCTGTATTCGTTCTCTAAAAAACACAGAACCAATAGGATATGTGGAAATTATGAGAAATTAGCTCTGCAAAATGGAGGTGAAGTCCCACAGTCTGCCTTCTGCAGACTGAAGGCCCAGGAAAGCCAGTGTAGTTCCAAACCCAAAGGCTTGAGAATCAGGGGAGGCAATAATGTAAGTCCTAGTCTGAAGGCCTGAGGACCAGGAGCACCAACGTCCGGGGGCACGAAATGGATGTCCCAGCAGTTCACCCTTCCTCCCCCTTTTTGTTCTATTTAGGTCCTCAATGGATCAGATGACGCCCACCCACATGGGTGAAGGCAGTCGTCTTTACTCAAGTCTACTGATTCAAGTGCTAGTCTCTTCCAGAAACACCATCACAGACGCACCTAGAAATGTTTGACCAGCTATCAAGGCATCCCTAGCCCAGTCAAGTTGACAGAATTAGCCATCTCATCAGTATCCATAATGTATTTTTATATTAATGGATTTAGCCATTTATGATTTGAGAAGCTTCTGTGTACAGTATCTTTTTTTTTGGCAACGGAGTTTCACTCTTGTTTCCCAGGCTGGAGTGCAATGGCTTGATCTCAGCTCATCACCTCTGCCTTCCGGGTTCAAGCAATTCTCCTGCCTCAGCCTCCCGAGTAGCTGGGATTACAGGCATGCACCACCATGCCTGGCTAATTTTGTGTTTAATAGAGAGGGGGTTTCTCCATGTCAGTCAGGCTGGTCTTGAACTCCTGACCTCAGGTGATCTTCCCGCCTCGCCCTCCCAAAGTGCTGGGATTACAGGCATGAGCCACCGCACCCGACCTCATGTACAGTATCTTATGGTATCTTGTCCACTCAGAGGCAAGCAGAAGAAATATTTAGCTCCATTTTATAACTTGATTTCCATTCCACTATTTTCATTGTACTGCAATGTGAGATTAACAATTCCACCCCAAGTATTTTGAGGTGTGGGAAGCTGGATGTAAAAACACCATTAAAAACAACTCTTTTCAATGGCTTCCTAAGGTTGGCTGGGCTGAAATGGCAGTTTCTGGATGCTCCGTGGCACATTACACTGCCCCTTTCTTCATATTTTTAGAAATTAAATCAGCTGATGGCAATATTGAATTCCAGGTAATTTTCTTTTTCTTTTCTTTTCTTTTTTGAAACAGAGTTTTGCTCTTGTTGCCCAGGCTGAAGTGCAATGGCACAATCTCTGCTCACCAGAACCTCTGCCTCCCAGGTTCAAATGATTCTCCTGCCTCAGCCTCCTGAGTAGCTGGGATTACACGAATGCGCCACCATGCCCGGCTAGTTTTTGTTATTTTTTAGTAGAGATGGGTTTCCCCATGTTGGTCAGGCTGGTCTCGACCTCCTGATCTCTCAGGTGATCCGCCTGCCTCGGCCTCTCAAAGTGCTGGGATTACAGGCATGAGCTACCATGCCCAGAGAATTCCAATTTTTATGGTGAATGAATTCCACTCATACTGTTCTTCAGTCTGCCCAACAGATATTACATAACACATTTGTGTGCCATGATGGGCCTTACATATATTGACTCATGTAATTCTCACAACTTTATGAGGTGGTATTAGTCCGATTTTCACACTTCATGAAATTGAGGCACAAAAGTATGTCAGGCCTCTGCTCAAACTGAGTAGTTTTCCTGTCACACTTCAGTGTGGCCTATAGGCCCTAAGTGATCTAGCCTTTTCTTATATTGTCTTCCACTCTCATCCTTGTTCACAGAGCTCCAGCAATTCTCATGTTTGGAGGTCCGCAAGGCAAAACTCAACTTTATTTCCCGTTCCCTTAGTATGGAAAGCTATTTCCCTATCTCTGTGTGTCTTGCTTTTACATCATTGCTCTGCTTTCCTCAAAAACTTTCCCCTTTTATCCCCATCACTGTCCTCATTTTGATTCTTCATATGCATTTATCCTTTCCTGATTTTATACTGTTTATCTTTTTGTGGTTTGTTTTCACCTCTAAAACATAAATTCCATGTGGGTGAGGGCTTTGTTCAGTCCTACTTTCCTAGGCCCTAGAATCAAACCAGTATTGGGTGAGTGGATACTAAATGAAGCTTTACCTAAGTGTTTTGTCTTTTAGTTAGTTTCAGTGGTTAAATCTCAGAAAGCTTAACAGCAATTCTAAGCATGTCTTTATGATAAAAGGTTAAAAACTGTATTATTGGGATAATTTTTCTCTTTTTATTTATGTTTACCTACAAGTCCGTGGAAAGTATACTCAAAAGATAGCAGACCAGGTAGGCTTAAGTTACTTTTACAAAACAGTAGAAATACCTTCAACTATTTAGCACTGATGAACTTACAACTGAGGACATGTCGACTCCACTAAGAAACTAATGATGAAATTCATAATTGGGCATGGTGGCACATGCACCCAGCTACTCAAGAGGCTGCAGCTTGAGTCCAGGAGTTCAAGGCTGCAGGGAGCTATAATCATGCCACTGTACTCCAGCCTGGGAGACAGTGAGAACTTGGCTCTTAAAAAAAAAAAAAAAAAAAAGGGAAAAAAATTGATAATGACAATTTATAATGGTCAGTCCTATCTACCAGTCTAAATGAATGTTTAAAAATTTTCATATACTGCACAGAAGTAGATGCAGTCTTAATGCTAGGTAAGGGTAAACAAGCTGAAATAGCAGCCAGTGACTTCAGAGACCATGAAACCAAAGTTAATCTTCTAAGTCCTTTTAATTGTTCTTATAAACTAGCATAAGATACAAACTTAAGTAGTACACATGAGTTTTATAATTTACTAATCTCTGGCAGATAGCTAAGCATAGCACATCAGAGTGTAACACAGTGTGAGGGAAGTAAAGTATACAATGACATCTTCTATTCTGGACCTACAATTCAATAGAGAAAGAACTACTTGTAGTCACTGTGGTTACAGAAGGTTTCATGGAGACATTGAAGATAAAGCTCTACTTAGTAACAAATAGGTCTTAAATGATAAAAATGTGGGCCTTCGAAGAACTAAAGATACCTATGTGTGGCAGTCCAGAAATTACGAGGAAAATGACTTCCCTTCATGGGTCACATCAGCAATTTTTTTTTTCCCTTTTGAGACGGAGTCTCGCTCTGTTGCCCAGGTTGGAGTGCAGTGGCGTGATCTAGGCTCACTGCAACCTCCGCCTCCCGGGTTCAAGCAATTCTCATGCTTCAGCTTCCCGAGTAGCTGAGATTACAGGTGCCCGCCATCACGGCTGGCTAATTTTTGTATTTTTAATAGAGACAGGGTTTCACCATGTTGGCCAGGCTGGTCTCAAACTCCTGACCTCAAGTGATCTGCTTGCTTCAGCCTCCCAAAGTGCTGTCATCATAGGTGTGAGCCACTGCGCCCAGCTACCTCGTCAATTCTTAATCTATAAACCATGGATAGGCTTCGGGAGGACCCAAGAACCAATGACATCTGTTGGTAAGTTTTATGTGTGCAGTTTTCTACAGAGAGGGTCAACAGCATATATATTTCCAAAGAAGTCTGTGGTGCAAAAGAGTTTATTATGTTAGAAGTCCTTGGGCAATCAACTTGGAAAAGGGTGGATTGAGAATGGGGACTGTCTAGATCAGGAAAATGTTGAATTTGACCCTCACTTGAGGCTTTTGTACAGAGGATGAGAAGACGGCAATTTCAAGGGTTAATTAGAAATTAACACCAACATGACTTGATGAGTGAGATGTGAAATGTGAAAAAAACATCAATGATGAAATCAAGCTTCTGACTTGGCAGCAGTGAGCATACCAAGAGTTTCAGGCTTGGAAGATGAATAAAGTTGGGAGCATTCTGTTTTTTATGAGAGTGCCCATGGGAGGTACAGGGAGAAATGGACAGTTGAAAGTATAAGTCTAGCTAGGCACAGTGGCTCATGCCTGTAACCCTAGCATTTTGGGAGGCTGAGGTAGGAGAATTACTTGGGTCCAGGAGTTTGAGACCAACCTGGGTGACATAGTGAGACCCCATCTCTACAAAAAATAGAATTAGCTCGGCATGGAGCTGCAAGATTATAATCTTTGTTACTCGAGAGGCTGAGGTGGGAGAACTGCTTGAGCCCAGGAGGGAAGGCAGCAGTGAACTGAGATCACGCCACTGCACTCCAGCCTGGGCAACAGTAAGACCCTGTCTCGGGAAACAAAAAAAAAAAAAAAGAAAATACAAGTCTGGAAAAACATAGCTGGGAGCCAGTAATGCCAGTTTTAGCTGAGGGAGTTAAGATTATTCAATCAGTGTTAAGGAAGAAACTCAATAGTAGTGACCACCAATACTTAAGGAAAAAAGGATAAAATAAGAGGAATGATAAAGGCTGGCTGAAATATCTTGGTGTCTAACCTAAGAAAGGAGAGGTTAGGTGTTCATATTTATTAATATGGATCTAGAAAAGCATTTATTCACTAATACATTTTGTGTTCTCTAATTTAAAATTACCTTTTCATTTTGCTTGATTTTCCTTCAGCTAAATTAGAACTTTGTAGTTTTTCCCCTAAAAAATTCAATGGCATTCTCTGATTTTCTTGTCAGCCTGCTTCAAGGAAATCCATGTATTCAAAATGCTTGCTCGCAGTTTGCTCCATACCAAATGGTTGTTTAATCCAAATATCTGAGCAGCAAATTGAGCTGATCCTTCTGGAGAAAGTATGGTTGAACAGCCAAGACCTATTGGTTCAGAAAGGAAAAGACAGAAAATTGAGCTCAATAAATAATGAAAATACAACCTCACAAAAATTTTATACTCAGAGCAGTCCTGCCACAGAAAATAAAAAGCTACTGCATTATTCTAATCTAAAGTAGAATCTCTAGAAGAACTGTCTTTAATACCGGAGTGGTAAAGTGATTATAAGAGGAAAAGCAGTCAGTATTACCTGCCATGAAGAGACATTTTATATATATCATCTATCACCCTTCTTATAGAATTCACTTACAAAGAAACTTACCTTTTTGAAAGTTCTGTTCACATACACTATCCCTTTCAATCCCTGGCGAAGAGCAACTGAAGTAAAATAAGGGTCAAGGTAAGTGGCCAGAAGTACCTGTTCTTAGACAAACTTGAGCTATGTTGTTTTGATAATTTTCTAACTAATCTTTCTGTCTACATTTGAACTATTTTAACATTTTTAAGCAGTAAAAAAAATCAAATCCACAGAATAATTTTAGGAAATGTCAAGTTATAAATAAATATTAATAAGATCCAAGACAGCAGAATAAGAAAGTAACATCCTAGGGGCCACATGTCTGCTCAGGCAGAGTGTCTTGAGGTGGTACTATTATGTCTAGTGTTTGCTAGCAGGGACTATATCCAAAAGCTCCATTTTCCCAGTATTCTTGGAATTCATCAGGCTCTTTGACTACCATTTTCCACAACAAGAACAGTCAAATACAAATCACAAGGCCAATTTACTAATTTGTATTAACACATTATTTTATGGAGCTCCACCCATTACTGTGTGGTATTGGTCAAGTTACTTCATGTTAATTTATTCTCCTCTTCTGTGAGAAGGGAATTGTAACTAGTAGCTACCTGATGTGACACTTCAATGAGTTAATAATATAAAGTGCTTAGAGCATTGCCTGGTACACAATATGTGCTCCAAGAATGTCAACTATTATTGTTAGCACACTGGGTAGAGTGCTCCACTCTAATAGTTGAAATAACCTGTGTCTCCTGCCTAGGACACCCTTTCTGGTAAAAGAATAGCTTAAATTGTAAAAAAAAAAAAAAAAAAAGTTATCTAGTGAGCATGACATCAGAGATGAGAAATATGGGCAGTCTTCAGGATTTTACACAGGTTACTGTAAAACTACTCCTCAAAAGATTCTAGTGATCATTATGTACAAGTCTTCCAGATTATCTGTCACTCCTGAAACGGCACTACTATAAAAATTGCCAATTTTTTGCTCATCATGCTCCCCTTTTGTAAGCTCCATGGATATCTATACAATTCTGGCATAAATTTGGTTACAGCTTTATTTGTAGCTGCCGATTTTTAGCTTGAGACATTTGTATAGTCACATCTTGTTAAAGATAGCTTAGGCACAAAATTTAATTCTCAGAGCCTATAAAAACAGCAAAGGGAATAAAGGAAATGGGCATGAACACACAAGGCCAGATAACAGCAGTAACATTTTGGCAATTGAAAGGCAAATAGAGTAGTAGCTAACTTAGCAGACCAAGAAAATGTAATCAAAATTAGCTGGGCGTGGTGGTGCATGCCTGTGATCTCAGCTACTTGGGAGGCTGCGGCAGGAGAATCGCTTGAACCTGGGAGGCAGAGGTTGCAGTGAGCTGAGATTGCGCCATTGCACTCCAGCCTGGGCAACAAGAGCAAAACTCTGTCTTAAAAAAAAAAAAAAAAAAAAAAAAGAAAAAAGAAAAAGAAAGAAAACTTAATCCTAAACTGAAAGGAGGGAAAGATAAGAAGCAACATGATTGACATTACAGAACTTCCCGAAAGGTTGACTGACTAAATTAGTGGTACTAGATACCTTTAGAAGGGAATAGGGACTAATAAGATGACTGACTCGAAGTCTGAGAAGCAGCTAGGCCCTCATATCTCCTTCTCCACTCCATCTACCCGAGTAACTGCCTCTTTAAAGCACTGTAGCAATTTTTTTCCTTTTTAAACATTATTTTTTTCTGAGACAGGGTCTCGCTCTGTCATCCGGAGTGCAGTGGTGCCATCACGGCTCACTACTGCCTCAACTCCCCAGGCCCCAGTGATCCTCCCACCTTGGCTTCCCAAGTAGCTGGGACTACAGGAGTGTGCTACCATGCCTAGCTAATTTTTGTATTTATGGTAGAGACGGGGTGTTGCCAGGTTGCCTAGGCTGAGCTCAGGCAATCCACCAATCTCTGCCTCCCAAAGTGTTGGGATTATAGGCATGAGCCAACATGCCAGACCTTTAATTTTTCTGAAGGTAAAACAGACTTCCCAGTCTAGGTGTCTTTGAACCAGGGGACACCAGACACTTTTGTTCTCTGAGTAATTCTGGTCAACGCTTAAGAAAATACCTAGACATTAATGTGAGGAGTTATCTGAAGAACAATCACTACCAGATACACCCCACAGTGAAGCCCAATTTTGACACACACCACCCATTTGAAGTTTCCAATTGGTTTTTTATAGTACTCCACTCTTAAAAAAGCAAACAGCCAAGGATTACCAGACAGCTGAAGAAAGTAACTATATGCAACAGACTATAATCATCTTCTCCAGAGAACAAAAAAGAGCTCTTGGAAATTTAAAAACACACAAACACAAACGACAACAACAACAAAAGCCCAGAAAACAAAAACCAAAAGAAATATGAAAACTTCGTGTAAAAAAAACCAGAGACAGTGGTTCCTATCCAATCCCAACACTTTGGGAGGCTGAGGTGGGAAGATTGCTTGAGCCCAGGAGTTCAGGACAAGCCTGGGCAACATACGAAGTGCCCATCTCTACAAAAAGTAAAAAAATTAGCCAGGTGTGATGGTGTGGGCCTGTAGTCGTAGCTACTTGGGAGGCTGAGGTGGGCGGATCACATGAGCCTAGGAATTTAAGGGTCCAGTGAGATATGATCACGCCACTGCGCTCCCACCTGGGCAACAGAGCAAGATCCTGTGTCAAAAAACAAAAACAAAAACACCTGTATCCAAAATGAAGGCCGGGTACAGTGGCTCACGCCTGTAACTTCAGCACTTTGGGAGGCCAGGGCAGGCAGATCACCTGAGGTTAAGAGTTCAAGACCAGCCTGGCCAACATGGTGAAACCATGTCTCCGCTAAAAATACAAAAATCAGCTGGGCGTGGTGGTGCACACCTATAATCCCAGGTACTTGGGAGGTTGAGGCACCAGAACTGCTTGAACCTGGGAGACGGAGGCTGCAGTAAAGCTGAGATTGTGCCATTGCACTCCAGCCTGGGCAACAGAGCCTGACTCCATCTCAAGGAGGAAAAAAGAAAGAAAAACTCAACGAAAGGGCTGGAATGTAAAATTGAGGAAATATTCCAGAGAGTATAGCAACAAGACAAACAAGTAGAATAGAAATCAAGGGAAGCCCAAATTTGAATAAATTCAAAAATGAGAGAAGAGAGAATATGGAGGGGTAAGAAAATTAAATAATTCAAGGAAAATGGGGACTAAGAAATTAGAATTTCAGATTAAAAGAGCCCACCGAAAGTCCATAATGCAAACAGACTCAGCACGTCACATCTGTGTAAAATTTAAGAACAATGAAAACAGACAAAAGATCCTGAAAGTTTCCAGAGAGAAAATTCCTGAGAAACCTAGAATCAGACTGGTGGAAAAGCAATGGAGTCCTCAACTATGGATGCTTGGAGACAGTGGAATAATAATGCTCCCAAAATTCCAAGGCAAAATGATTATCAGCATAGGATTCTAATTTGATAATAAGTATAGGGCTTCAATATAAACATTTCAGATATACAAGGTATCAAAATTTACCTTTTGTATTCTTTTGCCCCTAAGTTCAAGAACGTACTCCAACAAAATAAAAATAAACCAAGTAAGGTGAAAACATGGGAGATCCAAGCCTAGAGAAAGGCAAAATGGGTCTCTAAAATGATGGTAAAGGGGGATCCTAAGACAACAGCAATACAGGATGCCTAGAGAAAAGCCAGTCCACTGGACCAGGTTGGAGGGCTCAAGGACTTAGTATACTTGACATGTATCAAGACTGGATATATACAGCTATGACAAAAGTTAGGGATTTCAGTAATAAAGCAAATCTGCTCCTACTGAAATAATATTGACCCTCATAAACTGCAGAACGTCAGATCATATCTTGGTCTATGATGAACAAACCACAACACGTGATCCAGTTCCATCAGCCAAAAGGGGACTTCCTTATGTTATTATCTTTTATCCCCAATTTTTTATTTTGAGACGGAGTCTCACTCTGTTGCCCAGTTTGGAGTCCAGTGGTGCAATCTTGACTCACCTCCGCCTCCCAGGTTCAAGTGATTCTCCTACCTCAACCTCTGAGTAGCTGGGATTACAGGTGCTCACCACCATGCCCAGGTAATTTTTGTATTTTTAGTAGAGATGGGGTTTCACCATATTGGCCAGGCAAGTGTTGAACTCCTGACCTCAAGAGACCCAGCCTCCCAAAGTGCTGGGATGACAGGCATGAGCCACTGCACCCAGTCTTATCCCCAATATTTAAGAATAAAATTTTATTCTCTCTACAGAAGTAACATGATCACATTTACTTTAAAAAAAACTCAATACCATGAATTCTTGGGAAAAAAATATCCAAACTTGATTTTATTACAGATCTCACCATCAGTTTATAGAAAATATAGGGAATGGAAGAGCATGTTTACCACCACCTAGAAATGTAAGAAGCCAAATCCAAAACGTAGAAAATTCTATCGAAAAAATGAAAGGGAAGAAGGGAGGATGAATTGTTATGTATTAAAAAAATTAAGAGGTTATCAACTAAATGCAATATAAGGACTGCGGTGGATCTGAACAAACAGATGAGACAATTAGAAAACTTGGACACCAACTAAAAATTGTATCTTAAGAAATTACCACTACTCTTTCTGAGGTGTGAATATGGTATTGAAACTGTGTCCCCAGGAATTAAAAGACACCAACAACTAACAGAAATTCTTGAGTTTGCAGAATGGTAGATTAAACAATATGGCCAACTAGAGTCTGCACAGAACCAGCTGACTGATGTCACAGGCCCAATGTCCACCACATTTCATTCTAACTCCCCCAAATTTACACACACGATCCATGAAATAACACGAAGAGATAACTGCACATGCCCAAGGACTTTCTAGACCTCCCCTTTCCTTCCACCAATCACCTACTAATCCCAGAATCTATCCCCTAAACCTTTTCCAGTAAGATTACTGCCATAAAGCCAGCACAGGGGGACAGATTTGAGCTGGACTCATGTGTCCTTATTGGTCAACTTGAAAGAGGAAGCCTTTCTTTCTCAAAAACCTGGTGGCTTAGATAGTACCGGTTTCTAATGCATCAGAAGTGGGCCCCTTTTGTTCTGTAACAACATCATGATTATGATTTAAAAACTAGAGCCCGTATTACTTAAACGTATAATTAAGTATAAATTACTATAACGTCTAAGTTCTGCTTTAAAATAATCCAGCAGGAGATGGCTGTAGACACAAGATGTTAATTGCTGAAGCTACGTCATGGGTACATGAGATTTTATTATGCTATTCTGTCTACTGTTGTGTATCTGTTAAATGCTTGTAATGAACAGTTTTTAAAAATTCAATGTATCTTACCACTGGGCAGTCGAAGAGAAGACCACACATCCTGAGCTCCCCAGTCTGGTGTGAGGGGAGGACAGCTGATAACTGGATATGCAGTGTTCCCAGACATCACTGGTCCCAAACCATTACTTCTGCCTGCCACTGCCACAAATACAGTAGGAATGCCATCCCCTAGGGAAATAACAAGTTTATAGTTATGCTAAACATTCAAAAGAGATTTAAAGACAGAGTTTTTTTGGGGGGGGGGGTTTAAGGCCTATATGTTTTAATGACTTGAGGTCCTTGAATAGTCTTCTCTGAAAAAACATAAAAGACACTATTATTACACATATATTCAAGATATAAGGTTACTCTGCCACTTACTATAAGTCAAGTAATAAAGTAGCTGGAATAGGTTTGGCTGTTTTTGAGATCTACATTATAAAGGGGATAGCAGGGTGTTAGGGAATAGCTCATAGGCCTCTTCTATTGCTGCGTAGGCTGGCCAAAGTGAAGAATGACACCATCTGAACAGGTGTCTTTCCTGACTGGGTGGTCCGTCAACCGGTGCAGGGAGACCAGTTAATATAGACCAGGGGTTTAGGAACACGTCCTGAAGCAAGAGTTGAAGGAAAGTTTAATTAATATAGTGTCCTCAAATTTTTAAGGCCCTTTGATATATTTTTTAACATAATCTCTTAAGCAATTCATTCTTTGATAAATTTATAAATTATCCTTGCTTGTTTCCTAAAGCAGAGATTTCTAACCTAGAATCCAAAATTATATGTATTTGCAATTTTCTGAAAAGAGTTCTAGAATTCATTAGCTATCAAAGAAGTCTGAGTTCCCCCAACCTCCCACTCTTCCCAAATTAGTAACTACACTTCCATAGCAACGACCTGTAGATGAAATAATCAACTTTTTTTTCCAGTTGAGAAACATTTGGTTGTAAACCCAGGACTCCACTATTTTAGATCACTGCTATACCATTATTTTTTATGTACTGTATTCTGAAACTGTTCCTTAATTTCCTATCTGACTGCCTCCCAGGAAAGGGTGGCAATTAAAGATTCGCAGGAGAACCTGCTGTTTCAACCTCCCACCTCCTGTAACTGTGGGGGCCTTTTTCTATTGGAGCGTTATTAGAAGCAATGCTCCAGGGCCTTCTTACCAGGTAAGGATGGCAGAGGTTCTCATTATTCTAGTCTTTGTTTTCTTTTCATACTTGCATTTTTAATTCTTTCTCCCTGCTCCTTTCTTTTCTAAGCTCCTAGAATACCTTAAGCTCTTTGGAGGTGAGCATTAAGAAAGAAAGCCTAGTAGCCGGCCGTGATGGCTCATGCCTGTAATCCCAGCACTTAGGGAGGCCAAGGTGGGTGGATCATGAGGTCAGGAGATCAAGACCATCCTGGCCTTGAAACCCCATCTCTATTAAAAATACAAAAAATTAGCCGGGCGTGGTGGCGGACGCGTGTAGTCCCAGCTACTCAGGAGGCTGAGGCAGGAGAATGGCGTGAACCTGGGAGGTGGAGCTTGCAGTGAGCTGAGATGGCGCCACTGCAACTCCAGCTTGGGCGACAAAGCGAGATGCCGTATCAAAAAGAAAAAGAAAAAAAGAAAGCCTAGTATATCATGTGTTTTTCCCTTAGAAAAGTGACAAAGCTCTTTTTCAGCATTATTAGTCTAAGTGTGTAATTTCTTTTAGCAAAATCAGAAATACCTGAAATGTCCATATTACTTGTGGTTTACCTTCATACTCAGCTTTAATCCTCAGGGTTTCATCTGGTCCTTTATGCGCAGATGCTACTCGAAGTTCACATGGAATGCCAAAATTTCCACAGGCCTTCTTGATTTTTTCACAGTGACCAAGATCAGAAGTAGAGCCCATCAACACTACAACCCTGCACTGACTTTCTGATTTCAAAAGCAACTGAAGAAAAAATACATGGATATGAAAAGAACATAAAAACAAAAATGAATAAATGAGCTAGAGTTTGTAGTGAAATTACATCTGGGCACAATATTTTCTTTCTTAACAGATCAAATTTAAGACAGAGACAAACATAACAAAAAGACAGCATTTATTTTTTAAAATAATCTCAATATATAAAGGAAAGTGGTCTTCATCATTAAGACTTAAAGAATTCAATTTTTATGAGACAAATTATGTTTATTTAACAGTAAAGATACTCAAAATCTTTTAATTAATATTCAGGAAATTATAATACAAAATATTTCATCCTAAGACCTTTAGTGCACTTTGTTTAATGGATGCTTTTCTTTTCTAAGCTCCTAGAGTACCTTAAGCTCTTTGGAGGTGAGTATTAAGAAAGCCTAGTGGCCAGCAGTGATGGCTCACGCCTGTAATCCCAGCATTTTGGGAGGCCAAGGCATACTTCTGATTAGCCAAATCAGAAGTCATGTTTTAAGTCTTTGTAAGTTAATTGCTTGGAACTCAAAATATATATATTCCTATGAGAATAATGTTCTCAAATGTGATTATGACCCTTGCATAATCACAAACCCCATTCAACTCCCAGAATTAGAGTAATACCATAAAACTTAAAGTAACATTTAAAGCCACACAGAGTTCCATCCATCCCATGCTAATAGAACTCTGAGTAGCTGTGGAGGTGAGTAGGAAATATAAGGTTTCTCCTGCGGAGTAGGGAGGAGACAGATTTCAGATTTCCCCAACAGGATCTGGGAGGTGTGTATTGGCCAGCTTAACAGCAGGGAGTTCCAGTATACTAGTAAGGATTGCCCAGCTGATACATTTCCTAAAAGTGTTCCTCACTTTCAAAGTCACTGGAAAGCCGGGCGCGGTGGCTCACGCCTGTAATCCCAGCACTTTGGGAGGCTGAGGCGGGCGGATCACGAGGTCAGGAGATCAAGACCATCCTGGCTAACATGGTAAAACCCCATCTCTACTAAAAATACAAAAAATTAGCTGGGCATGGTGGTGGGCACCTGTAGTCCCAGCTACTCAGGAGGCTGAGCCAGGAGAATGGCATGAACCTGGGAGGCGGAGCTTGCAGTGAGCCGAGATCGTGCCACTGCACTCCAGCCTGGGTGACAGGGCGAGACTGTGTCTCCAAAAAAAACTAAATAAAACAAAGTCACTGAAGAGAAAAGCACTATACTCTCCCATTTTTTTCTTTTGAAACAAGATTTTCTTAGAAGAAAAACACATAATACATAATACAGTACAGTTTCACTATAGAAGGTTTACCTCTACTTTCTCTGCAACCCACTCAAAGTTTTTCTTTACCATTTGGAGCCCTTCAGGAGTTACTTCTTTGAGGTCCCGATAAGACTAGAAAATAAGATAGAAAGTTTAGAAAACAAGTATGTCTTGCTACCTGAAACTATCTGGTTTCTGAGTTTTGGGGAGGGATTATGAAGAGCTTGTATAGCAAGGGATACTTCTGAAAATGCATCTTTTCACTTCCTGAATTAAACTATAGAAAGTTCCATAGTAAAGTATACTTTTATTTTCTCTTAAGGTTAAGTGTTTTCTGTAGTAGCAACTACAATTAACTGCCTTGAGAATTTTTATATATTAGGTATAGAAAGGGTCTTGCTCTAATTTGGTTATTTTTTATTTTAAATACATGTGCAGAATGTGCAGGTTTGTTACATAGGTATACATGTGCCATGGTAGTTTGCTGCACCATCAAGCTGTCATCTAGGTTTTAAGCCCCGTATCTGTTAGGTATTTGTCCTAATGCTCTCCCTCCCGTTGTTCCCCATCCTGCAAGAGGCTCCGGTGTGTGTTGTTCCCCTCCCTGTGCCCATGTGTTTTCAGTGTTCAACTCCCACTTATGAGCGTGAATATGTGGTGTTTCGTTTTCTGTTCCTGTGTTAGTTTGCTGAGGATGATGGCTTCTAGCTTCATCCATTTCCCTGCAAAGGACATGATCTCATTCTTTTCTTTTTCTTTCTTTTTTTTTTTTTTGAGACAGAGGTTCACTCTATCAACCAGGCTGGAGCGCAGTGGCACGATCTTGGCTCACTGCAACCTCTGCCCCCTGGGTTGAAACAATTCTCTGCCTCAGCCTTCCGAGTAGCTGGGATTACAGGCGCCCACCACCATGCCCGGCTTATTTTATTTTATTTTATTTTTAGAGACAAGGTTTCACCATCTTGGCCAGGCAGGATGGTCTTGAACTCCTGACCCTGTGATCCACCCACCTTGGCCTCCCAGAGTGCTGGGATTACCGGGGTGAGCCACCGCGCCTGGCCAATCTCATTCTTTTTTATGGCTGCATAGTATTCCATGGTGTGCATGTACCACATTTTCTTTATCCAGTCTATCACTGATGGGCATTTAGGTTGGTTCCATGTCTTTGCTATTATAAATAGTGCTGCTCCTGTGCACGTGTCTTTACAGTAGAATGATTTATATTCCTTTGGGTGTATACCCAGTAATGGGATTGCTAGGTCAAATGGTATTTCTGGTTCTAGATCCTTGAGGAATCACCGCACTGTCTTCCACAATGGCTGAACTAATTTGCATTCCCACCAACAGTGTAGAAGTGTTCCTATTTCTTCACAGCCTCTCCAGCATCTGTTGTTTCCTGACTTTTTAATAGCAGCCATTCTGACTTGTGTGAGATGGTATCTCATTGATGTTTAGGTTTGCATTTCTCTAATGATCACTAATGATGAGCTTTTTTTCATGTTTGTTGGCTACATAGATGTCTTCTTTTGTGAAGTGTCTACTGTTTTTTATAGGAGCAGAAATGGAGCCTGGTAATATCCAGGAGACTTGGGATAGAGTCCCAGATCTGCCTGACTCTAGTAATTGTGAAGATACCCATTCTCTTAAGACCCTTAGTTTTCATTTAGCCAAAGATAGTACTTGCTGTTATTGTTGTGAGAAGGTTATTAAGGTAACAGATGAGAAATTTGCTTTATAAATGTAAAGTAGTATTCCTATTATTCTTATATTAAGATACCGGAGATATTTCTCTTTAAAAATAAACAGCAATCAACAAAACAGGTTCCTATCATTAGGAACAATAATTTGCTTTTTCCCCTCATCTCTCCTTTCTCCTCTATCTCAGCTTGACCTCAAAAAGGATAAAAAACCTGACGCATTATTTACCTGTTTGTCTTTCTGTTGGCTTCGATCACCTGATGGCCAGAGTCTCCAGGAATCATTGTCAATAACATCAGCAAGAACAATTTCTTTGGTGGTTACATCAACACCAAATTCAATCTGGAAACAGCATGTCAACAAAGTTTTCAAAAACTATTCTATGAAAGCATCTCTCAACTCTAACCTTTACTTTCAAATCCCATTGTTTTATCTGTACCTTCATATCAACCAGTGTACAATTCTGGGGCAACCAGGATTTCTCCAGTATTTCAAATATAGCCTGTGTAGCATGACTCATGATATCCACTTCAGTTTGGCCTATAAGAAGTCCAGCGAAGCAAAGTTTTGCAGCAATCAGCTGTTCCTCAGACCACTGTGGGTCATTATTGGCATCATCCTGTGAATAAAGTATAGTAGTATAATTAACTTAAATCTAAAATTTTTAAACTTTTCAGAAAAACCAACATCCTTTTCACCTTGAGCATGAACTCCTTAGAAATTTTCAGCAACGGCTGGGCATGGTAGCTCACGCCTGTAATCCCAGTGCTTTGCGGGGGCTGAGGTGGGCGGATCACAAGGTCAGGAGTTTGAGACCAGCCCGGCCAACATGGTGAAACCCTGTCTACTAAAAATACAAAAAATTAGCTGGGTGTGGTGGTGCACACCGTAATCCCAGCTACTCAGGAGGCTAAGGCAGGGGAATCATTTAAACCCGGGAGGCAGAGGTTGCAGTGAGCTGAGAGGGCGCCACTGCACTCCAGCCTAGGCACAGAGGGAGATTCCGTCTCAAAAAAAAAAAAAAGAAAAGAAAGAAATTTTGAGCCAGGTGCAGTGGCTTACACTGTAGTCCTAGTAATTTAGGAGGCTGAGGCAGGAGGATTGCTTGAGCCTAGGAGTTCAAGAGCAGCCTAGGCAACAAAATGAGACATCTAAAGAAATTTTTTATTTACGATACTCCTTAATTCAAAGCAATTATTACTCCTTTGTTCTTTTTTTCCTAGTTAGCTCCTGCAAGCAGAAAGAACTATTACTCTTAATTTGTCTACTCTCAATAGCACTTTAAAATTCAAAGTATTTAGGTGAGTAACTTATTCTAGGTCACAAAGTATTTCAAAGAATTTAACCTCTATAAACAAATTTAAACAGAATTTAAGTTTGTGGTTTTTGCTTTTCCTTAGTAACAGTCATCAGACATGACAGGAAGGTCAAAGCACATTTTAATCAATCAAATCTTTCCAAAACTACAGTTCTCATAACTTCCTGACCTCACTTTTTATTAGAATTTATACAGGACTATAATTTTTTAGGGACATTATTTGATAATTCAAGAGACCTCAAAGAGGTAAGTGAAAAAAATGAAATAATTTCATTTTATTCTAAGCTGTGTCCCAACTTTATATGACAGTATCTTTATAAACTCTACATCTATATAATCATAATACACAAGTAATATAACTTACTGATTAAAAAGCAACACTGATAGTGCTTCCCAAGCAGATCTATGCTTAACAGCATAAATGAAGATGGTTAAAGCAGTAAAGCCTATAAAAATTCATAACCACTGATTCTTACAACCTTTATTTATATATTTTTACTTACAAGAGACATTGTTAGTATAGTTTTCCTGTATTAGAATATAAAAAGATTTCAACTAAATTTTTAAAAAATTAACTGTTAGTTTTCTTGTCCTCCTATTAGTCATCTTGGTTCAAAGGTAAGATTTTCAGATGCTTTCTTTATAAAATTTGATCTATCATTGCTAATGGAAGTGTACATTATTGATATTGGCAACTAGATAAGACAAATTTTGGGATGATATTTGTAATATCAAAATATCAAAAACTTTGCTTGAATATTTAAACCTTTAGAGTTTCTAATTATAAATTTATTGCCGTGTTACAGTAAGACATAAAATGGAGGCATAAGATAATTACCTTGAAAAACAACTCCACTTTAGGTGGGTAAAACTTATATCCTTCCTTGACACCAGGATTTCTTTTGAGAAAAGAACCAGTTGCTATTCTTCTGCAAACCCATTCAATTGGAATCATTTCACACTGGGGTGCAATGAAAGCTGTCTCCCCACATTTTCTGGTGAAGGCAGTTTTAATACCTACATATTGATAACCAAAGTTAAAAAAGGTATTGAAATAATATGTAAAAAGGTAGATCTGAGGCACAATAAAATTCTACCCTTTACAAGAAACAAAGAACCTCTATCAAAAATAAGTGTAATTTTTTTTTTAATTTAATGTAGATGCAGTCAGTTGTTGACTCAAACAGTAAGCAGCACATGACTATACATAAAATGTATTGTTCAGCCATAAAAAGGAATGAAAATTCGTGATACATCCATGCTATATAATACAGATGAAGCTTAAAAACACTAGGCTAAATGAAAAACACAAAATGCAAAAGGACAAACACTTGTGATTCGACTTACATGAGGTAACCAGAATAGGGAAATTCGGACAGAAAGAGAATGGAAGTTACCAAGGGCTGAGGAGTGGAAGGAATAGTTATTGTTTAATGCTACACAGTTTGTTTGGGATGATGAAAAAGTTCTGGAAGTGGATAATGGGATGAGTGTACAACATTGTGAATGCACATAATGCCACTGAATTGGACACTTAAAAATGGTCAAACTGGTAAATTTTATGTATATATAACAATTTTCTTTAAAAAAAAATCAGGAGCCTATTTGATGGCAGATATTGTTCTAATCATTTTAAATACATCTTTTTTGTTTAATTCTCCAAACATTTCATAAGATACTATTAAGATCAACCCAACAAAACAGGTAAGGACACTAACACACAGCAGTAATGTCAGCTAGTATTAGGTAAAGCAGGATTTCCAACCTACCCTGTCTCTAGGAGCCACCCACTTAACCACTTTGCCATAATGCCTCTCTGGGAAGTGTTATTACATCACAGTACAAAGTAATGCTACAGCATTAACATGAATTAAAATAACTCCTGGAAACCTACATGGGTTTGAGATAATGCTCATTTTCAGCCTGCATTACTATTTCCAATCCCAACCTAATCCTCTAGTCTAACTTTTATTATCAGGAAAGAATTGGGGATCTTTGCTGTTATATGTGTATCCATACATGAAGGGAGCTTCTATTTATGGAAACCCTCCACTGTGCTAAGTGTTTTGTATATGTTGTTTCATTTAACTGTGCATAAAATTTTGAGGTAGGTTTTTTTTTTTTTGAGACAAAGTGTCACCAAGGCTGGAGTGCAGTGGCGTGATCTCAGCTTACTGCAACCTCTGCTCCTGGGTTCAAGAGATTCTCCTGCTTCAGCCTCCTGAGTAGCTGGGATTACAGGCATGCACCACCACGCCTGGCTAATTTCTGTATTTTTAGTAGAGACAGGGTTTCATCATGTTGGTCAGGCTGGTCTCGAACTCCTGATCTCGTGATCCACCCACCTCAGCCTCTCAAAGTGCTGGGATTACAGGTGTGAGCCACCACGCCCAGCCTTGAGGTAGGTATTATTATTTATACATTTTACAGTGAAAAAAACAGAGGTTCAAAGAAGTAATTTCACACAGTAGGTCATGTAGCCATTTGGTAATGGAGCCTGGACTTGAAACACACTGTCCAAACCCTACACTATTTCCTCTGCCTTCCCTTTAAATCTGACTCATAAGATTGAAATGAAAAAGGGAAAGAATTGTGGTATGTTGCATGAACAGAAACCCTAAGGAAAAAATGAAAAGGGGTAAGTAAAATTGTCATTTTAACCTTTTTTTTAAAAAAAAAAATTAGATGTAAGCTGTTGTTTAACTTTTAATGAATGATCAGGCTCATGGATAGACAGGTGACTTTAATCAATTCTCAACTTGGGGTAGTAACTACATCGTTGGCTTCAAGAGCTCTTCTCTCTTAGGTCTGTTAATCATTAGTCATATATTTGCTCATTTGTCTACCAAGCTGGACATAGTAGTATCCAATTCTATTGTTACCATAAAGATACCAAAGAGAACCAAAAGCACATAATGAAGCTACGGTAATCACCTCTGCACCAAAAAACCCTAAAAGTTTCTAAAAGAGACTCAGTTTAGATGACACAATGATGGCTTCTAATACTGCTAAATATGAAAGCAAATTCCATGACTGTGCATGGTGAGAAAAAATTCCCATTGTTTATCTTAGTTGTCTACAAAACTCAAAACTCTCATTCAAGTTACTAAAAAATGTTTATGTCACTTACACACTCTGAATGACAATGAACATATATAAGCTAGAATACTAATTCTAGCTAATACATATGTCCCTGTGGCCGTCCCTCTTTTAGATCGGTCCAGATTCCTATCTGCGGTTTAGCAACTGTAGTATGGTTCTTCATATACTATTATCACACTTTATGTAATTATAGTGAATTTCTGCGAGGAAATTGGGATTTCATCATCACTGAGAAGGCCAGATTTTAATTTTTAAGTAATAAAACCAAATCCACAAATTGTATAACATAGTTATGGCACAGTTATACTATTTCCATGGAAAAAGATTACTTCTTATTCATATAGTCCTTTACTGTTTGTTCCTGAGTGACAATCAGAAAAGTAGAATCCTGATTTTCTGATTCTCATCCCGATGCTCTTTCCCCTCTACTTTCTACCTTAATTTGGAACATAACTCTGGTTGTAAACAACAGTTTTAAATAGACCACTGATGGCCAACTAGATGAGGCATTTATATGACTAAGCAAGTAAAAATTACATAAGGTTTAATGGAATTCCTAATATGTACCCTAAAACTAGTCTGTTTAGAAATTTTAAAAAATTCAGGTTTACTTAGTTTCACAGTACTAGACATAAAACCTGGAAAATATCTTTCAACATTTTCTGTGAACCAATTAAGTTTCAGCTATGTTAAGTGCCAAATAAAGTAGTTTAAAGATAATTATTGGAGTATTTCATTTAGGTAGCCTTCCCTGTTCCCCTGAGCACAAGACTCTCAGAGTTAAAACAGAGAAAGTCCTGGACAAACATAACACAACTGAGTCACTCTAATTTACTTGTTATAAAGTTCTGGAAATGGATAATGGGATGAGTGTAAATACACTCAGAAAATACACTAAATAAGCAAATAAAAAGTCGGGCTTTATCTTCCATTACTTAATATAATCCTGTAGCTATGTGAAACTACCAAGGGTACACAGAAAATAATCTTCTGACTGCTAACATTTTAAAGAGTTAAGCACTTTAAAAAATGTTTAAGTGAATGGAGAGAGTTAAAACTTGGGAAGCAAAAAAAAAATTGATGGAACAGGCCGAGTACAGTGGCTCACACCTATAATCCCAGCACTTTGGGAGGCCAAGGCGGGTGGATCACCTAAGGCCAGCAGTTCAAGACCAGCCTGGCCAACATGGCAAAACCCTGTCTCTACTAAAAATACAAAAATTAGCCAGGTATGATGGCGTGCACCTATAACTGTAATCCCAGCTACCTGGGAGGCTGAGGCATGGGAATCGCTTGAACCCAGGAGACGGTGGTTGCAGTAAGCCAAGATTGTGCCACTGCACTCCAGCCTGGGCAACAAGGCAAGATTCTGATTCAAAATAAATAAATAAATAAATAAAATAAATAAATAGATGGAACACTTATCTGTATTGCAAAAGGAACCTAAAATTAATTTGATGCTCTCTTTAGAAATTACCTCAGTCATTGGGAAGCTACCAATCAAGAAACCTTGAAATAAAAATCTTAGATTCTGTGACTTAGAAACTCTGGAAGATCCTTTAAATTTATAGCAATATACTTACTTTCACAGCACAGAGGGATTTATGATGTAGATGACAATCCAGGTTTGCAATTAAATCTTTTTCACATTAGCCAAAATTGTGAAATAGGATACTTTGGAAGAGACAAAACTACTCCAGAAATGCACTGACAATGTATTTAAATTACATTACCTTGTTATTTTGTGTAAGGCAGTTACATCTAACTTAACTGAAAACAAAAGCATTAAATTCCCTTTTGAATTTAAGAAAGATTAGTGCTACTAGAAACTCTAAGAAATGAAAGGGCAACTGGGAATATTGGAATTAAAAGGAAAGTTATTAAATTATAAAATTAGAACTGGCAAGCATGAGAAAGAAAAAGCTTTTATTTCATAGGTAAGGCTTCAAAGGTTGAATGATCCAAAGCAATGAGGCTATTTACATTGTGCGGAAAGAGTTCAAATCTTTTCCTAGCTGAAATTTCATATACTACAGACCAACCAGCAACTGACTGAATCCCTCCAGGAAACCCCTTTATCCTAATTTCCTTCCCTTTGCTTCAAATACCCACCACACAATGTTCTGATCTTCCTGTGGTCTTTTGAATCTATTTCTCTATTGAAAATAGAGCCTTCAATCAGTTTTTGAACAGGAGGGTGCTCTGGGGTTTTAGTTCAAATCTCTCACTTGGGGAATGGCAGGAGGAGAAGGTTTGGTTGCTGTCTTCAACTACTTTTCAGGGCTTTCAAGTGGAAGAGGAATTTGAAATTCTGTATTATTTCCCAGAGGCAGAACAAAGACCATTTGTATAGAATTACAGGGAGTAAATTTCAGTTCATCTGTTAGAACTGCTTAACATTAAAATGGGTTTCCTTCATAGTCAAATTCCTTAAAGTGAAGATGGCCTTGGAGAGGTAAGCTGCATAGAGAGTGCATGTGCCAGATATAAGATTACAGCAAACTTGTTAAGATTCCTTTTAATTCAATGACACTAATAACCCCAAACCAAATAAGGTGTTAAGAGTGAAGTTTAAGAGTTCTTGGTTTGATTTAAATTCACTTAGCTTTTGAAACATCTGCAAACAAGTTGTTCATCTTAATGCCAACTTCACTTGAAAGACATCAACATGCTTACCAGAGAAAGTGAGAGACAGCTTTAAGAGAGCTGCTTACCTGCTTCCTGTAACAACTGAAAAATACAACTCGTGATTTTATTTGAGATTGCAGCTTTTCCTTCCAGGTGATTCTTTCTAGCTGCATTTCCTGCTGTAATCTGGTCCTTGGACTGCAGGAGGACTTTTCCTGGGCTGTCTAACAATTCGTAGACTTCTTTTGTTTTACCTTCATACAATTTTTTACCAATGTTCAGTACTGTGGAAATAAAATGGAAATAGATCAAAATTCAGAAAGAAATTTCCTGAATGCTGAAGACTAAATCACCTAGAACAATGAATCTGTAAATAATACAGTGATTAAGGAATATTAATAAAAATTAAATCGTCTGTATAAAACCATATACTCTACAATGTATTTCTTGTATCATCACATTTGATACACACAATTTTGTGAAGAATTTTAATTACATAAATAATTGTAGAAATTAGTAAAGCAGAAATCAAAAGGGTTGAGGGTCATGCAGTTAGGAAATATAAGAGGTAGATAAAATCCTAACTCCTCTGACATCAAATCCTGTGCTCTTTCCGTTATTAACCTGCCTCTCACGGTGGAACTGAACTAGAATTAAAATTAATTAAGACACATTTCAAGTAATGTAACTATACTAATATTTTCACAGACACACTCACAATATAGTATCTAAACTAGCTTGCAGGAAAAAACATGCGATTTTTGCTGATATTTGCTTTTTTGCAGGCAAAATGGGAACATTCAGCCAGATGGGTTTCTTGATTTCAAGTTAATATTCAAGAGGAGGCATGACATCCCACTGAAGTTAGCACATTTGGAAGCATCCCTCTCTATTTCTTAATCCTGTCCCTGTCCCCATTAATCCTTTCTCTTCACTAACAGTTGTAAGAAATTGTGAGGAAGTGAGCACAAAGGAATCCAATTTTGATGCTGGTCACAAGACCTAAGAAGTACACAAAAGGATGATTTAGAGAAAGAGTAAAGATAATAGATGTTTAGGAACTTAAAATTTCCAAAGAGAGAAATCAGCCCTCATGCTCTCAGAACACTCTCAGTATCAACATTTTCCTAATGTATCCATGTGCCAAGGGATATACCAGTAAATAATAATTCCTGCTCTCAAGAGACCTGAGTCTGAGGGGAGCTGATATTAAGTAAGACATCATAATAACAGAATGTAATAAATACAGACTATGGGACTAGTCTAAACATTAGAAAAGGAAGTCTACAAGAAAGTGACAGGTTGAGATCTGAAGAATGATCAAAATTTAGCCAAAGGAGAGAAAAGGGTAGGTAGTGTTGATGAATAAATACAAGGTGGTCAAAGTGGATTGCAGAACTTCAGTCTGGTTGGAGCTGGAGGTCTGGGTATATGTACATTGCTGTTGGGCAGGGGAAGGGGTGGGGGCTGCAGCTAAGTTGTAGAAAAGAATGGCAGGAGACAAGACTTAAGAGTTGGACAGGGGCCACATCACCAGCTAGTGGAGATAACCATTAAACAAAGTAGGTATAATTTAGTTAACAGTTGCCATTGTAGGGCACCTAATCTAGAGGATGAATCCCTATTCTCCCTAAGGTAACGTCTAGACTCATTAACATGGTTTAAAAGTCCCTTTAAGATACAGTCCTGGCTTACTGCTCCAAATTCTTATTTGTCTATTTCCTCACTAGAACTCCAACATCTTTAATTCTTACACAACCTTCCTCCTAGGGCTTCTGACAATCTCTTCTCTCCTAGGCCTGGAAAATTTCCCTTCCATTTTGTTACACATCCTTCTGGTTTCACAAGCCATACTGATTCAGTTTAGACTTTAACCCAAGAAGAGCTATAAGGATTTTAAGCGATGAAGCAAAACGGTATTTGGAAAGATCATTATGGCTTCTGTATGGACAATGAAGGGAGGAAGGGGTGAGTGAACAAAAACTAGAGCTTGGGAGACCAGTTAGGATGCTGTTGCAGTAACTTGAACAAGAAACGTCTGGCCAGGTGCAGTGGTTCACATCTGTAATCTCAGCACTTTAGAAAGCCCAGGCAGGCAGATTGCTTTAGCTCAGGAGTTCAAGACCAGCCTGGGCAACATGGCAAAACCCCATCTCTACCAAAAAAACAAAAATTAGCCCAGCATGGTGGTATGTGCCTGTAGTCCCAGCTACTTGGGGAGGTCGAGGCTGCAGTGGGCCAAGATCTGTGCTATTTCACTCAAGCCTGGGTGATAGAGTGAGACCCTGTCTCCAAAAAAAAAAAAAGTGGGGGGGAAAAAGAAATGTCTTGGTCTAAGGAAAGAGTAGTGGGCAAAGATGCAAGATATTTAAGATAGTAGCTTTGAGAATTCAGCATGGAGGATAAGAGAGGGAAGAGTAGAGAACAGTGGGCCGGACACAGTGGCTCATGCCTGTAATCCCAGCACTTTGGGAGGCCGAGGTGGGCGGATCACTTGAGGTCAGGAGTTCAAGACTAGGCTGCCCAACATGGTAAAACCCCGTCTCTACTAAAAATACAAAAATTAGCTGGATGTGGTGGTGTGCACCTGTAATCCTTGCTACTCGGGAGGCTGAGGCAGGAGAATCCTTGAACCTGAGAGGTGGAAGTTGCAGTGAGCTGAGATGGCGCCACTGCACTCCAGCCTAGGCAACAGAGGGAGACTGTCTCAAGAAAAAACAAAACAAAAAACAAAACAAAAAACACAATGCCCAGATCAGATAAAGAAATTAACATTTATGTGTATTAATATGCAGTAAGCCCGGGCAAAGTTTGTATCTAATGCCCCTCGCCTTAATTTAGTTGAATCTGTATTACTTAGCCATTAAATAGGGAAGGAATTTCAATTTCAATTAATAGGTAGAAACAACACAAGAAACGACGATACGTGACATACACAAGTGCCAAAATGATTGCTATAAATTTGCAGATGAATTCAGAAAAGATTGATGAGGACTGAAAAATGATTCATGGAATTGAAATTTAAGAGTCTGGGAAAGCACAGAATTTACACAAAGGAGAAGAAAATTCTAGGACTCTGCTGTCCAATAAGGCAGCCACTAGAAATGTGGCTATTACAAGTTGAGATGTGATTTGTTAAAATATACACTGCATTTGTTATAAAAAATTGCAAAATATCTAAACAATTTTTCATCTTGCCTCCATGTTGAAATGTATTTTGTGTATATAGAGCTAAATAAAATATATTAAAATGGGCTCATGCCTGTAATCCCAGCACTTTGGGAGGCCAAGAAAGGCGGATCACTTGAGGTCAGGAGTTTGAGACCAGCCTAGCCAACATGGCAAAACCCTGTCTCTACTAAAACATAAATTAAAAAAAAAAAATTGGCCAGGTGTGGTGGAGCGTGCCTGTAATTCCAGCTACTTGGGGGGCCAAGGCAGGAGAATCACTTGAACCTGGGAAGTGGAGGGTGCAGTGAGCTGAGATCTTGCCACTGTACTCCAGCCTGGGCCACACAGAGCGAGACTCCATCTCAAAAAAAAAATATATATATATATAAAAAAAAATACATTGCATCAGTTTTTTTATTATTTTAGTTTTTAAAATGTGGCTCATAGAAGACAAATTTACATTATATTTCCGTTAGCCAGCAATGTTCTGGGAAAAATAATATAAATAAAATGTATATAATGAAAAACAAACTTTGGTGATTTAACCTGACTGGAACATAGCTAAGGATTCACAGGAGAGAAAAGTCAAAGTTAAGGCTGAAGAGGTAGAAAGGACAGCAGTATTCAGGATTTGAATGAAAAGGAATTTCAGACTGGACAGACTGGATTTAACATCTCTAGAGATGTCATTGTAACACTTTGCCTTTTAGAGATCATAAAAGTGACATTTTAGAGATCATAAAAGTGACATTTAAGAAAAATCAACCTGCCAACGGTACACAAATGGAAAGAAGTGGAAGAGCAAAGATTTTAGAGATTTGCCAGTTTAGAGGTACCATGATTTCAAGAAAAATTCTGGTCCTTGCCTTGAGTTTAGGGAGTTGATACTCCATATCATCTGAATCTTTTTTGCTGAGTCTACAGTTGTTTTTTTTTGTTTTGTTTTGTTTTGTTTTGAGATGGAGTCTCTTTCTGTCGCCAGGCTGGAGTGCAGCGGCGGGATTCTGGCTCACTGCAACCTCTGACTCCCCTGTTCAAGTAAGTGATTCTCCTGCCTCAGCCTCCCGAGTAGCTAGGATTACAGGCATACGCCACCATGTCCAGCTAATTTTTGTATTTTTAGTAGAGCCGAGGCTTCACCATGTTGGCCAGGATGGTCTCGATCTCCTGACCTCGTGATCCGCCCGCCTCGGCCTCCCAAAATGCTGGGATTACAGGGGTGAGCCACAGCGCCTGGCCTGAGTCTACATCTTTTTAAAATCTAAATACAGTTACTTTCTATGTGGAAAAGAATGTACCCAGCAGCCAAGAAAAGCAATTTGGCTCATTATACATATAGCAACTGGATGTGTGGAATAAACCAACGTTTTTTTCCAGCATAAATAGCAAGAACAATCTTTCCTGATAGTGTAACTTTTTTGCCTAAAGGTTTTGGAGTTCTTCAAAGCCATCATGGCATCAAAGACTACTTGAACGAACACACACACACGGACGCACGCCATCATGGCATCAAAGACGACTTAAAAACACCCCCCTCCCCAGCCATCATGGACTCAGACAACTTCAACACGCGCGCGCGCGCGCACACACACACACACCCAAGCTGCCGTGGCATCAAAGACTACTTCAACACGCGCGCGTGCACACACACACACACATCCATGGCATCAAAGACTAAACACACACACACACCATTGCATCAAAGACTACTTACACACACACACCCTAGACAGGTTCTTTTTTTTTTTTGAGACGGAGTCTCGCTTTGTCGCCCAGGCTGGAGTGCAGTAGCGCGATCTCGGCTCACTGCAACCTCCGCCACCGGGTTCTAGCGATTCTCCTACCTCAGCCTCCAGAGTAGCTGGGATTACAGGCGCGCGCCACCACGTCCGGCTACTTTTTTGTATTTTTAGTAAGAGACGGGGTCTCGCCATGTTGGCCAGGCTGGTCTGGTACTCCTGACCTCAGGTGATCCGCCCGCCTCGGACTCCCAAAGTGCTGGGATTCCAGGCGTGAGCCACCGGGTCCGGCCTCTAGACAGGTTTTTCAAAAGTTTCGATTATTAATCTTAGAAAGGTCATTAACCTAACGGACAAAGCAAGACTCAGGTTTTGACGAATCAACACTGATTTGCTTGTATTTTGCAACAGCTATTGATTATAAATAATGCTTCCAGGCGCCTTTCCACCCCTTGGTCATTTCTCGTTCTCCTCTACTTTGCTCCTTCTCCCCATCCCGGAGGCAGTAAAGTTCGGGGAGGCCCGGGAGCGCCTGGGCCACGTGTGCGCCCGCACGGCGGCCTAGAGGCGCGGCTGCAGGGAGGCCGGGCAGAGCTTCGCAGCCCGCCCGTGGCCGCGAGCTCACAGCGAGCTCACGGCCTGGGGGTCAGGAAGACCGCTAAGGACCCAGAACCCTGTTACTCACCCTCAGCTGTCGCCATTATCCTGAGTGGGCTGAGGACTGCGACCGCGCCGGGAAGCAAGGCAGAACTCTAGAAAAGAGGGGTGGTCAGAGAGCTTCGCTGGGCGGGGAAGGAGGCGCGGCCCACAGACACGCCCCCTGGCGGGGCCGCGCGACCCAGAGCCACTCTTTTCAAGCTCCCGGACCCCGGCCTAACCCGGAGGGGTATTGGCGGAGACCGAAACGTGGATCTGGGACAAAACATCTTCCCGTTGGCTTCCCGCCGCGCAGGCGCAGCGACGCGACCCCGCCTCCGGGCCGCCCCGCGCTGGCGCAGTGCCGGGATAGGCGAAAAGTGGCGCGCACTGGCAGCCCCTCCCTACTCTGCGGAAGCTCGCATACCCAGGCCCCTTCTCCGCTGCGGGAGCGGCTCAGAGATTGGAGCATACCAAGTCGTGACGGCCTGGGGGGAAGCATGTAGGGAAGGGAATATGAAGGCTAAATGCTCTGAAAGAGAAATGACGTTAAGTCCGTTATTCCCATTACGCTAGTGTTGGGTGCTGGCAAATAACGGAGATTTCCACGTGCAGCAAATACAGCTTTCCAGAGAGCTCTTAGGGGAAGACTAGCTCCACCCTACAGCATCCGTGACCCCTCCCCTCAGCCGCGAGACCGCCCCTCCGCCCTCGCTTGTTGGTGGGCTCGGAGGGGGCGGAGCAGGGCCGAGCTGGCCACGCCACCTAGGGACAGCGCGCGCCGCCGCAGTAGTTGGGGCCAGCCTCGGGAAGGAAGCGCCTGAGGCGAGCGCGAGCTGCTGAGCTCCACGGGCTGAGCTGGCGGCTGGTTGGTGCTTACACCTTGGCCGCAGCGGCAGGTCCCTCCACGTGCTTTCGGCGGCGACATGGAGCTGGAGGAGTTGGGGGTCCGAGAGGAATGTGGCGTGTTCGGGTGCATCGCCTCAGGAGAGTGGCCCACGCAGCTGGATGTGCCGCATGTGATCACTCTGGGACTCGTGGGGCTGCAGCACCGGTAAGCAACAGGGTGGGGGTGGCGGTGGCGGAGGCGTGCGTTTCCATCTCTCCGAGCCGCTTCAGTAGGCGTTCTCATGGGCGCCCGAGGGCTGGGAGGACCGACCTCTCCGACCTGAACCGGTACCTGCCTGTGGCATCGACCGGGTTGCCTAGGCGTGCACGAGGGGCACCTCGCTTCCATGAACTTTAGCCTGTCCTGCCCACCCTCCCAGCCACTCATGCCCTTTAGGGGCTTTCTGCTTCTCCGCCCCCGGTCTGTGCACCCCTCCAGAGGCTGGCCAGCTTGTAAAGCGCCGGTTTGCTTGGTCTAGCTGGGTCAGGGCTCCTCCCCGACTGCATGCGGGTTCTAGTATCCCCGAGCCTGTGGTTGCTCCTGTAAATAGGCTAGTGTGGCGTGGCGGCCAGTCCAGGTCCTTGAACACCTAAAGGTTTTCGCGCGGGGCCTCCAACCACCACAAGCTTTTGTTTGCAAGGGCAGAGCTATTGAGCAGATTATGGATTTGAAAGTAGTTATCGCTCTGGGAATTTGAGGATCCTAGACTTCAGACCCAGGGAAAGATGACTAGTTGATGTTGAGAATAACTACCGGTAGTAGATCTCATATAAATTAAGTGAAAATAAACCAACCATAGGGAATAATGCATCTGGAAAAGATTCGTTGGTAGACGTCTTGTAATGAATGAAAACCTTGGTAATATGACAAAAATTAACTCCCTTCTTCAAAAGGGGGACAGGGGAGTATTGTCTCTATGCCAAGATCCATACACTTGATTTTGAAAAATTGAGAGATCCCTTCGAGTTAAAAAAAAAATTACTTCGGTGATCTTTCCTTTTCTTACTACCTGACTTAACTGGAAGTTGATATAAATTATTACACTAGGATAAGAAAAACCTAGGTTTGATATTCTCACTGAAAGTATTACAGTTTCCATAAGGCAATACAGTAGTAACAACTTCTACTACAGTTAAGGAACTTGGCAATAACACTTAACAGCAAAATGGGTGCACCATGTATAAACGCATTCCAAATAATTAGCTTTCCCTCAACCAAACTTAAACTAGAAGTACTTTTTGCTGTTTTCATTGTCCCAAATACTTGAATTTCAGTTTCACATTTTGTGTATTCCTTGTTTACTAAAGAGCTGAGAATGTGGGAAGCATCAAAAAGAATATTTTTAACTTGCATAACTCCAATCTTGGATAATTGTGGGTTGACCATAATAGATTTCTTGTTTAAAAAAAAATTATTGAGAAAATTAGTTATATAATCCAAGGAGAAAGTAAACTCTTGATTATGTGGTAATTGTGAGCCACATTAGTTTGTAACATTCTTAGAAGTTATGGCCAGGCGCGGTGGCTCAAGCCTGTAATCCCAGCACTTTGGGAGGCCGAGGTGAGCAGATCACGAGGTCAAGAGATCAAGACCATCCTGGCCAACATGGTGAAACCCCGTCTCTACTAAAAATACAAAAACTAGCTGGGCGTGGTGGCGCACGTCTGAGGCAGGAGAATCGCTTGAACCCGGGAGATGGAGGTTCCAGAGAGCCAAGATCACACCACTGCACTCCAGCCTGGGCGACAGAGCGAGACTCCGTCTCAAAAAAAAAAGAAGTTATTTTGGATACTCTGTCATGGGGGTGGGGGAGAATCTAGAGGTCTTTAGGGTTGCCTGGTGGTCTGTAGAAAATATATATGAACTGTTCTTCACTATATTTACTTTTTTGCCAAAGTTATCCAAGAAATTTTCATTCCCCTTTCTCCTTCCCTTTAAGTGTGTGCCTGAAGAAAAAGAGACTTTTTAGAAAAACTTACATATTAGCACTAGTTGTAGTTTTAGTACCCATTTTAGGAAAATACTTGGTATTCATGGTTATGGGTTTTTGTGGGGGTTTTTTTTGTTTGTTTGTTTTTTTAATGAATACAATTTGATTCCTGGTTACATATATCTGTTTTCTATAGTTGCTTTTCTGTAAAAGAATTATAAGATTAAATAATACCAGATAAGGGCAATAATTATGTGATTATGTGGTTTTGAGGAACAAGTGTATTACTGAAAAACAATTTAAAATTTCTCTTGTGTAGGCATAGAATCATTAAGGTGCACAAAGAGGGCTGGTTCTCACCCATAATCAATTTAAAATTTTGCATGAGCTATAGTGCTCATCCTTTGGGAGGACTGATTCTGACTGGAAGAACAGTGACACTGCCTTATGTCTTAGAAATACAATTATCTGCTGCTCTAAACTGATAGATAAGGGCCAGAATAAAACTAAGACCTAACTTTTTTTTTTTTAGTTTAGTTAGTTTTTTGTATCTATATACTGTACCCTGAGAGGTGGTGGTCTGTTGCAGAAAGCTCTGTTTTCACTTTCTCACCCTCATTCACTCACTGGTTTTAAAACAACTGCAAAAAGGTTTGATTGGGTTTTTTTCCTTTTTGATGAAGGAATTTATTTCTTATACATTATCTTCTTGTTTTTTTTGTTTGGTTTTTTTTTTTTTTTTTTTTTGAGACAGAGTCTCACTCTGTTACCTAGGCTGGAGTGCAGTGGTATGTTCTGGGCTCACTGCAACCTCCATTTCTCAAGTTCAAGCAATTCTCGTACCTCAGCCTCCCGAGTAGCTGGGATTACAGGTGTCCGCCACCACACTCAGCTAATTTTTCTATTTTTAGCAGAGATGGGGTTTCACCATATTGACCAGGCTGGTCTCGAACTCCTGGCCTCAAGTGATCCACCCGCCTCAGCCTCCCAAAGTGCTGAGATTACAGGTGTGAGCCACCATGCCTGGCCAACCTTATCTTTAAGAAGATGGAATCTAGAAGGTGAGATTTCTGTAACTTTTGCTTTGTATTTGGTTCAGTTTTTTGTCTTGTGCATAATCTAATCGGAAACATTTAGTCCTGGGGTTAACAGAATACCTGGAAGGTATATTACCCATTTCATATAAAAATAAATAGAGTATCAATTAGTTAAGTCAGTCATGCACTGGATATTTAACCCAGATGGGTTCATCCAGATGTACTCCCCCCCTTTTTAGTAGTGCTCGCTATCTTCAGACTTATTCCGTAGCTCTGCTTTCTGTAGGGGAATTTTCAAATGTCCTCTTAGCTGTAAACTGTGCATGCATGTGTATGGGTATGTTCATGCCTGATTCATATAATCACCAAATGCTGGTTTGGTCCTGAAAACATCATTTCAGTAGCTTACGGAGTTCTGAACAAACCAGACACCCCTTCTTAGAATAAACATTTTCATCTTTAAAACACAGTCACATTTTATGGAGACTAGAATGGCCTGGACATATTTGAAGATTTCATAAAAGGAATTAGTAAACATCTGTAGATTTATCCCATGAATCAGCTAGTTAGCCTTTCCTTGATTAGTTAGGAGATAACCATGCCCTTCCCTTCAGTGAATTATCAGTTCTCCAGGTTAGGAATTGAACCTTACAATGACAAACATTTTCATACTACTTCTAAAAATTTATAAGATTTACCTGATGAAGTTGGGTTTCCTGTCTGCAGAAACATTCTGTAGAATCTTTTGGTTCTGTTATTATGCTTTGAGGAAACTGATTTGTAATGATCTCAGGAGCACTTTTCTTAAGAGATTTAGACACTGGTTCTGCAAACAGAGTACAGAACATTACCACTAGAAAGGCACTTGTGAGAATGAGAGATGCACTCAGTCAAACTTCTATGGATCTAGTTCCCAGTTAATCTTCATTTAGTTTTGTGGAGAACACAGGATTTGCTTGTCAGAGAACTTACTTTGGGATGCCAAATTAAGGCAGGGAATATCTTAATTTTGATTTTCATATTTGACTGAAAATGACCAAATATGTAACATTTCTATAGTGTTTAACTTTTATACTCCCTTAATCTATAACCTTTATCTAAGTCAAGTAAATTTTGGTTTGAGGAAGTGACTTAAGTGTCCTTGCAAATGGTTCCAGTCTTTGATTTTAATTATTTTATAATTCAGTGATTCTTGATTTAAAATAAGTGTTTTCAATTCTTCTATTTTTAACTATTGTTTTTTTAAAACTTAGCTTTTTGCATTAGTCTGAAGCAGAATTTACCTGCCCCCAAAAGTCTCCAAGTACCACTGCTTGGTCATTCTGGTCAATATTGGGAAGAGCTCCTTAACATACAATCTGAAATCTAGCTCCAGGTTTTCCAGTAACACCAGTTTAATCTTGGGCAAGTCTCCTAACTTCTGAGTCTGTTTCCTCATCTGTTGGCTTAGACTTACATACTGTAAGGTCTAATGCTCAAATTCAGTGGGTTCAGAATGATACTCTTGTGCGGTTAACCCTTAGCCGTTTAACCTGAAAGGAGAAACTGCTAAGGGTTAATGGCACAAGCATTTTATCTGACTTGCATTTATATCCATACTTGGAGAAGTACACTTTTCAGTTCACTTGAGATAAAAGGTTATAAGGGGAAGAGGAATTCTTGCTATTTGCTAATACTTTATTCAAAATGTATTTGTTGAGCAGGAGCTCAACAAATAGGAATAATGTACATCTAAGTACATTACTAAGGCACTATGGTAGACACTGGGAATACTTTACCATACAGGGCAGATGTGGTCCCTGCCCTGGCAGAGAGACCTCATTGGTTCAAGAGCTTAGACTTCTCTATGCTTCCATTTCCTCATCTATAAATTGGGTATAATGATAGTATCTACCTTATAGGATTGTGATTGGGACTAAATATGTTAAATATATGTAAAGTGCTTAGAACACTGCTTGGATATATGCATGCCCTATGACCTATGCCCTATGACCCTGCCTTTCTCTTCTGGGTATATACTCAACAGAAATGCATACATATGTCCTTTGAGAGACGTGCAATTTTTCATAAAAGCCCCAATCTGGAAACAGCTGAAATGTCCAACAGTGAAATAGATTTGAAAAAGTAATGGGATGTACGTTTATTTATTTATTAAATATCGAGATGGGGGTTTCACTATGTTGCCCAGACTGGTCTTGAACTCCTGGGTTCAAGTGATCCTCTTGCCTTGGCCTCCCAAAGTGCTGGGATTATAGACCTGAGCCACTGCACCTGGCTGGCTTGATTTTTTATAATGGACTGTTCTACAGCAATAAAAAATAACAGATTACTGTTATGAGTAAAATCATGGGTGAATCTCACAAACAATGTTGAATGAAAGAAAAGTACATATAGTATAAATCCCAAACTAATCTATGGTGATAGAAGTGAGAATAATGATAATGTTTATGGGGGCTGGAGGATGATTAATGACTGGGAGGCTTTTAAGGTGCTAGTTAGTTTTATGTCCTGAATGGTGGGTTTGGTGTGTTTACTTTGTAAAATTTTGTTTTACTCTTCAATTTTTTGTGTTAACTAAAAAACAATTTCATAAATCATAAATCTATAAGACATTAAAGCTGGATTATTTTAGAGATCCAGAGAGATGCAGTGATTTGCTCTGTGTTGAGGAATTAGGGTCAAAGAGAGACTGGAACTCAGGTTTTCTTATTAGTCTTGTGTGCATTTTCTTCTACATGCTATATTGCATTATATTTTCTGATATCTGTGGTGGGTCATTTTGGAATTACAGCTCCCATTATTAGGTTGGCTTCTGAGTTTGACTTACTTTCAGGCTTATTAAAATGTTGTATTGATTATTGACTACCTTTGAAGAACTGTGGATTTTTTTCTTTTTACATCTGATAACAATAATTGTAACAATCACTGTAAAGTACAATTTAAAGGAACATGATAACCAAATAGTTACCTAACTCCGGGCAAGTTTTTGTTTACTTATGGTGTTACTTTCACTCTTTTTTCTTTCTTCTTCTTTTAAAATATAAAATCTAGCTCCTGCAGAAACTTTCACTCAATGAGCTATGGAAGAAATTATTTCTCAGCATTCTCTGCACTAATACAGTTCATAAACAATATGTTTAGTCTAATTTATCAAGGACAGGAATAACTATCTCTGTTATCAGGAAAAAGCAACAAGTTTTTTCACTGTGTGGAAGAATTTGGCATTTCTCTGGCTCTTACCATCTTCATGTGCTTTTCTCTTGAAGCTCAAAGTTCCTTGGCTTTTGTTATGACCTTCAAATAATTCTTAAATAAAAACACAGGAAAAAAATCATTATATAACATCATTTGAAACACATTAGTTTTCAAGTATTCAAGTATACTAAAATAAGAACACTTAAGCAGTTGGACAAATAATGAGTTAAGAATTAGGAATATTTTGGTATAAGGTTTAGAAAAAAGTTGAAACTCTTGGCTTAAATTAGGTACCTATTTCTAATGATTTTAAAGGGTCATTTGAGTATACGATAGTGTTAGGATTTTATTTTTAGAGTTTTTCTCTTGCTGAATGAAAGTGCAAAGAAGAATGTCTAGAATTTTTTTTTTTTTGGTTAATGTCAATTCGAAGGTTACCATGTTTCCATTTGGCAGTTCTGAGAGTTGGTTTTCTTAGGATGCAGTCAACCTCTTCATAAAATCTCATTTTTCTGGCTGGGCACGGTGGCTCACGCCTGTAATCCCCCAGCACTTTGGGAGGCCGAGATGGGTGGATCACGAGGTCAGGAGATCAAGACCATCCTGGCTAACACGGTGAAACCCTGTCTCTACTAAAAATACAAAAAAATTAGCTGGGCGTGGTGGCGGGCGCCTGTAGTCCCAGCTACTTGGGAGGCTGAGGCAGGAGAATGGCATGAACCCAAGGGCGGAGCTTGCAGTGAGCTGAGATTGCGCCACTGAACTCCAGCCTGGGCGACAGAGCAAGACTCCGTCTCAAAAAAAAAAAAAAAAAATCTCATTTTTCTTGGAGGGTTGCCATTTTTTCTTTGTAAAATGCTATATTCATATTTTAACTTTTTATTTTTGGTACTACATTGTTTCCAGTCTCTGTCTATCCCAAATTGCATTAATCTTCTGACAATTTCCTCAAATATTTTCTTGTTTCTTGTGACCCCTTCAAGCATTCGCTTAATTTTTTCATCAGACCATATTTGTATCAATGCTCTGACCTCACTGTCACACCAGTATTTTCCAGCCTCTGTGTCACTCACTGTTACAATCTGTAAATGACTTTTAGCGTCTTCTAAAGGACCTACAAATCAACATGATTTATAATTATTCAAACATAGATAAGTCTTATATTTGATTATCATTCATTTAAAGCAACTGTGATGGCATAAAGCACCAAAAATACAATAATAACTTCAATATGAGTCAAAAGAAATTTTGTGTCCATATTCAAACAGTATATTCTAAAAATTATAAGACAGACTGTTCTCCATTATTAGTGAGGATAATTTAGCTGCTTTTCATCATAGGTGATCTTCATTGGATATTTATGAATATGGAAATTCCCAATGTTTACTTAATTTGTTTTAGTGAGAAGTGGGCATTGACATTTTCCTTCTTTCTCTACCATGTTCTCTACCAACTCAAGTATGTGGAAGCATTTTAGGTAATACACAATAGAGATATTCTCTATTAGACTTCATATATCAAAATGACATTTAAAATTTACCAATTTAGACCCTGCAGTGGACCCAGTGTTATTTTGGGGTAATGATGTGCAGAGGGGGGTGGCAGGGGGAGGGCATACTCCACGGTACTTTCCAACAGTGAGTTCCTCTCATCTTCAATTCTCTTAGATTTTAATCCTGAATACTTTTTCAGCCTTATGAATTTTTTTTTTTTTTTTTAAGAGACAGGCTCTCACTATGTTGCTGAGGCTGCTGTGAACCTCCTGGGCTCAAGTGATCCTCCTGCCTCAGCCTCCCAATTAGCTGGAACTACAGGTGCACACCACCATGCCTAGTGCCTCATGGAAATTTGAAAATGTGTTTAAATCACTCTTGTTGGATATAATTTTTAAAAGATGGTGATAGAAATGTAAAATGATGAAGTCATGGTGGGAAACAGGTAGTTCCTCAGAAACTTTCAGCATATGCCATATGACCAAGCAATTCCACTCCTACGTATAAACCCAGAAGAATTGAAAACATGTTCACATAAAAACATGTATCTACTGCGGAAAAACAGTATGGCAGGTCCTAAAAAAATTAAGCATAAATTACCATATGATCAGCAATTTCACTTCTGGGTATATACCCAAAAGAATTGGAAGCAGGGACTCAAGCAGATATTTATGCATCCACATTCATAGCAGTGTTATTGATAATAGCCAAAAGGCAGAAACAACCCAGATGACCATCGATGGATTAATAAACAAAATGGTGTATCCATACAATGCAATATTAAAATGAAGGAAATTCTGATAAATGCTACAACATGGAGGAGCCCTGAAGATATTATAAGTGAAATAAGCCAGGCACAAATGGACGAATATTGTATGATTCCGCTTACATGAGGTACCTAGAATAGTCAAATTCACAAAGATGGAAAGGAGAATAGTGGTCACCACAGGCTAAGAAGAGTTGGGATGGAGGAGTTATTGTTTAATGGCTACAGAAGTTTCAGTTTTGAATGATGAAAAAGTTCAGGAGATGGAGAATGGTGATGTTTGTGCCACAACGTGAATGTACTTATGGGTATAATGGTAAATTTTATGTATACTTTACCAAAATGGGAAAAAAATTGTACCAGGATATTCATAGCAACAGTGTTCATAGGAGCCAGAAAATGGCAGTGACCCAAATATCTGTCAAGTGATGGATGGGAAAACAAAATATGGTATATCCGTAAATTGGAATATTATTCAGCCATTAAAAGGAATGAAATACTGATATATGCTACAACATGGATGAACCATGAAACAAAAGAAACCAGACACAAAAATGTATATTGGAGGGTACCACTGATGTCCAGAACAGGCAAATCCATAGAAACAGAAAGTAGGTTAGTGGTTGCCAGGGGTTACGGAGGTGTGGTCAAGCAGTTAAACTACTAATGGATATGGGATTTCTTTTTTTTTTTTTTTTTTCCCGAGATAGAGTCTTGCTCCGTCACCCAGGCTGTAGTGCAGTGGCGTGACCTCGGCTCACTGCAACCTCCGCCTTCCGGTTTACGTCATTCTCCTGCCTCAGCCTCCTGAGTAGCTGAGACTATAGGCGCCCGCCACCACGCCCAGCTAATTTTTGTATTTTTAGTAGAGATGGGGTTTCACCATGTTGGCCAGGATGGTCTTGATCTCTTGACCTTGTGATTTGCCCGCCTTGGCCTCCCAAAGTGCTGGGATTACAAGCATGAGCCACTGCGCCCCACAGATACGGGGTTTCTTTGTGGGGTGATCAAAATGTTCTAAAATGGGATACTGGTGATTATTGTATAACTGTGGATATACTAAAAACCACAGTTATGTGCTTTAATTGGGTGAATTTGATTGTATGTAAATTACATCTCAAAAAAGAAAAGTTGCTGAGGTTTGAGAATAGAAAAGTAAAGACAGGTCAAGTGTAGAGGTTAATGCAGTGATGTCTGTGGGAAGTTATAGAGGAACTAAGGAAACATGAACTGCATTGTACTGAGCTTCCAAATCTTCTGAGCCGGAGTTTTTATGATGTGATTGATTAAGTCATTGGCTACAAGATTGAACTCAACCTCCAGCCCCACTCTCCTCCCTGGAAGTCACACTGGCACAAAGCTCCAACCCCATCATATGATTGTCTTTTTCGGTGACTACCTGTCATCCTGAAGCTATCTGGGAACCCACCTAGAGTAGCCTCATTAACATAACATAGATGCTTCTGTCTCTGGAAATTCCAAAGGCTGTTGATGCTTTGTGCCAGGAACGGGAGACCAAAACTAGATATATTTTTTATTATGCCACAGCTTCTTAAAAGTTTATTAAAATATTACCAACAGTACAAATTAGAAAAATAATACCTTCATAATTAACAAGTTGCCTGTATTTAAGATTAGCAGCATACCTATGTCTGAACTTTCTTTTTTCACATTTATAAGTCTTGGGTTTTCTGAACTTTTAGTAATCAGTTCTTCTCTATCTGGATGTACTATTGGATTAAAATGAAAAGTTCTCAGTAATATCGTGTCTCATCTGACTAAAGTGCATTAATTTATGTAATAATGTTACTGCTAAGATTATACAAATTATAATGCATGTAAAATATACAAAAGTGTTTAAATATTCCAGGTTTAAGGAAAATTACTTCCAATTTCTTTCTTTTGGGAGAGAGAAATGAATTAGAAGAAAATATAATTCTTAGCAAACCCTTTGAGATGGTAACAATAGATTCCTGAATGCCCCCTGCTGGCCATCTCCTTGTGAATTTTTGTGAATTTTGGAAATATGTTTTGCTACAACCAAAAGAAAAATGGGCATTTCTAGGGTTGTTCTTAGATGAACATTGAGGTATTTCACTTGTGATTTTTAGGCTGAAGATCAGCGTGACCTTATCTAATAGGATATATTTTACTACCATGGAATTTCTATGCTTATTTAAGTATGCCTGACTCCACCCCCTCTGGCCTAAAATAGGTTTAACTGTGACTGTCCTATACGAGAAAGCAGTGGCTTTCAGGAATACATAGATAGTAAGGCATTCCAGCTCATATAAATGGCAGCTGATATTGGACCTTTGTCCTACTCAGAGGAGACAGGTAGGTGATAAGATTGTCAAACACAAATTTTCTGTTTTGGCAGAGTCCTTTCTCCTTTGATAACGTCTTGATTCCTTTTATCCTCTCTCGCTTATGCTTCAGACCAGGGAGAAAAATAAAATATGTTTTAGATCCAGAGATCTAGTTAATTCAATTTTCACGGACCACTTCTTTTTACTTAATGTAATAGGGATAGCCTGAGCAGTCTATGATTCTTCCCTGTGATTAATTTCCTTCGTATTCCATTAGTCATTAATTTTTAAGTGATAATCTGTTGGCATTAGCGGATTTTTCTTCCCTGAATGGAATCAAATTGAAACTTCTGTGTGAATCAGTCCTCTGCTGGTCTGAGCATGATAACCTAGCTATGGTTTCCAGTGCTGGCTATGCTTGAGAATCATCTAAAAATACGGGTGCCTGAACTGACTCCAACCTACTAGATCAAAATCTTCAGAAGTTCCAAATAGGGAACTGATCTAGATACTCAGAATCCAAGGGGTCTACAGCTCTAGCTAGATTTCCATTTGAAGTAAGGAAAAGCTTATGGCTTATAGCATACATTTAAGATAGGAAAGAGAATACTTTTGGGGAACCGGTTTTTTGGCCAGATATCAAAGTTAACAATATGGAGTTATTATTAATAATAACAATTCTAATTTCAGAAATTCATCAGTGAAACATAAAAAATAAAAATGAGGTGACCTCTGTTTTTACATGTAAATGTCCATCACTTTGTTGTTTTTTTAAAGAAAGACTACTTCATGTGAATTTTTTCCCTGAAGATAAATAATCCATATTTTTATACCTCAATACTACATTCTGCTACATTCTTCCTAAGAACAGAGTGGCAATTTGTGAATCAGTTGGTATGTATTGCAGGTGTACCTAAAATCCTTGCCTGTTTAAGTTTTTTTCTTATGTATTTAGCTGCTGAGATCCTTGTAGGTTTATATCTTTGCTTTGTATTTTCATGTAACAGTTTAATATAATTTCTAGAATGACTATGCATTTGTCCTGTTTCATATTTTCTAAATATATTCCAAATATTTCATATTTGGCATGCAAACATGCCAAACAGCAACAACAAAAAAACTCATATTTCTGACTTAATCTTTTCCTTTTACATGTAAAAAAGTATCTTGAGGTTGTGCTTAAGTAAGTTTTCCAAAGGACTAACAAGCTAAAATCTTCTGAATACTAAAGCTCTTAACTTTTTAGATGGAAATCTTTTTTCCTTATTAAACAGTGCAGTAGTCTGATTTTCTTCTTTTTTAAATTTTTATTTTTTATTTTTAGAGATGGGTTCTTGCTGTGTTGCCCAGGCTGGATTCAAACTCCTGGGCTCAAGTGATGCTTCAATCTTAGCATCCCAAGAAGCCGGGATTATAGGCATGTGCCACTGCACCTGGCGTAATTTGATTTTTAACTCTTAATGACAAAGGCCATTGCTGTGATGCCAATGGAAACCTAAGACGCTGTCCTATCTGGTAAACCAGATAAATAAGTTGGCCACGAGTATAGGAAATTTGATTAACTAGTTTGTTAAATTAACGTTGGGCTTTATACTTTGTAAGGTTATATGACGCTTTGGACTGAAAGACTAGGTACAAGGTCTTTTTAACAGATAAGCTTCAGCTTGGGGGCTTGGTGATCTCCTCCTCCCCAATTTTGGTTTGTGTAGAAGCAGCAAACTATCAGGTAGCAAGCACGAAATTTCACCTCCACACCCTTAATGCCCTATACTAGAGGGTAATGATTCTCAAACTTGCTTGCATCATTATCACCTGGAAGACTTGTTAAAACAGATTGCTAGGCCCCAATACTAGAGTTTCTGATTCTGGATGGGACCCAATAATTTGCATTTTGAGTAAGTTCTCAGTTAATGCTGATGCTGCTATACTTGGAGAAAAACAGCCATGGGGAATATTATTTCCACCTTCCATTTATGTGTTTTGAGTTATGATCCAACAGTACCTCATACAATGTTATAACATAATTTCTTAGGTATGGTAGCATCTATTAATATATTGATAGAAAATCTAAAACCCATTATGAGGGCACCACTCTCATGATGCTAGTTATCATTCAAAGGCCCTGTCTCCAAATACATCACATTGGGGTTTAAGGCTTCAGTATATGAACATTGGTGGGAGGAACACAGTTCAGGCCATAACAGTGTCTTATAATAGCATTTTATGTATATACTTTGTCACACACCAAAAACAAAACAAAACAAAACAAAAACACCTGAATATTTTTTTACCTGTGTCAAGACCTTGTTTTATATCTGTATCTCCTATGCCTTCTGACTTATTACTGACCAAATCACCTTCAGCTACATATCCAGCAATGACTGTATGAACATAAGGGGATATATATTGACTTTTTAAGTTCACTTCAGAATCGTGTTTTATTTATTTAGATTATTTGTTTGTTTTTGAGACAGAGTCTCACTCTGTTGCCCAGGCTGTAGTTCAGTGGTGCGATCTCGGCTTACTGCAACCTCTGCCGCCCAGGTTCCAAGGATTCTCATGCCTCAGCCTCCTAAGTAGCTGGGATTACAGGCATGTGCCACCAGGCCTAGCTAATTTTTTGTGTATTTTTTTTGTAGAGATGGGGTTTCGCCATGTTGGTGAGGCTGGTCTCAAACTCCTGGCTTCAAGTGATCCACCTACCCCGGCTTCCCAAAGTGCTGTGATTATAGGCATGAGCCACAACGCTTGGCCCAGAATTGTGTTTTAAACTTTAATATAGTATTTTCCTTTTTAAAGGGACCCTAGTAGTAAATATGATTATTTGCTTTTCCAAAGGTTAGATTCCCTACCCTTTTTGTCATTATAGATATTGGGTATGGATCTGAGTCTCTAACTAGGTCTTCTGACATAACTAATGGAATCATCTTTAGCTGCATCTCCAGCATTGACTGTATGAAGATATGATGCCACTGCTATTGGGCTGCTTTATCTGTAGTCATCTAACTGGGGGATATGTATAGTTCTCTAGCATACCAGTTTCTTTCTTGTCCACCAGTGAAATATTTTGAGATTTCTCACCAGCATTTCCAGTCTTAACTGTCTGTTGTTCCCCTCTCTTCCCTAGATACAGACTATCTTAGAATTGGGACTCATCATTTAAGCCAGATAATAAAATCTGGAGACATTGTGGTTAGTAGAGGTCTTTAAGACCATCTTGTCCACACCCCCCAATTCTGGAGTTAGGTCTAGAGCAGCAGTCTCCAACCTTTTGGCACCAGGGACTGGTTTCATGGGAGACAATTTTTCCATGGACTGAGGGTGAGGGGGCCGTGGTTTTGGGATGATTCAAGTGCATTACATTTATTGTACACTCTATTTCTATTATTATTACACTGTAATATATAATGAAATAATTAAACAACTCACCATAATCTAGAATCAGTGGGAGCCCTGAGCTTGTTTTCCTGCAACTAGATGGTCCCGTCTGGGAGTGATGGGAGACAGTGACAGATCATCAGGCATTAGATTCTCATGAGGAGCACACAACCTAGATCCCTTGCCTGCACAGTTCACAACAGTCTTCTTGCACCAGTATTCTAATCTAATGTGAGAGTCTAATGTTGCCATTGATCTGACAGGAGGTGGAGCTCAGGTCGTAATGTGCATGATGGGGACTGTCTGTAAATACAGAAGAAACTTGACTCACCCACCACTCATCTCCTGCTGTGCAACCCAGTTCGTAACAGGCCACGGACCAGTAAGGGTCCAGGTGTTGGGGACCCCTGGTCTAGAGGAGACACTTGGTTACTTCAAGGTTCCACAGAGCCTTAGAACTTTGACTTCCTGAATCCTGGTCTAGAACTCATTCAGTTTATTTCATGCTATCATGTCTTTGTGTGTATGTACTGCATCTCAATCCTTTGGTTTAAATATACTTTAAAGACATTTATGATGGGTCCCAGAGAAATGTACTACTTCTAAGAAAGTCTCATGTATTTTATATTTTTCTAAGTTCTTGAATGCCCTTTTTCTATTTTACTCAGTTTTACCACAATTAGTATGAAAATTTACTTTAACTTCTGCCATCTGGGGTTGCATATTTGCTTTATTAAAATTGATCTATTTTAAACTTTATTCTGGGAATCCAGTTTTATTTCCTCCTTTTTGTATAACTGTACTGTTTCTATTCTGGGGAAGATCAAATGTATACTAAATCTGTTTCATAATAAATTCAGCTAGTTTGTCAAATAGCATGTAATGAAACCTATTTAACTTATGTATATAACATTCCTCTTATGGTACTGAACATTTTCAATACAGGTTGAGCATCCCTCATATGAAATCTGAAATGCTACAAAATCTGAAACTTTTTGAGCACCAACATGATGCTACCTGTGGAAAATTATACAGTTGACCTCATGTGATGGGTACAGTCAAAACTTTGTTTCATGCACAAAATTATTAAAAATACTGCATAAAATTAGCTTTAAGCTATATGTATGAAACACATGTGAATTTCACGTTTGGACTTGGCTCCTCTTTCTAAGATACCTCACGATGTATATCCAAATACTCTAAAATCTGAAAAATTGTCTAAATCTAAAACACTTCTGATCCCAGGCATTTTGGAAAAGGGATCCTTGAACTTGTATGATGTAACATGATGTTAAGATTATTTTTCTTCACCTTCCTACCTGTCTGGTCCTCTCCCATTTTTACGTTGGCACATTCTGTGACATGTTCTCCATCTTGGGACTCCTGGTCTCGTGATTTTTCTGTTTTATTGGGTCCCAGAATAGCATCCAACTCAGTAAAAAATTTCATACTCTTAGTCATGCCTAGATCTTGAGCTGTTCTTACGATCTTGTATTCATGTTTTAGGTTTTTGTACTTTGTTCTGCATTGTTTCCAGTCTCTCTCTATTCCAAATTTCTGAAGCTTGGCCGCAATTTGTTCAAATATCCTCTTATTTCTCACTGTTTCCTCTAGTTGTCGTTGTATGCTTTTATCAGACCAGATGTCTATTAGAGCCCTGACTTCTGTCACAGTCCAGTGCTTTCCTCCTTCATTTGCTACAGTTGGGATAAAAGTTGTATTATTAGAGGGTTCCAATACTGACGTAGAGATACCTGCATTAGGTAGAGAGGTAAAAGACATATGCATTATATACATCAGACAAGGTAAATAATTGGATGCAACATTATTAAAGAAAGCAGTTTCCTCCATAGGAGATGGAGTAACAAATCATAGCTTAGCTTTTCTCTTAAACAGTGGGGAAACAAATTCAGAACCTAAAGCTGTCCATTATTATGCCAGTTACTGGCTTTAATAAAGTTGTGGCTTTTTAGTCACATTTTGATCATCTTTCCTCTATATCATTTTTTTCTCTTCCATATCACTCCTTTAGTATGTAGGGTGTATATCAGTACATAGTGGAAGTTCAATATTTAAATGTGTAGCATTTACTGTAGAAAACAGTAATTATATTAAAAAATGACTCATTGTAGATAATTTGTTTTGAAATAGGATAGGTACAAAGAATTTAACTCCTTTCTTTATCTTGTGATTTTCTTTGGCTATGTATCAGTCTACTGGGAAGCATTTAAAAACCACCACTCTGGTACCTGCCTCATCCTTCATCCCCAGATTGTGATCTAATGTGTAGTCAGAGTTGAGAACTGAGGCTACTCATGAGCTGAGGGCTTGGAAGAGTCACACGGAAAAATCAGTGTTTATGCCTTGTGAAAATTACAGAAAGACTAAAGCCATTTTAAATGAAGCATTTTCTTTCAACGGTAGGGAAGTGTGTCAGAAATTTCATAATGCCTTGTTCCTAGGCAGTATGTCTCCACTTAGTTATAAATCCTTTAATATGCCATGGTGCGTATTAGGTCTCTAGAGCAATTTTATACTTCATTTACATTACTGACAGGTACCTGACTTTATATTGGTTATTTTGACAACCATATTATCTTGTGCTTTTCTCAGATTTCATTTTCATAAAAGAAGTAGGTTCATTTTTTGAATTATAAAATTACAAGCACATTAACTTTGGTTTTTGTGGGGTTTTTTTTTTTTTTTTGAGACAGGGTTTCAAATTGGATGTAATATTATTAAAGAAAGGAATTTTTGGCTGGGCATGGTGGCTCAGGCCTGTAATCCCAGCACTTTGGGGTACCAAGGCAGGTGGATTGCCTGAGCTCAGGAGTTGGGGACCAGCCTGGGCAACAGGGCAAAACCCGTCTCTACAAAAAAATGCAAAAATTAGCCAGGCGTGGTGGCATGTGCCTGTGGTACCAGGTGCTTGGGAGGCTGAGGTGGGAGGATTACTTGAGTCCAGGAGGTGGAGGTTGCAATAGGCTGAGAATACACCACTGCACTCCAGCCTGGGCGAAAGAGTGAGACACCGTCTCAAAATAAGATAAAATAAAATAAAATTTTTTAAAAAGAAAACAATTTTCTTTCACCAAGGTTAGAGTGTAGTGGAGAGATCACCGCTCATTGCAGTCTGAACCTCCCAGGCTCAAGTGAGCCTCCAGAGTAGCTGGGATCACAGGCACAAGCTACCGTGCATGACATTAACATTTTGTTTGCATTGAAAATAATCTTCAGCCGGGCGCGGTGTCTCACGCCTGTAATCCCAGCACTTTGGGCAGCCAAGGCAGGTGGATCACGAGGTCAGGAGGTCAAGACCATCCTGGCCAACGTGGTGAAACCCTGTCTTTACTGAAAATACAAAAACTAGCTGGTTGTGGTGGTGCGTGCCTGTGGGGCTGAGGCAGGAGAATCGCTTGGACCTGGGAGGCGGAGATAGCAGTGAGCCGAGATCTCACCGTTGCACTCTAGCCTGGCGACAGAGCGAGACTCTGTCTCAACATAACTAACTAACTAAATAAGTATCTTCAAATTATACCCAAGATTAATCATAATTTATTTTGTTTCTTTCATTTTTTTTTCCCTAGACTCTGCTGCACAGGCTCGAGTGCAGTAACACAGTCATGACTCACTGCAGCCTTGAACTCCTGGGTTCAAGTGAGCCTTCCTGCCTTAGCCTCACAAGTAGCTGGGACTACAGGCATGAACCACTGACTGCACCTGGCCTATTTTTAATAATTTATTAGGCATGGGGGGCGGGTTTCTCTCTGTTGCCCAGGCTAGTCTTGAACTCCTGGTCTCAAGTGATCCCCCACCTTGGCCTTCCAAAGTACTGGGGTTACAGGTGTGAATCACTGTGCCTGGCCATAATTTAAAATTAAATATTAAATTAATGGTTCAGTAATATTTAATTGAGATTAGGTTTTGGCCCCTATCATACAAATGATATTACAATTAACAACTTTTATCAGATTCACGAGTTTTAAGTCATTGAAAAAAACTTTATAGCATTTATTTGAGATATTTTGTGGTATATTTAATGTCTTTGCTTTGAAATGCTTTTCAGAATTTTTTTTCTTATTTGGGTTACAAATAGGTTTTTCTATCATTTAAGTTAGAAGTAAGGTTTTTGCTTCTAGCTTCAATAAGAAATTAGAAGCAGCCGGGTGTGGTGGCTCATGCCTGTAATCCCAGCACTTTGGGAGACCTAGGCGAGTGGATCACCAAAGGTTGGGAATTCTAGATCAGCCTGGCTAACATGGTGAAACCCCGTCTCTACTAAATATACAAAATTAGCTGGGCGTGGTGGTACGCGCCTGTAATCCCAACTACTCGGGAGGCTGAGGTAGGAGAATCACCTGAACCAGAGGCAGAGGTTGCAGTGAGCTGGGATCATGACAGTGCATTCCAGCCTGGGCAACAGAGTGAGATTCGGTCTCCAAAAAAAAGAAAAAAGAAAAGAAAAATAGAAGCAAAGAAGGATTTACACTGAATCCTTGACCTGGTTGTGGCTCTGATGTTTACTTTCAAACGTAAAATTCTGTTTGTCTTAATCCCTTGCCACTAAAGTGATCATGTGCATTACTATGTGTAAGTCTAGCCATCAGATTTCTTACATTTAAAGAGTAAAGTTTGGAAATTAGAGAACCTGTATTTCTAGGAAACTTAAATTTGGTAAAGAAATCATTTGCTTTAGAAATAATTTTTTTCAGTATGGGTTGGCAAAAAGGGAGGAAAACATAAATTAATTCTAAGTGTTTCTTCCAGGAAAAATTGTCAGTTTTCTCAGATTAGAAACCAGTCTTATCTTCTAGTTTGAAATTAGATCAGTTTCATTCTGTCCCACCCATTATACTATACCTAGTTCCATTGGTCTGACATGAGAAACCAGAAGTAAAGGATTTCCTGAGACATCTTCCTTATCTTCTGATGCAATTGACATTTTACCTGGAAATATAACAGAATTCCTTTTAGAAATAACATAACTGATAATCCTAATAGCTTTAGCTAAATGTGATCATATTCTTCAAAATATTCTTCAAAATAGATTTGTGATAGACATTTTGTAATAAAGTTGTATAATATAGTTTAAATATTTATGTATTTAAAGAAAAATCCAATTTTTTCCATCCAATATAGACATGGTCTATTTTGAATTTCTGCTAGAATTGTTTGGTAATTTTGTAAGTTTTTAGAAACAGTTGTAGTTAGTTTTCAAGTTAAATTACTTTTTTTTTTTTTTTTTTTTTTTTGAGACAGTCTCTCACTCTGTTGCCCAGGCTGGAGTGGAGTGCAGTGGTGTGATCTTGGCTCACCGTAACTTCTGCCTCCTGGGTTCAAACAATTCTCCTGCCTCAGCCTTACGAGTAGCTGGGATTACAGGCATCTGCCACCACACCTGGCTAATTTTTGTATTTTTAGTAGAGACGAGGTTTCACCATGTTGGCCAGGCTAGTCTCGAACTCCTAACCTCAGGTGATCCTCGGCCTCCGGAAGTGCTGGGATTACAGGCGTGAGCCACCGTGCCCAGCCTTACATTTTTAAAATGTGGTGTTTTATTTATAATTGTATCTTGGGTGCTCTAACAGAGTAAGCACTTGCTAAATAATACCAGTAATGTAAAAGAGTGGGTCCTGCAATGAGATAGATAATTAGAAAATGCTGTTTTTTGGCATATATGATCAGATAGCTTAGAGTTTTTAAGTATCTTATATAATTTATTGATTGATACATACTAAAGTTTCCAGAAGTTAATCTAAATTATGTTTAAATGGATTAAGGAATATGTCATTTAAAAGAACCATGCCAACCATAAAAACTGAAGTCCTCCTTTGATTTCCTTATTTTATGGTTTGGATGCTTTTATATAGGCTTTCATAAAATGAGGCATAGGCTACTTTTTAAAGTGATCAAATGAGGAGGATGAAGTACATCTTAGAAAGGAATCCAACTTATATGATTTTTAACTCAAATTGACACATGAAGATAAATTATAATTACAATGAAATTGCAGACTAATCGGGAGGTGGATAAGTATCGTTTGATCTTTGTAATGTTTAAATTAAAAATTTACTCATCTCATTAATCATTTCATTTCCAAATGTTTTTCCAGTTCTATTTTATTGAGTAACAAAAGTAGCGTTGTATTTTACATTAATAGATCAACTGTTAGGTGTGATTTTAGTGGCATAAACATTCTTTTAAAATCATGATTCACCATTACGTTTACAGACTTTCCCGTTGAAGAAAAAGAAAAGGTATGCTCTTTATCATCTTAAAAACTCTATTAGGGTTTCTATGTTAAAAAAGGAAAACAAATGAAAAATAAACATAAGTACAAAAGCACATCACTGCTTTCAGATGGCACAGTTGTATTTAACTCTCAAGGTAAAAATTGTTGAAAAATTTAAATCAGGTTTTATAATTGCTTTAGGCTAAAATGTTGAGAAATGTTTTAGATTTGTTTGAAAATAGGAAAAATAAAAATCTGGAGTTATGTAAGAATTATCTTTAGAGAAACAGGGCCCAGGTTATTTAATACCTGAGCTTGAATATGAGAGCAGTAAAGAAAGGCAGGGTTTCTATTCTATTACCTGGTTTAGAGTCTAGATTTGCCGCCATAGAAAAGAGTCTGGACCAAATATACAAACGATAGTGAAACAGAAAAGCTCTCTCTCCGACCTCTTCAGATAATTTTTTCCTAAGTTGCTCCTCATTCCACAGCATGAATCCTAAAACTGTAGGCAGAGGCTCTGGGGATTTTAAACTGAAACTCTTAAATCATTACTTGAGATGCATTTATATAAAATAAAAGGAGTGAAATAGAGGGAAAACTTGACCACTGAAGGAATGTGGTTTGGCAGCTGTAGGCCAAAGGAATTCTGAGGCTGAGGATGATCAGATTTAGCAGAACATGAAGCTAAAGTGTATTTGGGTCCTTTGCCATGGCTCTGGTCCTGGCTACTTGCTGCCTAACAAGCAGCCTATTCCTACCACTTGCATGAGGTTGATCCCAACAGTGGAAAAGGCACTTCCATTTTCTTCCCTTCTTCCATTTATTACACACCAGTAAAAATTCTGCTGGTTCGGCCATAGGAAAAACCAGAAAACATTATATAATGAATCAAACCTGGTGCAAGAAGGGCTTCTTAAGCCTTAGGGAAAAAACTTTGATTACCTTAAAAAGTTTTGGATTCTGCAGATCAAATAAATTGTAAGGCAAGAAAATCACGCAAATTTCTAAGACCTCAGTTGACATGAATGGTCAATTTGTAAAAGTGAATAAATGTATAGAAAAGTGTTCCACCTTACTGGTAATTAAACAAATGCAAATTAAAAGTTACCAATTTGTATATCATTATAGGCCATTGTTTCTTAAATTAGCCTAAATCGTTATTTATTTATTTTATTTATTTATTTTGAAATGGAGTTTTACTCTTGTCACCCAGGCTGGAGTACAGAGGCATGATCTCGGCTCACTACAGCCTCTGCCTCCTGGGTTCAAGCGATTCTCCTGTCTCAGCCTCCCGAGTAGCTGGAATTACAGGTGCCCACCACCACACCCAGCTAATTTTTTGTATTTTTAGTAGAGACAGGGTTTCACCATGTTGGTCAGGCTGGTCTTGAACTCCTGACCTCAGGTGATCCACCCTCCTCAACTTCCCAAAGTGCTGGGATTATAGGCATGAGCCACCACGCCTGGCCTAAATCACTATTTACTTATTAAATTTGGAAAGTCCGTTCTTCCCATCAATACTCCATAATTTTGCATGACAATGGTTCTACATAAGGGACATTCATGCCTAGTGAAGTACAGTTATTTTGGAAAGCAGTTATTTTAGAAATAATGTTTCAAAGTAATGGCCAGGCGGGATGCCTAAGGCCTGTAATGCCAGCACTTTGGGAGGCCACGGTGGGCAGATCACTTGAGGACAGGACTTCGAGACCAGCCTAGTCAACATGGTGAAACCCTGTCTCTACTGAAAATACAAAAACTAGCTGGTCATGGTGGCGTGCGCCTCTAATCCCAGCTTGGGAGGCTGAGGCAGGAGAATCTCTTGAACCTGGGAAGCAGAGGTTGTGGTGAGCTGAGATCACACCACTGCACTCCAGCCTTTTTGACAGAGTGAGACTCCATCTCAAACACAACAAAACAAAACGAAAAACCCAAAACAAAACAACAAAAAAACCAAAGTAATTATATCCTTCTGAATCAGTATTAGGACTTGTGTCCTAAAGTAATAATACTAAAAATGGACAAAAGTTATTAATTGCAGTATCATTTGCCTGAGGGGGGTGAAGACCCACACTCAGTTAAATATTATGGAACCATTAATTGTAATATTTAATTTTAGATCATGATTAATCTTGGGTATAAAGATTATTTTTAATGCAACCAAAATGTTAATGTGCTTATAATTTTATAATTTAAAAATGTAAAAAACAACTAGTGGTATTGTGGAAAGTATATGGGAAGAGGCTGAAAACCAGGGAGCCCAGTAAAGAGGTTACATTAATATTGTATATGAGAGACGATGAAGTTCTGGTTAGTCATAATGAGAATAGAGCAGAGAGAAAATTTTATGCAGTATGTCAGCAGATTTTTTAAAGACTTAGTGACTGGCCAAAAATCAAGGATATCTCAAATGTTTCTGTATAAGTGATTGGAAATATAGTGATGCTAAGGTGGAAGCAATTTGTAGGAGGATCAAATTCGGGCTAGATGTGGTGGATCATGCCTCACTTTGGGAGGCCGAAGCAGGAGAATCTCTTGAGCCCAGGAGTTTGAGACCAGCCAGGGCAACATGGTGAAACCCATCTCTACCAAAAATACAAAAAATTAGCCAGGCATGGTGGGTCATGCCCCATGGTCTCAGCTATTCAGGAGGCTGAGTTGGGAGGATCATTTGAGTCCTGGAGCAGTGAGCCAAGATCACGCCACTGCATTCCAGCTTGGGTGACAGGAATGAAACCCTCTCTCTTAAAAAAAAAAAAAAGTTGATGGGAGAAGAGAGAGTTTGATTTTGGAATTGGGGGTTTGAGGTACCTAAACGTGCATAGTTAAGTTGTAAGTATAGTCCCTCTGTTTATGAGTGAAAATGAAGGAGTTTGGAGCCAAGGGAATACCTGAAAGGGCTGAAGATCCCTTTAAGAAGTGGAGATATTGGCACCCACATCTTCATCAGACCAACTCCTGGTTAAAATCAGGGACTTTCAGAAGCTAAGTGATTTACTTATTTATTAATCAATATTTAAAGCACTTAAATAATGAAGAGTCGAAGGTGTTTAATTGAATAAAATAATGTAATTGCTGTTTAATATGGTAATAACCGCAAAGCTTTCTCAGAATTTGGTGTCATCTCAGAAATGGAAAGAATGTAGGCAGGGTGGATTCTTCTTTTAATGAAATGATTTGTTACTGAGCTGTAAACATGAAAATTAGCTAACTTAAGTTAACCAGTTGTAATCTTTGTCCTCTTAACCCAATTCACATTTGGTACTTTTATTATACTATTTACTATTTTCTCTCAGGTGTTAAATTTATTTGCAGTTCTGTCCTTTTTGAGGTTTCACATTACTAAATGTATATAGCTTAGTGCTTTGCCCATGGTACACACAGATAGTGGGTGTTACAAATTTTTGAATAATTCTGCTCTTAAAAATAGCATCTGTAAGATTTAGACTATGGTAGAAATCTTATTACTGTCATTGATTTCCCTCCCTTTGCCTACTAATGTTTCCACAGACAGTGAGCAGATTCTATGTAAGTAGTATTGGGTTTAACAACACAGTGCGTCAAGAAACTCCTCTAAATCACTTAGTCTCAGATCATTTAATCTATTACATCTTCGTGATACTTTATTGTTAAAATGGAGCTGCTGTTCTTCATTGTTAAAATGGAGCTGTTCTTCGAAACAAGTAATGAAATAGTGTTGAACAGTTATTTTAAATGTGCTTTTATTTATCAATTTAGGAAAATGGAATCAAAATAAAGGAGAAAGTTCTTGTTTGGAGCTGTGGAAAAACATCAGTTAATTAATGTTTTTGATATTTTTCCCCCTTTTTGCCACTCTTATAAAATTAAAACTTGAACAATTTTTAGAACCCAATCCATATTTCAGAAACATCACATGCAGTTGGCACTAGCAGTTGGTGCCATTGTAATGTGCTTTTTCTGTATTTTACAGATTTTTTTAAAGTGGTAATATTTAACCTCTTTTTAAAAAAATTAATCCTTAACCTTGTGCAAAATAGCATAATAAATTGGTTATTTTTCTTCAGTCTTGACATTTCAGTCTATATTTATCATATGGCCTCAGAAGTCTTAAACTTTTACAGTTTGTAAAACTGTAAAACAAAACAAAAACAAAAGAGTACTTTTTTTTTTTTTTTTTTTTTACCTTCAGTGGTCTCTGGGGCTGTACTTGGGCTGAGCGTTTCCAGGTACCTGCCATTTGCATCTTCCTCTGTAAATTGTGTGGCAGGTTCATACTGCAGGATTACATCCAAATCGTGGAAGAACTTCATAGTTTTAGAGCTGTCTCCAGAGTTATGGGCATATTTAACTGTTCTGTATTCATATTTGAGATTTTTGTACTTAGCCCGGCACTGTTTCCAGTCTCTGTATACTCCTAATGATTGCAGCCTTTTAGCAATGTAAATAAATATTCCTTTATTTCTTAGTGTTCCATAAAGTTGTTTTCGTATATTTTTTTCTGCCCAGACACTTAGCAAAGCTTTAACCTCCTCCTCAGTCCAGTGCTTTCCTGCTCCACTCTCCATGTTGAAAGTGACCTGGAAATGATTCACTATTTCTAGCCAAGGTTTTGTTTCCTAGGAAACCAGACGGCTGGTTGTCAGTAAGCTCTGAAGAGCTGAAAGGATCTAGTTTAACTGGTTCAAGCTGCCTGAGGGAGTAACTTGAGAAACTGCCAAATAAGCAGGCTTTGTGATTAAAGAAGCCTGGACCTAAATGATTTTTAACCATATTCATTTCAGCTTGAAGGAAGAACTACCCTTGAGACAAAAGGGAAAGAAAACCGTTTTTTATGTATTTCTTTTCTTTCATAATTTACTGTTTTACCAAATGATTGTTGATTTTTAAAAATTGTTTTGAAAATGGTTGGCAGAGGTTTTTTCCCAGAGGTTTATAACCATTGTTAATAATATATTTCCACTGACATGAATCACCTAGTCCTCTAACATTGGTTAACATACAGACCCCATAGCATTTCACTAAATAAAAGAAATCATAAGTCATAATTTATTTAGTCCCATATGGTATATAGTATTATGCATATCTATTTTCAGTATTTAATGCATTTAATAAAATCAGTTCTTGAGGCTGCTCTGAGCTGTGATCATGCCAAGTGTTTTTTAGAGTTTTACTTGGCAACGTATTTAATGTTACAGTTTTTCTCGTTAATAAAATGCTGCAACAATTGCAATATATAATTTTGAAAAAGGTTCCTTTTTACCAAATAAATCAATGTATTAACAGCCACTAAAGTCTACAGGCACATATGGAAGAGGTTTACTTTTTGTTTCTATCCTGCTATATATGTTCTCTGGAACAAAAATTGGTCAATAAACATCTACTATTTATAGCACTTGTTCAGAACTATTAAAAATTGTAAAGCAGTTGGAACCTTTATGAGAGTTTATACTGCACAGCGGTATGGATGCTCTTAGTCTTTACTATGTCTTTAGATTTTGGCTGTTTTCTCTGTATCACCACTTAAAAACACTAATGCAGGAAATGAGATACAGACATGGGAAAGGGTGCCTGGTCAGCAGAGGGTTTTCAAAAACAACATTTTTTTTTTCTAATAATAAAAGTGCTATTTATTGGAAAACATTTGGAAAATGCAGAAAGGCACAAAAAATGGTTATAGTTTCAGTACCAGCTACACATTTTGCCTCTATTATATTTGGAGGTTTTAATTTATATCTACATACTCATCCTGTTGAAACCCTATTTAGAGGTTATAAAGTGTAGAGGTTAGAAGCATAAATTCTGCAGTTGGGTTGTCTGTATTCGAATCCTGCCTGTACCACTTGCTGTCTGTTTGGCAATGGGAAAGTAACTTCCTTTCTATTGCTTTAGTGTGTTTATCTGTAAAATGGGCGTGGTAATCATAGTACCTACTTCATAGGATTGTTGTGAAAGCCAAATTAGATCACTCATGCTATCAACTTAAATAATTAAAAGGATCAGAATCTAGTTTAAAGAGAGTTTATTCAAGCGCCAAGTTTGAGGATGACTCACCTGGAAACACCAACTCCAAGGAATGGAGTCAGCATTGAGAAGTAGGAAAGTTAAGGTTTCATTTCTATAGGCAGACAGAGGAGTTTTTAGCAGAATCACATTTTTTATACAAGGTTAGCGCCCAGTTACAGCAGTTTGATTGGTTATAGGTGGTGGTTCTTTTGGGGAAGGGTACCTTTAACATTTTTTACAGAGGATGTAATTGTTAATGGGTTTTCTTTCATTTGGTCTATGCAGCACAGCAAAGCAGAAGTTATCCTTTTTTTTTTTTTTTTTTTGAGATGGATTCTCGCTGTGTCACCCAGGCTGGAGTGTAGTGGTGCGATCTCGGCTCACTGCAAGCTCTGCCTCCTGGGTTCACACCATTCTCCTGCCTCAGCCTCCCGAGTAGCTGGGACTACAGGCGCACGCCACCACACCCGGCTAATTTTTTGTATTTTTAATAGAGATGGGGTTTCACCGTGTCAGCCAGGATGGTCTCGGTCTCCTGGCCTTGTGATCCACCCGCCTCTGCCTAGAAGTTAATCTTTAACAAAGGTCATCACTTGAGAAGGCAGGATGTTATCACCTCTGTTGTCTTTTTTTTTTCTTCTTCTTCTTCTTGGTTCACTGCAACCTCCGCCTCCCAGATTCAAGCGTTTCTCCTGCCTCAGCCTCCTCAGTAGCTGGGACTACAAGCGTGTGCCACCGTGGCCAGCTAATTTTTGTATTTTTAGTCGAGACGGGGTTTCACCATGTTGGCCAGGATGGTCTCCAACTCTTGACCTCGTGTTCTGCCCGTGTCGGCCTCCCAAAGTGCTGGGATTACAGGCGTGAGCCACCGCGCCCGGCCGTCTCTGATGTCTTTTAATTCTCTCTAGTCATTGTATAGAACAAGAAAAATAAAGTGAGTCTGAGAAACAGAAGTTGTAACCATATGTGACTTGGATCACAGTCATATCTCTCTCAAGGCCTAAAGTATATTTGGGGTTCCAGTAGGTTTTAAATTATTTATTTTTACAGCGTAAAATGCTTAGGACATGTTAGTTAGAATTAGATATCTAGTTGTTACATTGTCATCTGCTGTGATTGCTAATCATCAGCATCAGCATCATCAATAGGAGTAGTACTTAGTACAAGTAGCATTTAATGTGTTGTCACACTAAGTTCATGGATGCTTGTCGAGAAAGTATGCTTGATAAAGTTCTTCAAGAAGCTCATCAATTGGCAGATTTAACAGCTAATATCTTTTTATATTCACAGGGGTCAGGAGAGTGCTGGTATTGTGACTAGTGACGGGAGTTCAGTGCCAACATTCAAATCACACAAGGTAAATTTGAACTTTAAGAAATCTTGATGACAGGCTGGGTGTGGTGCTTCATGCCTGTAATCCCAGGACTTTGGGAGGCCAAGGCAGGAGGATCACCTGAGGTCGGGAGTTCGAGACCAGCCTGACCAACATGGAGAAACCCTGTCTCTACTCAAAATACAAAATTAGCCAGGTGTGGTGGCGCATGCCTGTAATCCCAGCTACTTGGGAGGCTGAGGTAGGAGAATTATTTGAACCTGGGAGGCGGAGATTGCGGTGAGCCAATGTCACACCATTGCACTCCAGCCTGGGCAACAAGACTAAAACTACATCTCAAAAAAATAAATAAATAAATAAATAAGTGAAAGAAATGGGATGACAAAGATAACAAAAGACAGGTGATCATTAATATGGGGGGGGTGAATAAATAATTTGCAGTCAAAAGTGATATTCTTTGGATCAGCCACTTTCAACTTTATATCCTAACATTTATCAAATTAGGATGTATTTCTTCCCCAGTGACAATTTTTTGCCTAAGACCAACTCAAATAGGGAGTCATTTATTTAAATGCTTTAAGATGCTTTGATTTGTTTAATGCAAATCTTAGTTTTTATGCTTGATAAATTTTATTGCTTAGTACATCTGTTCTTAAATGTTTTAGTGAATAGTATCTTATGAAACACAAGTGCTTCAACATTGTGAAGGTATTAAATGCCACTAAATTTTTCTCTGTAGAATGGTTAATTTTATGTTATGTGACTTTTGCCTCAATAAATTTTTTTAAGTAAGTGCTTCACAGTTCTTACAGTTAGGTTATTTGTTTTTGGCCTTTTTTTTAGATTAGAATTCTGAAATACAGAGAAATTAAATGTACTTCTTTGTCTTATTTGGATTGGCTGAGCAGAGAAGAGAGGCGTTTATTACTAGCAGTACTAGTCTGTTTTTTTCTAAGTTGCACTTTTTGATTTCTCAAGGGAATGGGTCTTGTAAATCACGTCTTTACTGAAGACAATTTGAAAAAATTGTATGTTTCAAATCTTGGAATTGGACACACAAGATATGCCACTACAGGAAAATGTGAATTAGAAAATTGTCAGCCCTTTGTTGTTGAAACACTTCATGGGAAGATAGCTGTGGCACATAATGGCGAATTGGTAAATGCTGCTCGATTAAGGAAAAAGGTACATTTGTTTGTTTGTTTTCCCTAAGCCTTTTTAAATGATTAGCATGGGTTAATGAATAAAAGTTAAGGATCTTTGTAAAAGGCATTTTCTAATTGTTGCTACCTGTTACCTAACTGCAACAACAATTGCATCAGAATGATCTGGAGTACTTGTTACAATTCTAGATTGTAAGATGTCCCCTAGAGTTGGAGACAAGGGTGAGAATATGCATTTTAGACTCACTTTTTGAATGCACTGCTTTAGAGATTTGGGAGAGTTGATTTATGGTTGGAAGCATAGAGAAATTAGAGTTCATGGACTTGCTATCTCTTTAACTCTGTTGCTATGTACAAAGCTCGTATGAAATAAGAAAAACCAAGCTGTTCTTCCTATTCTCAGACTCAGCACACTTCTGTGGCCAAATAGGGGGGTTTCTTATACCAGCCAATTTTCCAGAGGATACGAAATGGGTATCCTATAATTCAGTTGTATTCTGATAGTACCTGGAGGTAAAGTCAGGTTCCAGAAGTTAAGGGCTCAATCCCACAAGATTGTCCCCCACTTCAGATGCTAGTTGCAAGTCCAGGCCTCTGGTACATCAGACAACCAGTTATAAATTGGGAGTTCCTGCAACAGCCCTGGCACTGCCTTTGGTTTCAAACATCACAAAACTCAAGAAAGTACTTTGTATACATTTACCAGTTTATTATGAAGGATGTTACAAAGGCTACAGAAGAGCAGTCTGGTGAAAAGATGGAAAGGGCAGGGTATGTGGGAACGAGCATGGAGCTTCCATGCCCTTTCCAGGGGCACCACCTTCCAGGCATCTCCAAGTGTTCAGCTATCCAGAAGTTCTCTGAACCTAGTCATTGTGAATTTCTATAGAGGCTTCATGAAGTAGGCATGAATGATTAAATCATCAGCCACTGGTGATCAGCTCAACCTTTAGCCTTTCTCCCCGAAGCTGGAAGCTCCAACTCTCTGGTTGATTCCCGCGGCAACCAGCCCTCATACTGATGCTATGTAGGAACCCCTAGCTACCGGTCATCTCAACAGCATACAAAAGGACACTTATCATTTTGGCAATTCTAAGGGTTTTAGGAGCTGTGTACCAGGAAAGACCAGGATAAAAATCAACATATATATTTCTTCTTATATGTCACAAAATCATAAAAATAAAATGGAGTATAAACTTGGAGATGACATGAAAAAAATGAATTGGAAACAATGACAGAAAACTAGAGTATGGGAAAAGGGAGAGAGTGTTTAAACTCTTGGTTCACAGCATGTTGTTTGGAGCTTTCTGTGCTAATGATGTCAAATTTGTGCCTATGCTTTCATTCATCATTTTATCTTTTTTTTTTTTTTTTAAACTGCCTGTCTTTATATTCATTCCTAGTAGCTTCCTTTTATCCATTCAGGCATTCATTAATTAATGTTGAGTTTCTTCAGTTTATTAGCTCCCAATAATCTTGACTTGGTAACCTCAGAACCTGGTGATATTTAGTAATAGATGGTTACCCACATGCTCCATCATCCTATAAGCATTCTAGAGCTGGGCAATTCACATATGATGAACAGTTACAGAAGCTGAATAATATTGAATTGCCGGGTCAAAAATATCTAGAAACCAGGCTTTTGTACCATTCATTGTCATTCTATTTTCAGTTCTGTCTTTAGACATTTCCTAGAGCTTTGTCCAGCCCTGTTTGTAGGCATTATAATGACCTTATTGTGCTTTTCTGTCCCCAAATGAAAAAATGTATAGTTCATTTAAAAATTCAGACAATCATGAACGTATAAATATGGAGTAAAAATTTCTTAAAAATTCACCACTTAGAGATAACCACTAACTCACTATTTCCTGACATTACCCCTTACCCAGATGCTAAACTTCATCTCTACTTTTAGCTCCCTACTGAAAATGTTCTGTAGTGCCCATTCCGACTCAATCTGTGCATGTCCATGGGGCTGCCCTTGTCCTGGTCAGTCTTGCTCAGAACTTTGTAATTATCATAGAGTATACTCAAGCGATATTTATTGCATCTGCTACATTTCGTTGTTCAATACAGTTGATTCCTTTCTTCTATCAGTAATAATTAGTGAGGATGGGTAGCCACCATTATGATCACTAACAAACCCAGCTTGAAAGTTAACACTGTAGTGTACTACTTTTATAGGAATATACCCAGTTCATCAAGAGTGTTGAGGGTAGAAAAGGTCAGACCCACTAACCAAATTTTCAAGATCCCCTACCCACTTTCAGGTCTGCATGCCTTCAAATTTAGTATTCAAAAGCTTTTCTATACATCTCATAAAGCACTTTTTTTTTTTCTGCTTGAAAACCTTCTAGATTTCTTATATTGCCTCCAGCCATGGTCATCCGTTATTAGTATACACATACCATTAATGTAGGAGTCCCCAACCCCTGTGCCAGGGACTGGTACCAGTCTGTGACTTGTTAGGAACAAGGCCACACAGCAGGAGGTGAGCGGCAAGTGAAGCTTCATCTGTATTTATAGGTGTTCCCCATTGCTCACTATTACCACCTGAGCTCTGTCTCCTGTCCAGATCATCAGCAGCATTAGATTCTCATAGGAGCATGAACCCTGTTGTGAGCTGTACATGCAAGGGATCCAGGTTGTGCTCTCCTTAGGAGAAGCTAATGTATAATGCCTGATGATCTGTTACTGTCTCCCATCACCCCCAGATGGGACTGTCTAGTTGCAGGAAAACAAGCTCAGGGCTCCCACTGATTATGGTGAGTTGTATAATTATTTCATTATGTATTACAGTATAGTAATAATAGAAACAAAGTGCACAATAAATGTAATTCACTTGAATCATCCCCAAACCATCCCCTGTCCCTGGTCCATGGAAAAATTGTCTTCCACCAAACTGGTCCCAGGTACCAAAAATATTGGGGACTGCTGCATTAGTGGGATGCAGGATTTTCATAGCTGGACATCCACAGAATGCCTTATTTCTTTCCATTATGGTTGGCTACTGGGTTTGGGGTGGGGTGGAGCTTCCCCTCTGATGATTAAACTTCTCCTTTTTTCTGTATAGCTTCTGCGTCATGGTATTGGTCTGTCCACAAGTTCTGATAGTGAAATGATTACCCAGTTACTGGCGTATACCCCTCCTCAGGAACAAGATGACACCCCAGACTGGGTAGCCAGGTAAGCAGAGAACTGGATTAAACTTGGAGCTCTAGTAAGGACAGTTTTGCCTTGCATATGTTTATAACTGAAGTTATTCATTATTTAATTAATTCCAGGATTAAAAATTTGATGAAGGAAGCACCCACAGCATACTCCCTGCTTATAATGCACAGAGATGTTATTTATGCAGTACGAGATCCTTATGGAAATCGTCCCTTATGCATTGGTCGTCTTATTCCAGTGTCTGATATAAATGACAAAGGTAATAAACTTCAGAAGGAATATCATTTCATAATGTTTTTCAGTTATTGTTGTACTGCTATCAAGCCCTGAAATCTTTAGGTATAGAGAGTTGATGGGTGGGAGGGAGCTAAGTAATGAAATAATGGTAAATGTATTCTTCCTTTTTGAAGTATGTTTCTTTGAGTACTTCTGAGGATGAGTCCTGTTTGTTTTTTTGTTGTTGTTGTTTGTTTTGTTTTGTTTTGTTTTTGAGACAGAGTTTCGTTCTTGTTGCCCAGGCTGCTGGAGTGCAATGGGGCGATCTCAGCTCACTGCAACCTCTGCCTCCTGGGTTCAAGTGATTCTCCTACCTCAGCCTCCTGAGTAGCCGGGATTACAGGCATGCGCCACCATACCCAGCTAATTTTGTATTTTTAGTAGAGACAGGGTTTCTCCGTGTTGGTCAGGCTGGTGTCAAACTCCTGACCTCAGGTGATCTGCTCACCTCAGCCTCCCAAAGTCCTGGGATTACAGGTGAGAGCCACCACACCTGGATGGATGAGTCCCTTTTAATGTTTTTAATGGAGATTCCTATTTTTTCCTGTCTCGATTGCCTATTCATGTCCTTTGCCTAGCTTTTTCATTTCTACAGTATGATTTTAGTGGTTTCTTTTGACTTTTATCAAGATGTTTTTCTAGCCATGAAATCATAATGTTAGAAGGAACCTTAGAAGATCATTTATTTTATCTTTGGCTCAAGTCAAATGAGGATCCATGTGCTTTTAAAGCCACAGAAATGGCTATTGTGTGAATTTTTTTTACTTATTTAGTGTTAGCTGTTCTGTTGAAATAGCCTCTTAAAATTTATTGAATCCATTAACTGAATTGATTTGTGATTTACAGAGAAAAAAACATCAGAAACAGAAGGATGGGTGGTGTCTTCAGAATCTTGTAGCTTCTTATCTATTGGTGCAAGGTACGTTTTACCTTATTTGGCATATTATCTTTCCCCATGTTGAAAAGAATTTTTTTTTGACACAGTTTCTTATTTAAGTGAAAGTTTGAAAGTTTTCCTTCTGATATCTAATAGAAAATATTTATAAAGGGATTTTCTTATGCATGTTATGTTCAGCAGTTGCACTGAGTTTAATGTTCTAGTAATAGCTTCTAATTCTGACGCTGGCGTTCTTTCAAGATACTATGAAACTTATTTTAATTATTTTGTATATTTTTCTCTTTTTACAGTACAATATGATCATAGAGACTTATTTTAGAAAGGAAGAACTTCCTCATTGAGATATAGCTATGATAGAAAAATGTAAGCCAGGAGAAAATGTTTTCTTTATACTTTATTCTTTTAAAAATCAATACAACTTAGGGCCCTTAATTTTTCAATTCTATACTAGAACTTAAGAGTTTACAGAGAGATTATACAGAAATCATTGCAGGAGACATACTACTTTTTAAAAAGCCACTTCTAGATTTTATATTGAATGAATCAATTGTTTCTCTAAGGGAAGGTACTCTATGTGCTTTATAATTAATGTTTTCATCAGCCTTAAGGACTAGTTTATTAAAAGTGTTCTTTCTTTAACATTGTTTCCCAAGATATTACCGTGAAGTCTTGCCTGGAGAAATTGTGGAAATATCCAGACATAATGTCCAAACTCTTGATATTATATCAAGGTCTGAAGGAAACCCAATGGCTTTTTGTATCTTTGAATATGTTTATTTTGCAAGACCAGACAGTATGTTTGAAGGTAAGTAGATTTCTTTTCTTTGAATATTCATATAAATGTTTTAGCTGTCTCCTTGAAATATGGCAATTCTTGCCTCAAAGGCTTACCTGGCTCTTCGAAGGCACATAGTTATATGTTGTGGATATAGGACTGAGCCCACAAGTCATAAGATCACAATTTTTTACTTCCTTTTGACTCTTGGATTTTGTTTTTTGTTAGGAGTAACGATTATGATTTTTAGATCTATATGAAGGGTCAAATTTTTTTTTAAACCACACAGTTGAATTCCCTAGTTTGTGTATTTCCACATTCATATTTTTGTATATATTGCATTTCTTTTTATATTCAATCTGTAGAATTCTAGCACTAGTTTTTTAGAAGAACACTGTTATATTATGCTAAGTAAAATACTCTCTCTCCTTTTCCAAACACACCAGACCAAATGGTTTATACAGTAAGATACCGTTGTGGCCAGCAGCTAGCGATTGAAGCACCTGTGGATGCAGATTTGGTCAGCACTGTTCCAGAATCTGCTACACCTGCTGCTCTTGCTTATGCAGGAAAGGTATTTTCTCTTAATTAACATGCAGTGAATTGCTCTCCTAGCTGTGGAATAAGAAATCCTTGCCTATAAAGAGAAACTCATCAACATTTCTAAGGAGAAAGGAAGGTTTGGTGGTTAATGTTGGTTTGTTTACAAGCGTTATTTATTTTCCAGGCTTTTTACCCAATGGCACTATTTTAGTGAAAACCACTAAAAGGTTCACTGAAAAGAAAAAACGTTCACTAAAGGGTTCAGAAATTTGCCCCCCTCTTTTTAAAAAGATAACATCATGAATATACAGTTGACCCTTGAACAATTTGGGGGTTAAAGGTGCCAGCCCTCTGCACAGTCAAATCTGTGTATACATTTTAATGCCCTCAAACTTAACTGATAACCTACTGTTGACTGGAAGCCTGACCAATAACATAAACAGTTAATTAACATATTTTGTGTATATATTATATACTGTATTCTTGCAATAACTTAAGCTAGAGAAAAGTAAATGCTTTGAAGAAAATCATAAGGAGGAGAAAATGTATTTACTATTCCTTAAGTAAAAATGGATCTTCATAAAGGTCTTCATCCTCATTGTTGTCTTCACGTTGAGTAGGCTGAGGAGGGAAGAGGAAAAGAAGGGGCTGGTCTTGCTGTCTCAGGGGTGGCAGAGATGGAAGAAAATCCACCTATAAGTAGACTCATGCACTTCAAACCCATGCTGTTCATCAACTGTATATTGACTTCAGTGGAAAAATTTACTTAATATTAAAATAAACATCTTGAATCATCTTTGCAAGTCACTGGAATATTTGCTTGCTATTAAGTATGGGTAATAATAAAGCTGTTTATGTTCATTTAGCATAATGTTGTCAGTGTTATGCTTTATTTTCATAACCAGGTAGATTGTGTAACTATAGTAATCCTGGGGTATAACATCCAATATTCACTACCTTGGATACTTCATTAGCTTCTAAAATAATTAATATGCATACATTTTATAAAAGATTACCTTGATAAATGGGTTAATTACCTCCTATCCCTAAAAAGTATCTCATTAGTCTACTGGTTTTAATTTATTTAATTCATTTCTTTAAAAATTATTTTGGGCCGGGCGCGGTGGCTCAAGCCTGTAATCCCAGCGCTTTGGGAGGCCGAGGCGGGTGGATCACGAGGTCAGGAGATCGAGACCATCCTGGCTAACATGGTGAAACCCCGTCTCTACTAAAAATACAAAAATCTAGCTGGGCGTGGTGGCGGGCGCCTGTAGTCCCAGCTACTCGGAGGCTGAGGCAGGAGAATGGCGTGAACTCGGGAGGTGGAGCTTGCAGTGAGCCGAGATCGCGGCCACTGCGCTCCAGCCTGGGCGACAGAGCGAGTCCGTCTCAAAAAAATAAAAATAAAAATAAAAATTATCATTTTGAATAATGAATTTTTCTGACAGTGATTTAATCTTTGTCATGTCTTCATATGCTTAGTGTTATCTTTCAAAACAGGAATAATGTTTAAGACAAAAACATTATGAGTCCTCGCAAAATGAATTGGTTTTTCCACCAAGTATATTTTGTTTAGTGGTTTTTCTTTTTGCCTTTTCTCCAAATAATAAAGGAAAATAATTTTGAAATTTCACTTGAATATTCTGGTGGCAACACAATCTAGAGAACTAATATTTGCCTATTCTGTATATTGTTCCTCATTGTCCTTTCATTTCTTCTCTATCAGTGTGGACTTCCATATGTGGAGGTGCTGTGTAAAAACCGATATGTAGGGAGAACCTTCATTCAGCCAAACATGAGGTTAAGACAACTTGGTGTTGCAAAAAAATTTGGAGTATTGTCAGACAACTTTAAAGGCAAAAGAATTGTTCTTGTAGATGATTCAATTGTGAGAGGCAATACCATCTCACCTATAATAAAACTGCTCAAAGAATCTGGTGCAAAAGAGGTGAGTAATATTAAAACATATCCCAAAGCATCAGTTAACAATAAGATACTGGCATAAAATTGCAATTCAGGGTAGTGAATCAAAATGGATGTTCAATATAATAAATTAACTTTTTTATATCAGTTTGATTTAGGATTAACTGTGTAGCAACTTGGAGAACATGTAACAGCCACACTTACATTAAATGTAATCCTTAATAGATTAAAAAGCTCAATATAAAAGCTTAAGGCTGGGTGAGGTAGCTCATGCCTGTAATCCCAGGAGCCTGAGGCAGGAGGGTTGCTTGGGCCCAGGAGTTCGAGGACAGCCTGGGCAATATAGTGAGACCCTGTCTCTACAAAAATAAAAGATAGTAGTAAAATTAAATTTTAAAAAATTAAATTAAATTTTAAAAAACCTAAAATTTTAACAAAAAGACTATACAAAATAGGCTGGGCACAGCGACTTATGCCTATAATTCCAGCACTTTGGGAGGCTGAGGTGGGCAGATTGCTTGAGTCTAGGAGTTCAAGACCAGCCTGGGCGACATAGTGAAACTCGCCTCTCCTAAGATTACAAAAAATGGGTGGGGCGTGGTGGCACACACCTAAAATTCCAGCTACTTAGGAGGCTGAGGTGGGAGGATGGCTTGAGCCTGGTAGGTGGAGATTGCAGTGAGCCGAACCAATCTCAAAAAAAAAGTCTAAAAGCACAAAATAGAATGCTCTTTAAAATCAGTGGAGTATTGATTGCTTTCTCTACTTGAAGACATGCAGCCAATTCCAGTGTAACACCTTTGACTTAATATTTTTTTAAATTTCTTTGTTAAAGACAGTGTCTGGCTCTGTTGCCTAGGCTGGAGTGCTGTGGCACCATCTCAACTCACTGCAACCTCTGCTTCTGGGGCTCAAGCAATCCTCCCACCTTAGCCTTCTCAGTTTCTGGGACTATAGGCATGCGTCATTGCAGTCAGGCTAATTTTTGTATTTTTAATAGAGACGGGGTTTCACCATGTTTCCCAGGCTGGTCTTGAGCTCCTGGGCTCAAGTAATCCACCTGCCTTGGCCTCCCAAGGTGTTAGGATTACAGGCATGAGCCACCGTGCCCAGCCAAGTTATTTTTTAATATCACTTTACGTCTTTTGTTTTTTCCTTGATACTGGGACTCAATGTGTCACCTGGTTGGAATGCAGTGGTTCGATCTCACCTCACTGCAACCTCTACCTCCTGGGCTCAAGCAATCCTCCCACTTCAGCCTCCCAAATAGCTGGGACCATAGGCACACACCACCATGCCCGGCTAATTTTTTGTATTTTCAGTAGAGGCAGGGTTTCGCCACGTTGCCCATGCTGATCTCAAACTCCTGAGCTCAGGCCATCCGCCTGTCTCAGCCTCCCAAGGTGCTTGGATTACAGGTGTGAGCCACCACACCTGGCCTCACTTTATGTCTTGAAAAAATTTTTTTTTAATTTTTATTTTTTAAATTGATAAATGTATATATTCATTGTATACATGTTTTTATATAGATATACTAAGTTATTTTAAGATTTCAAAGCTTATTCTATTTCATAGCTCATACTACAGAAGTGAGATGCCATTTACAACTAATAGTTGAGTAAATTTAAAAATAAAGTCTCAGCCTGGGCAACGTATAGTAAGACCCCATCTCTGAAAAATCAAAAAATCTCACTGTAGAAGAAAGTGGGATGAAAAGCAGTATGCCAGTTTATTTAGAAAGTTTCCAAGATAATTGGAATTATGATTTTCCAGCCTTTTTTATACTTGTGTTTAGGATTATGATCATCTCACTCTGGAATTCTGTGGAAATTATGTAATAGATATAAGAGTTTAACATAATTGCATCATTTATTGCAACAGTGAAAAAGAATAAAGTCAAAGAACCTGGAAATGGCTTAAATATCTCCCAGTTGGAGAATATAATTTAGTAAATTGATATATCAGTGATTAAATATGATGCAGCCATTAAATAAGAAGACTACATAGCAAAAATGGGAAAATCTATTCTAATAAAGTTTAAAAAGGAAATGTGGACACTGAGTATAGCCATTTAAATGTACCTGATGAAAGGCAAAAAAAATAATAATAACAGACAAAAACAACTCTGTTGTAGTAGTAAGGTTTTGTTATAACCTGGTAAATTGTATTTTTCTTTTTAAAATGGTAAGATAAGAGATAAGCAAAAGTACCCGGTATTACAAGAGAAAATCTAAGTGGCTCTAGGAATGTAAAGACATCAAATGAGAAGTAGGATATCTAGAGAAAGAAAATTCCTCATGATTAGGTGACAGAAAAAAAACAAGAAGCAGCTTTGTAGAAAGAATAGTTTATTACCCGTATGTTGTTACTGAATATTCTGCAAAACAATTTTATATTGTATTTGCACAATGAAAGAGAATTTTGCATAGTGTTACAAACCTTGTGTACAATGATTTCTTTCCAAGGTACACATTCGAGTAGCTTCACCACCAATTAAATATCCATGCTTCATGGGAATAAACATTCCTACAAAAGAAGAGCTCATTGCCAATAAACCAGAATTTGATCACCTTGCAGAATATCTAGGTAAGTATTAAAATTTCTATAAACTTTGATTATTAACAGAGAAAACCCAAAGCTTGACAGTCTTTACACCTTTAGTAAAAAGGAGTATTCAGTGTTTGTTGAAAGTTTTATAAGTTAATCAGATATTGAATACTATTCTCAACAGTGAGAGTAGTTGGCATGGGGCAGACGCCATAGAGTCTTGTGTTGGAGAGCTAAGCCAAGGTGAGATCAGAGAAGGGAGAGGTGGTTTCCAGGTGGAGGGAAGTGCAAGCATATCACTTAAAACCTCCCAAAAGTCAGATCCCAAGAAAACCAAATATAATTTAATCAGATTCTAACAGAGTAATTTGGATGTGGATACAAATCACAAAGTAAAAAGTTTGTGTAGGTTCATATTCAATAATGAGATAAGGAGACTTCGAGATCTAAGTTTTCCTGGGTAAGACATCTTCCTGTCAAAATCAGGTGATGTATAAACTGTGGAAATAACACATGATATTTAGTCATTGTGCCTTGCTACCTCTACACAAGGCAAGGCATAATGACTTGTTTGTGGCTGGTGTTTCTTTTAACCTGTCATGCACGTGCCTCACTGGTTAAATATTTTTAAATATCACCCTGATGGGTATCATACATGTTATGAGCACTCACACTTTGCCAGAAACTATACTGCCTATATTATTTGTATTATCATAACATCATAAAAACTCTACATTTAGGCAATGTTTCCACCATCTTATATAGATGAAAGAATAGACTTCGGAAAACTGAGTGAACTTGAGCTTAAATTTGAGCCTAGATCTTCCTGACTTTAAATTCCACTTTCTCAATTAAGAAAATTACTCCCAAAGCCCTCTAATTCCATTCTAGACTTGAAGCCTCCTCTGCTGTTTTAAATTATGTTATCCCCTAGATTCCAATTTAAAATTTTAAAAATAAAGGAACTGAGTTTTATTGACTTATTTTTTCCTTTTTTTTAAAGAAAGGCTAAAGGAGAAATTTTTATCCTAGGTTAAATTATTCTGTGTGTAACTATTCTCTGTTGAAGCATTTCTTCCTTTCTAAAGGAATTCTCATTACATTTTTACTTTTCCTTCTTTCTCCCTTTAGGAGCAAACAGTGTTGTGTATCTGTCAGTAGAAGGACTGGTTTCATCTGTACAAGAAGGGATAAAGTTTAAAAAACAGAAAGAGAAAAAGCATGATATTATGATCCAAGAAAATGGAAATGGCCTGGAATGTTTTGAAAAGAGTGGTCATTGTACAGCTTGTCTCACTGGAAAATATCCTGTAGAATTGGAATGGTAGCTGGTAGGGTTGGATGTGTGTAGTTTCAAGATAGAAAGTTGGTCAAGAAGTTATAGTGGTCACACCTCATCTATTTACTGTTACTCAGTTGGTACAATATAAAATGCCATGCTTATGTTTACCTTTATAAGTTTGGAGATTTTTTTTTCTGAAAAGGATACCAAAGTGCGATAACTGAACATCTCTAATTGCATATAATACAACAACATGTGGTGTTCTTTTTTTTACACAAGCATCGGCTAGCCTTTTTAAGCTGGTCAGAGAAGGCAGGTGGTCACTGACATTTGCCAAGTCCATGCTTTAAAGGGTCTGCAAGAAGTTAGAGTTAAGGAGAGGTGACGCCAACAAGACAGGTGAGTTAAATATAACATTTCACACAAAGTTTGAATAGAATACATTATACCTCATAGGTGTCTAGCCTCTACAGTTCTGGCTGTAGTTATGACCTTGGTTTCCCTAACTGTAGACAAATCTTCAAAAACCAACAAACAAACAAAATATAATCTGTGGTGCCTCAGTTACCCCACATGTGCAATGGGATACTTATATTAGATTAAATAATTAATAAGAATGTGAATAAGTGTCATACTTTTGTGATTTGAACCATCATTTCACCTCTGATTTTAAGACAGCTTATGACTGTTAGCTTTCGAAAAGCTAATGATTATTAACTTTTTGAAATGAGTTTACAATTAAGATTTCATTATGATGGAAGGAGACATAATTGGCAGATCTTTGCCATCTCTCTTTGAGATGTCCTAAAAAGGGTTGTAAAAATCTGTGAAAAAGTTTTTCTTACATTTGACTAGAAAATGTGATCCATAGTGCCCTGATACTATAAGCTCAGCAAGTAACCTGGTACATTTGAAATAAAAACTAGATTTTTAGATTCAAACAATCCCTTTATCCTTAATTATCATATGCTTTTTTAATGAAGTGCTTGATCACTTGCAAGCATATATACATGTAGATGTACATATACATGTACACATAAACATTATTGCAATTAAGTGATCAAGTACAGACACAATAGGGGCCAGTTTTGTTTAAGGATCAAAGAGACAACCACTTTGGGGAATTAGTATCATCTTATAATCACTTTTTTCTACTTTATTAAGATCTAATGAGTTTGATTTCTTTTTTGAAGTTTTTTCTTGTAACATCTGAGATTTAGAAGTTTAAGATGATCCCAAACCTTTGTTTATGTAAGAATTTTTAAACATAGAAGTGTTTGTTTCTGTTATGTTACCATAATTTGATGTATATAGTGTCCAGATCCATTTAGAAATTTAATATTTATTAATAACTGAAACTGTTTGTCTTCCTTTGGTATATAGTCTCACATATTATATTATAGCAGGCCAAGATAACATTTTGACAGCTCTTTAAGCCCACATGCAGCAGTGGGTCAGATAACCCTGTGGCAGTGACACGGGCAAATTGGCATTTGAATAAAGCCCTGGCACCACCTCAACATGTGCAGCCTCTTGTCTTAAATGTATTCCCCATGGCAGCATGGAGGAGGCAAGACCTGTGGGTCAATTTTGAACTGGCCTTACTTTGATTTTTAAAACACAAGAGACTCAGGGAAAGTACTAAACCAAAATCTCTGATTTTACTTTGCGTTTTCTGTAGTTTTTGTTTTACTGAGATGCTTTTGTAAAGGAAAAATAATACTGTGACAGTTTGGTAATTCTACAGATTTCTTAATATTTCTCCATCATGGCCTTTTACTTCACAATTTTCTGAAGTCTGAATTCAATTACAATTTTTTTTTTTTTTTTTACTAATTTAATCTCAAATGTTGTTTAACTGCTTTAAATTTATATACGTAGAGTATTAGAAACTGCAGAGATGAAAAATGTGTTTTCACGGGATTTATATTGTGAACTAAACTAAGCCTACTTTTTGTGACTTATTTGTGATGCCTTGTTGATAAATATGTGTAATAAGTATGTTTAAATATGTGTGTGCTTTTTTTTTTTTTAGCATGAAAACAACTTCTAGGCTCCATTCTTGGCACCACCTAGTCATATCTTATTTCTCTGATCCAGGCATTTCAATAAATAGGCCATCTCTTATGAAACAGGCAAAACGTCTGGTTGACTATGAGGGACAAATAAAGTAATTAGAAATGCAATACTAAGTAAGCACTACATCGTGGCAAGTTCCTTGGAAGCACTATGGGGAAAGAGGGAGTGTCATGGAAGAACAGGATTAGATTCAAAGTGTTGGGGTGGGTAGGTACATGAATAGATAAACTGTAGTACATTCAGACAATAGAATATTATTCAGTGCTTAAAAGAAATGAGCAATCAAGCCATCAAATGACAGAGGGAACATAAATGCATATTAACTAAATGAAAGGCACCACTCTGAAAATACTACATACTTAATATTGAAGGTATCCAAAGAAAAAGTCTCCCATGTTAAGGATAAACTGGTCACAGACAGGAAAGATTACTAGTAGGGCACCTGCCAGTGTTAAGAAAATTTCTGTGCAACTAGGTAAACCTTGGTCGCTGGACTGGATCTTTAATTCTTCGAGGTTCCTCCAATCCAACATTCTTCCATAGAATTACTAAAAATGAGACTTGCTATGTTCTTAAAGCCCAAGCTCAAACTAACTGAATTTTAAGGGAGAAATCTCATGCCCAAAGGTTCCCAAAACTGCTCAATGCTATAACCTGTAAACCGGAATGAAAAGTTAACATCTTCATACTGTGGGCAGCTTTTTCCAAGATGATGGAACATAACTCCCCATCCTAATGACACTTTTGCCCCTCTTTATTCTTCCTTGTTTATGCCTGCCTCTTTCATTTGGCAGGATAATGGTGTAATTGAAATTTCACAATCAGTAGATAGTGTGAGTGACCAAATCCTTTAGTCCACCCAGGGGGTAATACTGGCAACATCCTCAGTAAACTTTTTGTTCAAATTGTACTAACGGTCTTTTTTAAAACAGTTAGCTCGCTCTGCTTTAATTCAAGCCAGTCATGGAATGCTAAATAATGCAGCTAAACAAAGAGATGTCTGTGCTTTTGCTCATACTACATGTTGTACCTGGATACATTCCTTTGGAGAATTTACACAAAATAAGAAAATAGGCCACATGGTATAACAGGTCTCACCTAATTCCTCATGATCATTTGATTTATTCAGTTGGTTGCCTTTAAGCCCAGGTTCATGGCTCAAAACTATTATGCTGAGATAGTTACTTTGTATTTTTTTAAAGAACTTTATACCTGTTTCTTGTCAAATTTGCATAGAAATGCAACTCCTAACAGAAAAATGCTCTCCCAGCACTTTGAGATGATAGCCACTGCCAGTGGAAGAGACAAAATTGAACTTAACAATGGACTCCAGGTATACTTAGCCTGAGATCCACTCCCTCCAAACCTCTTTTGTTGCTCAAATGTGGCTAAAGGATTTTGATGGTAATTCCTAGTTACCAATGACTCCCTTCAACATGGGGGCAGACTGGCACCAAGAGACATCAAAACCTACATACAGGATGATTGATCAGTGATGCTTTTGAGAAAGACCTTGATCAAAAGAGGAAATGTGGAAGTTGTCAAATTGAAAATGGAGTCACTTGTATTAAAACCCTGATAAACAGAGCCAGGGAAGGCCATGAAGGGAAAGGGTTCTCATATACATATGGTTGATAACAAGAACTATCAAAAGACTACCAAAATTTACAACCTGCACAAAGGCCACCACAATCTTAAACACAACACACACATACACACATACTTCTGCAAGGACATCTGCCTAGCAACTGCCTATCTAACTTATGGACCGACACCACCCTTACCACGCTTGTTATTGTTAAAGCAAAGAGTGAGGGTTTTTGTTTTGTTTTGTTTTGTTTTTTTGAGATGGAGTCTCACTACGTCACCAGGCTGGAGTGCAGTGGCACAGTCTCGGCTCACCGCAACCTCCGCCTCCTGGGTTCAAGTGATTCTCCTGCCTCAGCCTCCCGAGTAGCTGGGACTACAGGCATGTGCCACCATGCCCAGTTAATTTTTATATTTTTCATAGAGACGGTTTCACCGTTTTGGCCAGGATGGTCTTGATCTCTTGACCTCATGATCCGCCCACCTCGGCCTCCCAAAGTGCTGGGATTACAGGCGTGAGCCACCACTCCTGGCCTTCCATTCTACTTTCATAGTTAGCTGTTCTTTCCTCGTGCTCTGTGAAGAGGTGCCTTCCACCATGATTTTAAGTTTCCTGAGGGCTCCCCAGCCATGTGGAACTGAGTCAATTAAACCTTTTTTCTTTATAAATTAGCCAGTCTCAGATATTTACTGGAAGCAATGTGAGAACAGACTAATACCTGTCAAAACACCAAACCTGAAAAACCCACTAATTGGGTCTCTGCCTTCTCCTGAGCAGCTGAACACTGTTAGAGTAAATCACACAATGCCTCATTATCCCAACTGTGATATGTGCTACAAGAGCACATAACAGGAGGACCTAACCTTGTTTTCAAGTAGGGTCAACGATTTTCCAAATTATTTTTGAACTTTTTTTAAAGGAAACAATGACATTGACAACTGAGAGATGAGCCCTAAAATGAGTAGTGCCAGTCAAGGTACAAAGTATCAGCAGGGTACAGGGTAGGCATTTGATATTTCCCTGCAACTGGAACAATGTAAGTGGATGGAGTAGAGTTAAAAAAAAAAAAAAAGTTTGGGAAACAAGCACATAAGACATGAATCCCTGCTATAAGGGTGCTATTTAGTATAGGAGGTCAGATTTGGAAATAATGCAGCAACAATAACAACTGATGCTGTAAGAAATATATGTCGCTGTCTGGGAAGGGTCTGGAATTGAAACCTATTTCAAAGTTAATAAGATAGCCTGTTATCTGTTTTATGGCAGTAAACTTAGATTCCTGGGTCAGTGACAAAGAACTTTGTAATTTATGGCAAAAGCAGAAGTCAGAACTTATGTTTATGCCAGTTTTCCATGTCCCCCAAGTCCCACCGGGATGGTGAAGATGGGCCTCCATGGATGTCTGCACATGCAGTCAGTGGGTTACATTATAGGAGAGGAACACTGAGTTTGGGGGATTCACTACTTTTGTAGTTAAGTGGAAGCAAGCCTACTCTTTGGGAAGAATACTTGAGCTATGAAACGGATCATCCCAAACCACCCTGAAAAATGACCTAGGTAAAGAGCAGTTAGGACCTTACGTTCTTGGCAAACCCAGAATTTGCAGGTCCCATGACAAATGACCCCTCCCAAGAGTATGGTGGGTTCATGGGATGGAGTTTGGAGGAGTCTGGATAAATTATTCTTCAGGGCTTGAAGAAAGGCATCGCTGAAGAAGTGATGTTTAAGCTATATTTTCATCAAGCAGGCATGGAGAAAGAAGGGTATTTCAGCCTGAGCCCAGCCAAAACACAGGTGTGGAAACATGATAAGGACTTTTGTATGCTCAGAACTCTTACTAGCCTCTCATTATGACTAGAGTTTACAGTATCAGGTATGGGGAATGTGGAAGATGGGTGGGGGAGCTGTGGCCTGCTGTGAGAGATCGAGTTAGAAAGAAAATAAACTCTTGTTTACCTTGCTGAACAGTCCGAATGTTATGCAGGCAACAAGGGATCATTGAAGCTTCTTATTCTCATAGCAGAAGAATGCTATGACTGACCTGGTATATGTTTTAGAATGATAACCCTGGATTATCAGGTAAAAATGCTGTCTTAAACATAGTGTTGTACATTTGCTCCCTAAGAGTCCCTTAAAATGACAGTAACAGGATTTTTAAAGTCATAAACTCTTGACGGTTAAGGAAAAGGAATAATGGAAATAAAATTCTGGAATCAACAGCAAAGGGCTCAGTTGACTCGAAAAAGCTGAATTGTAAACCCCCAGTGAGCAAAATCAACAAGCAATTCTATTTGTATCACAGAAACCCCTAAAAAGCTCAGAAACTGTCTTCAGGAAGTAGAAGTGAAGAGGGTAACTAAAAGGACTGGAAGTTCATTTAGGAGAGTTACATCCTTTATGCCACCCGCCCCCCTAGCCTTACTCTGAAGGCTTTTTTTGTTTGTTTTTTTGGTTTTTGTTTTTGTTTTTTTTTTTTTTTGGTTTTAAGGAGCAGAAAGTTTAATAGCCAAGAAAGAAGGGAGAAGAAAGGAAGAAGCTCCCTTCTACAGAGAAAGAGGGAGGGGGGGCTCCAAAGCCGAGAGTGGAGACCCTGCGGGATGCGGACCTGAAGGCTTTTTTTTATTGTTCAGTAGTAAAACGGGGTCTCTGTAATGGAAGACACCAGGCACCTAAAATAAGAGAATTAAATGAAAATTGTACTAAATTCTGAGACATACCCCAGCCTCCATACCCCTCCTCTCCCACTTGATTTTCAACAAACGTCCTATGGGCTCAAGATCTTCCAATCAACGTTTAAATATCCCCCCACTTACATATGAGCAGATAAGGACCACTAGACATCCTAGGAAAGCCTCTTATTATGAAAGAGCACAAAACCAACAGGAGAAAGAAAAAGGAAACTTGAGGGAAACATACTGCAAGGGAAGAAAAACTTAAAAAGATTATTAATATCAGAGAGTTGGAAGATGATACTGGAATAATAAAACAGATCATTTTGGCAGCAATTTAGAGTCAATCAAAGGCAAACAAAACTGAAAACGTTTTAGGAAAAAGCTGACCAAGAACACCTGAACTAAAGTAGCAGTAATGGCGATGAACATCTAAAAAACGCAGGCTCTAGGCCCCTCCTAGAAAACTAGGGGATGAACCTCTGGGGATGGAGTCCAGGAATTTGGAAATCTTCTAAAATATCACTCCTTGCAATTCTGATGTAGCCAGCCGGGTGCTGGTCTTAAGACTGAGAACTAGAGGACACAGGGTCTAATCGGATGTAAGAGGGTAAGTGGGAAGGTTAACTGGCTGGCTGGGTGGATGATGGTGTCATCCCAACATAGAAATATAGACAAGATACACTTTTGCCCACTTCCAACCTAAATACATAAATAAGGCTGTGTCAGTTGAGTAGCCCATGGAACATCTTGGAAAAGTATAGCTAGCGTGTGGAGATATTTTTTGCTTAGATTCGTACCACAGTTTCCTTGTCACCAACAACTACGGCTGCGAGAGCGTCCTTTTTTTTTCACGTACTGTTTTGATGCAGAGCTGAATTCGCAATCCCTCCCACGGCTAAAACCCCCCAAACAAAAAAATCCCGATTACTCTGCCACCAGACAGTAGCTTTAAAACACCACTGTTACTACCCTTGACGCTTACTGTGATAATTGACATATCTCCAACTGTAACAATTCCCTTGGAAACAGAAACTTGTATTCAGGCATATAGTTTACAAAACTCCACCACGGACCTGCTTTAATTTCTTTACAGCTCCTAATAAATGCTCCTGTCAAATTCCTTATCGTTTCAATCTGCTTCCCAATTAAAAGGTCAGCATCATGATGACAGGAACGTCGTTTGCAGGCGTCACTGCTGCAGCCATCTCTCCAGCACGTTTGCAGAAAATGTCATTGGTTGAAGGCCAATAACTCTCCTATTTCACAATGATTTCATTTCTCTTCACATCAACCCTAGGTGATGTTTTTATTCTCACCTTATGAACGAGAATACTGCAGCTCAAAATTCAAGTCTTGCCCAGAGTTTCTTGGCAAGTACGAAAGGGTTATGGCTACAAACTGGTCAGCTCCAAAGTCCTTGCAAACCCTGTCCGAGACCATGCGCGACCCCAAGGAGCGCCTGAGCAGATAACCAAAAGTGAAAAAGCCTACAGAACTCTTCTCTCAAGTTGGCGCTTCGGCTTCAGGAGAGGCCGGGTCAGCCCGACACAGCCTCCCTGGGGTCGCTCGCACTGACGTCACATGGCGACGCGGAAGATTTGCGTGTGGGGCCTCGCTCTGGGATAGCTTTACGGCTTCTGGGAGCTGCAGCTTCGCGGTGAGAAGTATCCGCGAGGAGCCGTCCGGGAAAGGTCCGAATGCGAACAAACCTAATCCGCGAGACTTGCTAAGTGAGTCGCCGCAGGGCGCGGTGTCCGGCGGGGGTCGGTGTGAGGGAGGCGAAGTGCCGCGAGGCCTAAGCCTGCTTCCACACACATTTGCTCAGCTTCAGGACCACTGCCTGGCCTCGGATTTGATACATTGGGGTCTGGCGTGCTGGTGTGGTGCAGACTAACCCTGACCTGTGTGTACACTCCTGCGTCACTAGCCTCCGTCCCTCCGTCCCTCCGTCCCTCCGTCCCTCCATTCAAATGGAAATAATGTGCTCTGCGCTCCGCTACCCCCTAGAGTGGTTTTGAAGAGCAGTGAAGAAATGTTTAGGAAGCTATAAAGTGCATTGCTACTCGCTGCATACCGTAAATTAAGAAGCAGGTGGATTGGGAAAATAAAGTTTCTAGATTACTTATCCATTTTTAAAACAACCAGTGACCTAGAGAGAGGCCCCATACCAGTAGAATTTGTTGACACTCTTAAGATCTCTATTGACTAAATAGCAGCTTCTACGGTTGTAAAGTAGCAAATATCTTAAATTTATTCCTTTTACATATAAAATCTGCTTACCAGAGTTTGCTTTTTTTTTTTTTTTCCTTTTTAAAGTCTCAAACATTTGGGTATTATTAAGTATTCTCTACTGCAGAGAATGTTGTTTGTGATTCATGAATGAAAATGAAAACCTGAAACAACAAGAATGGATTTTACCTTAAATCTCTGTAGCAACTTTTGGGAAAATGGAAGGAAACATCTTAATTATCGTATAGATGTGTAGGTATCCTTCCGCACTACCTGTATGTTGCGAAATAAACTCATTCCTCATCATTTGAGCGCGTGCTGTAGAAAGCCTTCCTTATATTTACATAATGATCATTGTATGTCTGAGGAAAGCTTAAAATTGTATATTGTGCATAAAAAGGAGCTAATATGTATAGAAATGCTTACTAAAATTAATGTAAGTACCAAAGTTGCCTTACATGTTTAAACTTTATATTTAGAAATCACAGCATTTTCAAACTTACAGGTCTTGGCAGTTATTGGTTCATTTTACTCTCTTTAAGATTTTTTTTTCTAATTCATGTTAATTAGTTGATATAAATGAAAATTGAGTCAGTCAGGAAATCAGTTCAAATAAATGTGAACAAATTTAAAAAAAAAAGAAAAAAAGACTTGGCCGGGCGCGGTGGCTCCGCCTGTCATCCTAACGTTTTGGTAGGCCAAAGTAGGTGGATCACTTGAGGTCAGAAGTTGAAAACCAACCTGGCCAACATGGAGAAACCCCGTCTCTACTTAAAAAAAAAATAAAAACAAAAATTAGCCGGACGTGGTAGCGCGCACTTGTAATCCCAGCTACTCGGGAACTTGAGGTGGGAGAATCCCTTGAACCTGGGAGGCAGAGATTGCAGTGAGCCGAGATCGCGCTACTGCACTCCAGCCTGGGGAACAGAGCGAGACTCTGTCTCAAAAAACAAACAAAAACTTTACTGAAATAGGCTACTTGGTAAATCTTACTTGCTTTAAAATATGGAAAATAGAGTTCACAGAGGGAAAAAAATAACCTTTGCCTTCAAGGAAACACTGTGAGTTTTTCTTTTACCATTGATCCCGAGTGTTTCTTTCTTGAAATACTGTTTCAAATCTTATTTTAGTATAATCTGCATTAAGAAACCCAGAGAACATTGCATTGATATACTGCTTTATTGAGTTGTAATATTATATTTTCAGTCTAAATGAACTTATTGGCAATTTAAAAATAAAATATACAGTATGAAGAGTTTACTTCTTGACAATTATACAAGTATGACTTTTGTAAAATACTAATATTATAGTAGTAATAAGCACTGTTTTTATATATAGTTGTCTAGAACTGAATGAATAGGAATAGAATTTTTTACTTTTCTTCTGTCAAAGATTGATTTTGCTTTCATCTGAGTTCCTACTGGAATTTAAAAACAAAGTTTATTTACATTAATCATTTTGTTTTATTTTTATTTCATTTACTTATTTATTTATTTTGAGATGCAGTCTTGCCCTGTCACCCAGGCTGGAGTGCAGTGGCGCCATCTTGGCTCATTGCAACCTCTGCCTCCTGGGTTCAAGTGATTCGCCTGCCTCACCCTCCAGAGTAGCTGGGATTACAGGTGCACGCCACCTTGCGTGGCTAATTTTTGTATTTTTAGTACAGACAGGGTTTCACCATGTTGGCCAGGCTGATCTTGAATTCCTGATCTCAAGTGATCCGCCCCCTTTGGCCTCCCAAAGTGCTGAGATTACAGGCGTGAGCCACCGCACCTGGCCACATGAGTAATTTGAAAGTCACCATGCAATATTTTGACTAATTTATCTTAACAAATCTGTAACAGTTACTGAAGGAAAGTGAAAAAAATTAAGTGTGGGGTCCTTTAAATTTGATTTTATTGATTAATTTTTTATATATTTCATATTTACATTGTGGTCCGTTGAGAGAGAAGTCTCCATTTTTACCTGCTTCATTTTCATCTGTGTATACCACTCCCCTCCCAAATTTTTTTGATGCTCTGACCCAGCATAGGTTGATGTATCAAGTTAATTTTCAACCTCATTGTCCTCAGTAAAGTCACCATAGACATTTCATAAGTTCAGAGATTCTTCATTTATATATCTTTGATATAATTATTTTCGTGAGACATGATTATAGAGAAGTTTCTCCCTGTCCCTCCACTGAGCTCACTAAAACTCCATCTCCCCCTAACACTTCTGTGTATACACAGGGTTCTCTGCTACAAATTGATGTTTAGATAAACTTCAGTGAAATGACTCTTCAGGAATTGGTGCGTAAGGCTGCCTCCTGTTATATGGACAAAGTAGCTGTATGTTTTGATGAATGCAACAACCAGCTTCCAGTTTACTACACCTACAAGACTGTGGTTAATGCTGCTTCTGAATTATCAAATTTTCTGCTGTTACACTGTGACTTTCAAGGAATTCGGGAAATTGGTCTCTACTGCCAACCTGGAATAGACTTACCCTCTTGGATTTTAGGGTAATATTTTTTAGAACTGTAAATTTGATGTTACTCCAAGCTAATGTAATTTTTTAATAGAGTATATTGCAAGTTACTGTTCTATTTACTATTGGATTTTTCTGTATTGTTTGGTCAATTGTAGAGAGGCTAAAGAAGTTTGCATTTCTCCTAGTATTATTTTTAATTATTTAAATTAATTATTCTGAGCTTATTTAGGAGAGACTAGAAGCTTTTACTAATAGAACATTTAAGTATCTCCAAAATATAAGGGCTTCATTAATCTGTTAAAGGAAAGCAATTATGATAATTTATAACACTTTGTTGTTAGATAAAAGAAAACAGGATTTCACAGATAACATGACTATGTTTTTTGTCCACAACTGAAAATTTAAGCACTAAGGTATTCAATAAATCAGTAAATTAGAGTTTTGGATAATAGTTGATATAGATTGAAATATGAACCTATTGGAAGACAGATATTTGCAAAATGTTTAATCATTTTGCAATGATTCCAACAGATATTTGCAAAATATTTAATTATTTAAATTGTTCTAGAATGTTATCCTCATATAGTGATTTATATTCTAGAACTCTGCAATAAATATAAACTGCCAAAGAGTTTATTCATTCTATATGTGTCTTGGTAAATTAATTATATAAGTATAAAGCAAAAGATATTCAAAAATTTACTTTTGGCCAGGCACAGTGGCTCACACCTGTAAATCCCAGCACTTTGGGAGGCTGAGTCTAGAGTATTATTTAAGGCCAGGAGTTCGAGACCACCCTGGTGACTTAACAAGACCCCATCTCTATAAAACAATAAACAAAAACAACAACAACAAACATTTACTTTCACTCAATTAGTGACAAAATTTATTGAGAACTTACTATGTGCAAAGATCTGGTGTCCTTAAAGTATACCTGAAACTACTTAAAATGCTTAACTTTTAAAAATCTTGTATTTCTCTATATTAAGTGATGAGAATTTAACATAGTAAATACTTAGGGTTTTCATGAAGAAAAGATAAAATGACAGTGTTTATTTATTTATTTATTTTTGAGATGAAGTTTTACTCTTATTGCCCAGGTTGGAGTACAATGGTGTGATCTTGGCTCACCGCAACCTCCGCCTCCCGGGTTCAAGCAATTCTCCTGCCTCAGCCTCCCAAGTAGCTGGGATTACAGGCGCCCACCATCACCCGGCTAATTTTGTATTTTTAGTAGAGACAGGGTTTCTCCATGTTGGTCAGGCTGGTCTCGAACTCCTGACTCAGGTGATTCACCTGCCTCAGCCTCCCAAAGTGCTGGGATTACAGGTGTGAGCCACTGTGCCCGGCTAAAATGACGGTGTTTATTACCAACTAAGTGTCAATGAAAACATTGGAAATTTCTGATCAGCAATAAAGCGCTCCAGAAACCATTTTTATGCTGCTACAAAAAATAAAGGGCATAGAGAAATAGAAATGCTTAAACAAGTACTAAATCAACAGACATTCTGTGCTGACTGTGTACTTTTTTCTCTAGAATTCTCCAAGTCCCAGCTGCTTATGTACCTATCGATACAGATTCACCACCATCATTATCAACTCATTTTATGAAAAAATGTAATCTAAAGTATATCCTTGTTGAAAAAAAACAAATTAATGTAAGTCTAGGTGTTTCAATTGTTTTCTGCCTGTATTACATTTATCTTTCAATTGAAGCATTCCTTCCTTCTCCCATCTGGATTCCTAAGTCTGCTAAATGTGGCAAGGTTTCTCAGTCTTTGCACTATGACATTTTTAGGGTTGAGTAATTGTTGTGAGGAGTGTTCCATACATTATAGGATATTTAGCAATATCTTTGACCGCACTCACTAGACTTCAGTAGCACTTCCCAGTCGTAACAACCAAAAATCTCCAGACATTGCCATTTGTCCCCTGGAGGGGCTCTCCACCCCTCATACTGCATTGTGAACCACTGTTCTGTGGTATGAACAGATCTGTTAGCCTTATAATAATATATTATGCATTGTTTTGAATTTCTCTTTCCAAAGTATTTCCTATACTGCAAAATTTTATAATACTTGAAACTTTCATATTTATGGCAATTACATTGGTCAGCAACACTGAAGAATTATAACAGAGCTTGCATTTTGAAAAAGAGACTGGTACTTAGAAGAGATCTTTCCAGAAAACTAAATTTATTGTTTATTGTTTTTTATTTTTAAATGATTGCCAACCAAAGATATAACCAAGAAACACTGCTTTGCGTCTTCAGCAAGACGCAGCCCATGCTTCATTATTTATTTATTATTTATAAAATACTGTTTTACTAAAGGGGAAGAACATTATAAAAATATATTCAATTTAGCCTGTTTTTGCCATTTTCTATATGAGCCAGTTTGTAATGGGGTAACTTAAATGCGTTATTCCCTCCTGCCCCCCCACACTCTGTGTGTGTGTGTGTGTGCGCGTGCGCGCGCGCGTCTGTCTGTGTGTATATAAGAAATATCAAGAACTTGAGATATATGGGTTACTTTCTAGAGACTCAAAAGGGGTTTTTTTTTTTTTTTTTTTTTGAGCCAGAGTCTCACTCTGTTACCCAGGCTGAAGTGCAGTCGGCAGTGGTGCGATCTCAGCTCACTGCAACCTCTGCCTCCCAGGTTCAAGCGGTTCTAGTGCCTCAGCCTCCCAAGTAGCTGGAATTACAGCTGCATGCCACCACACCCGGCTAATTTTTGTATATATTTTTTTAAGTAGAGACAAGGTTTCGCCATGTTGGCCAGGCTGGTCTTGAACTCCTGACCTCAAGTGATCTGCCCGCCCCGACCTCCCAAAGTGCTGAGATTACAGGCATGAGCCACCACACCTGATCTGGTTAATAAATGTTTTAAAAATAAATATTTGTTAGTGTGTAGCCGAAGTTTCCTCTACTCCTCAAATTGGTTATTCCATTGTTCGTAAGTAAGCAAAACTGAAATGGGGATGTGATGTTTATTTTTCTTAGCAACCTTAGTGAAAATTTTATAAAGGGTAACTTAGTATCAGTATTAATTGTCAATATCAAGGTATTCTTTATGACCAGTAGGAGTTGGGCATAGCAAAACCCAAGAACGAATGAGTTGAGCATAGCAAAACCTTGCTTCCTATCCCATGATTTTGATGATGGTGTAAGTGTTCTTCCTTCATTTAACACAGGAACAATCAGTATTTTTAAGCATCTACTGTACGTATCCATTAAAGCAATAGTTCTCAACTGGGGACAGTTGGCAATGTCTAGACATATTTTTTATTGTAATGATGGAAGTGGGGTGCTACTGGCATCTGGTGGATGGAGGCCAGGGATACTGCTAAAAATCCTACAATGTATAAGACAGCACTCCACAAAGAATTATCTGGTCCAAAATATCAGTAGTGTTGAAACTGAGAAACCTTGCACTAGGGACAGAATGATTGGGAGGGCATTGGTATATAAGCCTTCCAGTTTTTTATAATGTAGTTGGAGAGAAAAGTTCTTACTCCTGAACCCATAACATCTACATAGTGTGATAATTGTCCTAAGTGAAGTAAACATAACCTAGTAGATATAGTAGAATTTTAATGAGGAGGGATGATTTTGAGGTCGATCTGAAGAGTATGTAGGCCTTTAATTTTGTAAATATTACAGGCCACACCACATCCCCTACCCAATGCATACACATACACCAAACACACTAAGAAAACACTGTAGGCTTCTGGGTTGTGACCTTTTTCTCATTATTTATGTTGATTTATTTAATGTGAAAACCTAGGTTATATTTCATTATGCTGTTGTTGTCAACCTAAAAAGATATATTCAAAGAAACCTTACTTTCAACTTGTACAAATTTAGCTTAGCATCTCTTCATCCAAACTCACTTCTGCATTAAATCATCTCCATCCACCAAATCACCTGGGCCAGAAACCCAACAATTTTCTTAGACTCAGTCCACATCCAGAAAGTCACCATGTCTTATTTATTCTTTGCTCATAGACCCTTTCTAACCACTCCTCTTGCAACAGAATAGTAGTTCAGGACCATATAGTATATCTGAATTACTGCAAAAGACTCATTAAATGATTCTCACTTAGCAGAATCTCATTTATTATTCTGTCCTTGATAGAGTCTAATCTATGCTATTGCCACCTTCAATTGGATCCTGTCACTTACAGGTTAAGATCTAAACTCCTTTGTGCTGACTGTACAAAATTATTAAGGATTTGCATCTCATCTCCTATCAGCTACGCACCTCACCTTTTCCCTTTCCCCCTCCCCATTCTTTACCTTAATTGGAATGCTTAATGTTCACATATCAGCTTTCCCAGGTCAGATCCTCAATGTTGGTTGTTTGCCTGAAGTGCCCATTTTTATTATTTGGAGAATAGCTCCTTATAACAAATATTACCCATGAAGCAATCTCTGACCTTCTAGGCAGAGTTAAGTTCAGCATTCTCTGTTCCCATTAACATTTCAAGCCTGCTTTATTATCATATCACACTGCATTATGATTGCTTTTATATGTCTGGTGTTTTGGAAAATAGGTTTGAAAGTAAGGACAGCACTTTGCTCTTGGAGATTTATTTATCTTTTTACCCCTGGGTATATAGCAAGTACTCCCCCCAACTCCCCAAAAAAGTCATGTTGAATGAGTAAATGAATACAGTTGGCCCTCTGTATCCAGAGGTTTCCCATCTGAGGAGTCAACCAACTGCAGACTGAAAATATTTGGGGCCTACGCCTATAATCCCAGCACTTTAGGGGACTAACGCAGGAGCTCATTTGAGTCCAGGAGTTTGAGACCAGGTTGGGTAACATAGTGAGACCTTTTCTCTGGTAAAAATAAAAAAACTGTCTGGATGTGGTGGTGCACACCTGTAGTTCCAGCTACTCAAGAGGCTGAAGTGGGAAACTCACTTGAGCCCAGCTGTTCGAGGTTGCAGTCAGTTAAGATTTCACTGCTGCGGCTGGGCGGGGTGGCTCACGCCTGTAATCCCAGCACTTTGGGAGGCTGAGGCGGGCGGATCACGAGGTCAGGTGATCGAGACCATCCTGGTTAACACGGTGAAACCCTGTTTCTACTAAAAAGAATACAAAAAAATGAGCTGGGCACGGTGGCAGGTGCCTGTAGTCCCAGCTACTCGAGAGGCTGAGGACGGAGAATGATGTGAACCTGGGAGGCAGAATTTGCAGTGAGCCGAGATTGCGCCACTGCACTCCAGCCTGGGCGAAAGAGCGAGACTCTTGTCTCAAAAAAAATAAATAAATAAAGTAAAACAATAAAGATTACACCGCTGCACTCCAGCCTGGGCAACAGAGAGAGACCCTGTCTCAAGAAAAAAGAAGAAAATATTCAGAAAAAAAAAAAAACCCAGTGCAACAGTAAAAACTAATACAAATTTTAAAATATAGCAACTATTTACATAGCATTAATTAGCATAGTTTTATATTAGTTATAAGTAATCTAGAGATGATTTAAAGTACATGGGAGGATGTGCATGGGTTATATGCAAGTACAGCACCATTTTATATAAGGGACTTGAGTATGTTCAGATTTTGGCATCTGAGATGATCCTAGAACCAATTCCCCCATGGATACTGAGGGATGACTGTATTTCATATTACTTCTATATAAAGAAGAATATCTTTTAACATACTAATATTGTAAACTTTGTCCCCCATTTCACACAGAAATTTAAATCTTTTCATGAAACGTTATTGAGTTACGATACATTTACAGTAGAACATAATGACCTAGTGCTCTTCAGACTTCACTGGAAAAATACTGAGGTGAACTTGATGCTAAGTGATGGAAAAGAGAAATATGAAAAAGAAAAAATAAAAATCAGCGTAAGTTCTGAGCATGTCAATGAAGAAAAAGCAGAACACGTGGATCTGAGGCTAAAGCATTGCTTAGCGTATGTACTACATACATCAGGGACTACAGGGATACCGAAGATTGTCAGAGTGCCTCATGAGTGTATAGTACCAAATATCCAGCATTTTCAGTAAGTTCTATTCTTTGACTCTTTCTTAGAACCTATATTTTAGGCCAGGTGTGGTGGCTCATACCTGTAATCCCAGCACTTTGGGAGACTAAGGCGGCAGATCACTTGAGGTCAGGAGTTCAAGACCAGCCTGGCCAACATGGTGAAAGCTGTCTCTACTAAAAAAATACAAAAATTAGCCGGGCGTGGTGGTGGGTGCCTGTAATACCAGCTACTGGAGAGGCTGAGGCAGGAGAATTGCTTGAACCCAGGAGGTGGAGGTTGCAGTGAGCTGAGAATATGCCACTACACTCCAGCCTGAGTGACAGAGTGAGACTGTCTCAAAAACAAAACAAAATAAAACAAAAAAACCTTGTATTTTAAAGGGAAAAAATAATTTTAAAACTTTTGGTTTTATAACTCTTGTTCCTAAATTAATAATCCTAAGAAGTAATTAAGTCTTTTTTGTTTCAGCTGTATCTGAACTTTAGTTCTCTGCAGACTAGGCCCTTCACCTGTTTCATCCAAGCCTAGGGCCAGACACGGAACAAACAAATGATGTGATTAGAAGCTTTGCATCTTAATTATTAATAAAAAGGGAGAAAGGGTTTTCCTAGCAGAGGTACTAGCAGAGTTATATGAGAATGAAGGAGTTTGTCCTGCTAGAATGTCAGAGCAGGGCTGAGGAAACAGTGAAAGATCAGGAGCCTAGTATGCCCAGTTGAAGGCTGAACTTAATCCAGTAGATGATGGGGAACCATTAAAAGATTCTCATTTTATTAAGTTCCCTCTTGTAGTAGTATTGTGGTGTTTGACTTGCTGATGTGGTCAAGAGATTAGAAATCACCAAAGTTGACATTCTTAATTTGCCAAGAGAGAGAGAAGGAAGTGAACCTTAGGGGTGTAGTCCTAGAATATCAAAGGAGGATACAGAAATAGAAACCTCATGAGACACGTATGTAATTTTATGTGATTTTAAGTTTTATGTCATGTTAAATGTTTAAGTAATATTCAAAAGTAAAATTGAATGAAAAGGGAAGAAAAAAGAATCAAGTGAAGTTAATTTTAACAGTATATTTTATTTAATTCAGTATACTCCAAAACATTACTTCAATATGTAATCAATATAAACATTACTAGTAAGGTATTTTGCATTTTTATGCTAATCATCTTCAAAATCTGGCATACATTTTATACTTATACATCTCAATTTGGACTAGCCACATTCTTAGTGCTCAGTGGACCTGTGGTATTGGATGGCACATGCAGGCCTGGAAAGAAGAAATGGTTAAATGCTGGTAGAGAAAGATGTCTGTTGTAATTGACAATATAGTCTTTAGTGACTTCTTAAGTCCCCAAGGTTGCAGATAGATTACATTAGGCTGGAGATAAGAGGATAGGAGATAACGAAATAGAGGTCATAAAAGTCAAATGTTATTTTCTAGAAACTGGTTTTAATGAAAAAGAGGGAATTCTGGGATGGACATAGGTGTTTTGTCTTTAAGATTGGAGAGGTTGGCTGGGTGCAGTGGCTTACGCCTGTAATCCCACACTTTGGGAGGCTACGGCAGGAGGATCGTTTGAGCCCAGGAGTTCGAAACCAGCCTAGGTAACATAGTGGTACTCCCTCTTTAAGAAACACACAAAAAATTAGCTGGGCATGGTGATCTGTGTCTATAATCCTAGCAACTCAAGAGGCTGAAGGGGAGGGATTGATTTAGCCCAGGAGGTCAAGTCTACAGTGATCCGTTGTCGCACCACTGCACTCCAGTCTGGGTGACAGAGCGAGACCCTATCTTAAAAAAAAAAAAAAAAAAAGATGAGCAGTTTATAGGCTGAGGGTAGGGAGTTGGTAGAAAGGGTTGGTTTGAATAATGGAGTAGTAACAGGAATATTAACAAAGGAGTAAGATACATTTAGATGGGAGGGAATGGCATTATTTAAAATACTGAGTGGAATACCTCTTTTTTTGATACCCTCAAAAAGATTAGGATAGTAAAGTACGTTTCTTGGTGTTAGAGGAAGCCAGTAGGTTTTAACTTTTGTATGAGGCAGAAGGCCAAGTCATACCTAAGAGTGTGGGAGGTGAGGTGGGGATGGGGATGTAGGGAACTTGAAGAAAATGAAGCAGATAAGGAATCTGGGGGAGGTGGAGAGACAGTCGACCACCAGGCACTGGCCCGGCAGTGGTAAGAATGGTCTGTGAAATGGTAGCAAACATTTACTTAATGAGGGTTGAAGGGTTGATTTATGACTAAATTATACAAATTTCTTGATACTTGTTTGGTGCTTCAACTTAATTCAATTGATTTGCCTGTTAGAAATCCTTTTTTGGTTTGCTTTTATGTTCTTAAGTGAGGTGGCAAATAATTCGATTCTAGAGAGATGAAATGTTAAAATATTCAATTTAAAAATTAAAACAGTAATGTTAAATTTTCTGTTTTAGACTTAGATCACTAAACTAGAGAGTACTAGATTTCAGACACATATTAGAACAATCTTATCTCCGTTGCTAGCTCCCCGAATATTACCAGAATAACCTATTAATAAGACAGTGCTAGCTGGGCGTGGTGGCACAAGTCTGTAGTCTTAGCTACTCCAGTGGCCAAAGCAGGAAGATTGCTGAGCCTAGGAGTTTGAGGCTGCAGTGAACTGTGATTGAACTTGGGCAACTGCAAGACCCTGCACTCCAGCTTGGGTGACAGAGCAAGACTCTGTCTTAAAAAAAAAAAGACAACGGTGAGTTTTCTTGTGGATGTTGGTAAGAGGCAGCACTACCTCCACAGAGTACGATAGCTGCAGAAAGGGAAGGACTAGGTTTCATTTATTGAAATTTTGAAGTCTAATTTAGATAGATCTTTCAAATCAGGGGATTAATTTTAAGGCTTGGATAAGGATAACTATTTTTTAAACATTTAAAAATTAGTTGTTTTTTTGACTTTGCATAAGTTACGTAACCTTCGTGAACTTCAGTTTTCTCCATTTTAAAATGGGGGTGGAGAACTTTTCCTCTACTATCTGTGACGCAGTATCTGACTGAGAATTAAACTGACAAAAGACAGATTAAGAAAAAGAGTTTATTCCTATGCATATAGCAGTTTACAAAAGAAATGGAATTGCATTTTATTAAGTTCATTTAAATGTATTTGTAAATTTATTTGTTCATAAAATTTCTTTGTTCATAGGAAGAACAAATAAATTGTTTTGGAAAGACAAATGGGTTTTCAGGAAAATAAACAGGAGATAAGAAAGTTTGTGATAATACTTGGGTATGCAGGTGCAGTGATCTTTCTGTCTTCTTCACAGCCATAACACTGTCTTCAGAGAGGGGATTTATGGTAGGTTTACCCTTGGTCTTCCTGGGAGTAAAAACTACTCTGAAGAAGAAGTTTATGGCAGCCTCATTTGCCAGAAGTTTCTGTTTTTAGTCAGATAAGGGAAGCTCCAAGAAGGTTTCTTCTGCGTTTGTTGAGTCTCAAATGTCCTCTTTTTTTTTTTTTTTTTTTTTTTTTTTGAGACAGAGACTCACTATCGCCCAGGCTGGAATGCAGCAGTGCAGTCTCGGCTCACTGCAACCTCTGCCTCCCAGGTTCAAGCTATTCTTCTGCCTCAGCCTCCCACTACAGGCGCACTGAAGGGGTGGCCTGCCCCTCCACACCTGTGGGCTTTTCTTGTCAGGTGGAACGAGAGACTTGAGAAAAGAAAGAGACACAGAGACAAAGTATAGAGAAAGGAAAGTGGGCCCAGGGGATCGGTGCTCAGCATACAGAGGACCCGCGCCGGCACCGGTCTCTGAGTTCCCTCAGTATTTATTGATAATTATCTTTACCATCTTTTAGAAAAAGGGGAAGTAGCAGGACAATAGGGTCATAGTAGGGAGAAGGTCAGCAGAAAGACATATGAATAAAGATCTCTGACATGAGTAAGTTTAAGGAAAAGTGCTGTGCCTTGATGTGCATATGCAAACATCTCCATAAACCTTTTCAGTGCATAAAGAGCAGCATTGCCGCTAGCACGTCCCACCTCCAGCCCTAAGGCGGTTTTCTCCTATCTCAGTAAATGGAACACACAATCGGGTTTTACACCGAGACGTTCCATTACCCAGGGACGGGCAGGAGACAGATGCCTTTCTCTATCTCAACTGCCAAGAGGCCTTCTTTCCTCTTTTACTAATCCTCCTCAGCACAGACCCTTCACCTGTGTCAGGCTGGGGAACGATCAGGTCTTTCCCTTCCCACGAGGCCATATTTCAGACTATCACGTGGGGAGAAACCTTGGACGATACCTAGCTTCCCTAGGCAGAGGTCCCTGCAGCTTTCCGCAGCGTTTGTGTCCTTGGGTACTTGAGATTAAGAGAATGGTGATGACTTTTAACAAACATACTGCCTTCAGGCACTTGTGTAACAAAGCACATCCTGCACAGCTCCAAATCCATTAAACCTTGAGTCATCACAGCACATGTCTCCTGCAAGGACAGGGTTGGGAGTAGGGTCACAGATTAACAGCATCTCAATGGCAGAAGAATTTTTCTTATTACAGAACCAAATGGAGTCTCTTATGTCTACTCCTTTCTACATAGACACAGTAACAGTCTGATCTCTCTTTCTTTTCCCCACACACGCCACCATACCTGGCTAATTTTTGTAGTTTTAGTAGAGACAGGGTTTCACTATCTTGGCCAGGCTGGTCTCGAACTCCTGACCTCAGGTATCTGCCCGCCTTGGCCTCCCAAAGTGCTGGGATTACAAGCATGAGCCACTGTGCCTAGCCTCAAATGTCTTTTCCTTAAAATAATCTTCATACCAACTTGGGTTCTGAGTTAGGTTCTCACATAATCACACCTGCCTCATATGGTGGTTGGGAAAATGAGGAACAATATATTAGATACCCAACCTAAGCTTCACAAGTAATATGTTTAAATGTTTGTTGCGTTCCACTTTTTTTCTTCCTTTAAAATCTGTCTCTTCTTTTTTTTCAACTTTTCTTATATTGAATGCATCTTAAGCTGCTTTCTTGAAATGAACTACATGGAGCATTCATCCTCTATGCATGCGTAACCTTGCCCATTTTTGTTCATAGAATTGAAAAACTAAAAATATTCTCAGAATTTAAGCTTTGTTGGAAGCCTGTTAGAAAGTTTGCTGTCCCCTGAATACCTAAGTAGGAAGCTAGACAATATATGTGAAGAATAATTCCTCTAAAACTTGAAGTTTGAGGGTAGCCTTTGTTGGGCTCAGAAAATGATACCCCAACGTATGGCACTTTGGCATGCTGAGTACTTTGAACTGAAGGACATTGGAAGGACTTCAGAAGTAAAGTCTCTTTCTGACCTGCCCTTCTTTCTCTTACTTCCCTTTCTCCCCAAGGCAGGCCGTAGTAACCGAACCCTCTCCCTCAAAGATAGTCTTAAAACCTAGAGGCCGGGCATGGTGGCTCACGCCTGTAATCCCAGCACTTTGGGAGGCTGAGGTAGGTGGATCGTTTGAGGTCAGGAGTTTGAGACCAGCCTGATCAACATGGTTGAAACCCAGTCTCTACTAAGCATTCAAAAAAATTAGCCAGGTGTGGTGGCACATGCCTGTAGTCCCAGCTACTCGGGAAGCTGAGGCAGGAGAATCGCTCGAACCCAGGAGGCAGAGATTGCAGTGAGCCGAGATCGCGCCACTGTACTCCAGCTTAGGTGACAGAGCGAGACTTTTCTCAAAAAAAAAAAAAAGAAAAAAAAATCTAGAAATATAGAAATATTAATCTAACCTTTACATGTAAGAGCTGGCTGTAAAGAAATTGCTCTTACTTACCTTGTCTGAAAGTAGAACATAAGACTCATTCCAGAAAGGGTCCTGCTCTATACATGGGAGGAAGAAATGCCACGCAGAGAAGCCAGGAATTTAAAAGGACAGGCCTTGCTGGATTTTCCCACTCAGTTTATTACTCATTCCCTTTTTGTCTAATCACATTTCTACACAGCTGTCCACTCTATTGAATCTAAGCATTAAAATGGACGCTTTTCCCTTGGGTCTTTGGGTCTTCGTTCTGAAGCCTCCCATGTTTCATAAAACTTTGATTAAATTAATTTGTCATGCTTTTCTGTTGTTAAACTGTCTTTTGTTTATAAGAGTGTTGGCTGTGAGCCTTATGATGGGGAGGAAAGGTATCACAGCCTTTCGGCACCTACACCTTTAACATACAGTGAGTTTTTATTTTACCTGAGACACCATATACATGGTTATAATTTTTAAAATGTTTATACCATATTTGATGCTCTTTTGAAATTAAGATGCTTTTAGATGTATTGGTGTTTGTGTGTTCAAATTGAAATAGTGTCATAGGCTCAACAGTGACTATCCATGCTCTATAAGATCCTAACCACATATATTCTTATTCTGCTTTTTGTTCAGATACTGAAAGAAAATGCCAAATAGAAAGGGGAGTCGGAAGTCTCTATTAAGCATCATTGAATAAGTATGACAGAATAAGGATTCTGCCAGAGGAGCAGAACCAGGAGTTAGATCAGGGATTCATTGTAAGAAATTGGTTTACACAGTTGTGGGGGCTGGCTAAGCAAGTCTAAAGTCCATAGGGATCAGTTAGGAAGGGGTGATCACAGGCAGGCTGGAATCCCGTGGCCATGAGACTGTCCCAGGTGAAATCAGATTGGAGGGAAGGGAGATTAATTGCAGACCCAGCTGCTGTTTGGATCTCTTCTTCAGAGAAGGCCTAAAACCTCTTCTGAAGGCCTTCCAAGTAAATTCAGCCAACCCTGGATAATCTCGCTTTTGATTAAGTAAATCAGCTGATTAGGGACTATAGGGTTTGATTGAATAACTGCTTGAAGAAGGCGTGTGTGCTGCTAAGCAGCAGCCTCCCTTCTGTTCCTCAGCTCTCAAGAGAATATCCCTTGTCTCCTTCCCTAACGGGAAACATACTAGAGAGGGAATTCTGGGGGCAGTAGTTCAATCAAACCAAGTTGACACATCAAAAGTCATCACAGATGATAAAATATGTCTGGTAAAACATGGATATTGCTTTAAATGGCTGTTAATTCTTTCTTTTATGAAGAAGATTTCTTGAATTTTGATAGCACTATTTTGCCTAATTTAAGAGAGAAGAATAAAATCTGGCCAACATTCAGAAACTTGATAATCATAAACACGTGAACACTTTTTTAGGATATGTGCTTACTAAATGTTTGACGTTTCTTATAACTGCATTCTGTTTTGCCTTAGGGTACTTTTTGACATCACACAAGAAGATGTTTTGTTTCTGGCTTCACCTCTGACCTTTGATCCTTCTGTTGTGGAAATATTTCTTGCTCTATCAAGTGGTGCCTCTCTGCTTATTATACCAACTTCCATCAAGTTGCTCCCATCAAAATTAGCCAGTGTTCTCTTTTCCCATCATAGAGTGACTGTTTTGCAGGTACATTTTAGTAGCAGTGAATGTTTTGTTTATCATTTTTCAATATTTCAAGTGTTTTAAAGAATATTTTGTATTCCTGTAGTTCTTTACAATGGGTTAATATAATCTGGTTAGGTCATCAAGGGTTATCTCCTCATGATGTGACTTTTTTTTGTTTATTTGAAAATGAAAAAAGATAAGTGAATTCTGCCTAGAAAATTATTTTATTATGTATTTTGTGCATACTATAATAACTAGAGGACCTTGACTTTGACTCAGATTTGTTGGATTTGAGAAGGATAGGCTGCCTCTTCTGTCTTAAAATCTATGTATGTTGTGTTTCTCATGAAAAACTAGTATAAGTACATTAAATTATAATCGAGTTAGGAATATAGATTTTCTTATTTTTATATCAGTATACTTTACATTAACCTACAGAAACAAGTGTTTTCGAAATTTGGCCCTTTAAAATGTTATTTAAATGTGTATCTGACTGGTGATTAGGTCATGCAGGTACACAAGTATATGACTGGTACACAAGCCTTAAGTTACTACAGTGTAAGTAGCTAAAGGTACTAGAGAATTAGCAATATTATATGCATATCATAATATGTAAATATCTTTGTTAAGTGTTTAACTGCCGTGAGCCTTAGGTTTTATCTATAAATGGAAATAATACCCATCTCAAATAGAATTAAATGAGACAGTGTAGCATAGTTCCTGATTGTGTGAGTCCATTCAGGCTGTTGTAACAAAATACCATAAACTGAGTAGATTATAAACAACAGACATTTGTTTCTTACAGTTCTGGAGGTGGGAAGTCCAAGATTAAGTCATCAGGAGATTTGATCTCTCACGAGGGGCCCACTCACTGATTCATTAGACTGCAGTCTTTTCACTGGGTCCTCACATGATGGAAAGGGTTTTATAAGGGCACTAATCTCATTCATGAGGTCTCTGCGTACATGACCTAATCACTTCATAAAGGCCCTACCTCCTAATACCATTGCCCTGAAATTTAGAATTCATTCCTTCCTTCCTTCCTTCCCTCCCTCCCTCCCTCCCTTCCTCCCTTCCTTCCTTCCTTCCTTCCTCCCTCCCTCCCTCCCTTCTTTGTCTCTTTCTCTCTCTGTTTCTTTCAACAGAGTCTTGCTGTGTTGCCCAGACTGGAGTGAAGTGGCGTGATCTTGGCTCACTCTACCTCCTGAGTTCAGGTGATTCTTGTGCCTCAGTCTCCCCGAGTAGCTGGGATTACAGGCGACCGCCACAACGCCAGGCTAATTTTTGTATTTTTGGTAGAGACAGGGTTTCACCATGTTGGCCACACTGATCTCACTTCTGGCCTCGAGTGATCCTTCTGCCTCTGCCTCCAAAGTTCTGGGATTACAGGCGTGAGCCACTGCACCTGGCCTGAGAGTTAGGATTTCAACATACAAATTTGAGGGGGAGACACAAACATTCAGAATATGGTGTGTTATATTCATGTACCTATGTGCATATGTGCATCTTAATTATTAGTTTCCATTGTCTTTTTTTTTTTTTAATTGAGACAGAGTCTCACTCTTGTCGCCCAGCCTGGAGTATACTGGTGCGACCTCAGCTCACTGCAATCTCTGTCTCCCAGGCTCAAGAGATTCTCATGCCTCGGCCTCCCGAGTAGCTGGGATTACAGGCATGTACCACCATGCCCAGCTAATTTTTGTATTTGTAATGGAGACAGCATTTTGCGATGATGGCCAGGCTGGTCTTGAACTCCTGGCCTCCTGGCCTCAAACTCCTTAATCTGCCCGCGTTGGACTCCCAAAGTCCTGGGATTACAGATGTGAGCCACCACGCCCAGCTTCCACTTTCTATTTTGATAAACTAAAATTATCAGGTTTTTATCCAGGGTAACAATAATTGAGAGGATATTAAATTTCTGCTACAAAAACAAAATTTGATACTTTGAACTTTTTTAAGGCAATGTGTTTTTCATCCTAATTCGTGTATAGATATGAACTGAGTATAGCAGTGTGGCTTGTTGGGTGTGAAGGGATATAAATTCTCATCTGTTAGTGAGTCATTCCATGAATTCTGTGGATCTGGGTAAGATTTTACTATAACTGTTTTATTTACCTGTAAAATTCAAAGAGCATATTTTTCAGGGGATGTTTGCAAAGTTCCTTGACAGATTTAACTGATAGTTACTAAAAGGGAAGGAGACTTTGCTTCTATGTCAGGTCAGTGAATTCTGCCTCTTTAAATCTCATCCCCTTGTTTGATGTTTTAGCACTATCTCAGATAAATTTACTTTAGCAGTTGTTTTTGACCTTTTTGGGATCAAATTTTTCTGAGAAACTGATAGAAACTTACTCTTTTCCAAGAGCATGACAAATTTCGCATATAGTTTCATGGTGATTTTATTTATCTCACAATAGTTATTGGAAATATCATCAGTGGATCACATTTGACTTGGTTTGAGTAAGGAGCAGCAGTATAGAAACTGACAGGCTGTCCTTTCTTTTGTGTAAGGTACATGCCTTTTCTTATTCTGAATTTTAGCTGTGTTGTCAGGGTTCATCTTTTCTTTCCTAAGTCCAGTTTCTTTCAAATGATATATAAGTCATCAAGGATTTTTGCTTTAATATAATGTATACTTTTTTATTTACTAAAGTGGTCCTTATATATATTGTAATTACAAATAAAAACCTTACCCAGACCTAATTGGACATGAAGCAGGGCTCTTAAACGCTGTCAAGGCCAGGCGTGGCTCACGCCTGTAATCCCAACACTTTGAAAGGCCAAGGATCACCTGAGGTCAGGAGTTCAAGACCAGCCTGGCCAACATGGCAAAACCCCATCTCTATTAAAAATACAAAAATTAGCCGGGCATGGTGGTGCACACCTGTAATCCCAGCTACTCAGGAGGCTGAGGCAGGAGAATCTCTTGAATCCAGGAGGTGGAGGTTGCAGTGAGCCAAGATCACACCACTGTATTCCAGCCTGGACAACAGAGCGAGACTCAGTCTAAAACAAACCAACAAACAAACAAAAAAAGCTGTCAAACACATGCTACTAAAGCTTTGAAAATTGAAAAGAATAGAATATCTTGAGTTACTGTGGGAGAAGAAGGCCCCCAAAGTGAAATGGACTAAGTTTTGGAGGAAATTAAAGACCTCTTTTATTTGTTTCAGGAATTAAGGAGTTTCTTGGGAAAGAAAGGATTGATTTTTGGTTTATCACAAACCTGAAATATATTTGGACATTTTTTATTTACATACTCTGGGTAACAAAGTTGTATTATTTAAACTTGATGCCCTTTAAAACTTTTTTTTTTTTGAGATAGGGTCTTACTTTGTCAACCCAGGCTGGAACACAGTGGCACGCTTACGGCTCACTGCAGCCTTGACATCTGGGGCTCAAGTGATCCTCCCACCTCAGCCTCCTGTGTAGCTGGGACCACAGGTGCATATCATCATGCCTGACTAATTTTTTAAATCTTTTGTAGAGACGGGGTCTCCCTGTGTTGCCCAGGCTGGTCTTGAACTCCTGGGTTCAAGCAATCCTCCTGCCTCAGCCTCCTAAAGTGCTAGGATTACAGGCATGAGCCACCAGGCATGGTCTAAAAGTAAAACATTTTAGAGTAAAATATTAGGTTGATACCTAGGAACATGTCAGCATAATAATGTTTTCCATTTTTCCTGAGTTTTTCCTTAATAAACTTGGAAGAAACTTTAACATTCCCTATTTTTTCTATTATCTGTTAAGTCTCACTTTTGTATGTCTAGAATGATTTACTAGCAAAGGATGTTGACTTATATTCTGCCCCTCAATTTATCATTTCAGTTTATGAGTATCTGAAAAGTATTTCCATTTTTTTATTTTTCATTTTTTATTTTTTTGAGATGGAATCTTCCTCTGTCATGCAGGCTGGAATGCAGTGGCGTGATCTTGGCTCACTGCAGCCTCTACCTCCTGAGTTCAAGTGATTCTCCTGCCTCAGCCTCCTGAGTAGCTAGGAATACTGGTGAGTGCCACCACACCCTGCTAATTTTTGTATTTTTAGTAGAGACAGGGTTTCAGCATGGCTAGGCTGGTCTCGAACTCCTGACTTCAAGTGATCTGCCCTCCTTGGCCTTCCAGAGTGTTGGGATTATAGGCGTGAGTCACCGCATCCGGCCTCCATTTTTTTATTTTGCTGAGTATTCATAGATGTGCATTTATTTGTTGATTTCAAAGTTGATATTATCCTTAACACCAGAAATTAGGCCACAACATTGAAATCTGGCTTAGTGAAAATGAAGAGCCAGGACCATTTTAGCCCTTATTTTGACAAGAGATTTTCATTATGATAAACCTCTTGGCATAACAGTTAAGAGCATGATTTAGGATGCCTTATAGTGTTGCCATCATAATTTATTACTAAAACCCAGAATCTTAACTGGGACATAAGTACCTATAAGGGTGTGGAGTCATTCTACTATGTATATGTTTTGACAAGCCATGACCTTAAATCATTTTTCTGAATTAAAATTCAAGTTGTCTGTTACAACTCCATATGGATTTTATTGAGAGAAACAATTTAAAAATCTTTATTCCCATGTGACTTTTGGCTCTGGCCAAGTGAAGAGATTAGCAGATTATCTTCCCCAAAAAAAGCAACTATAAAGCTGGACAAAATGGAAAAAAAAACAAACAAGTACTTCAACATTTGGAAATCAACCAAAGACATATAGCAATCTTAGAAATGTTTGTTTTTGAAAACTGCTGAATTTTGTGTAAAAATAGTGGAACTTTGTGGCATTCTGGTATGGGTCTGCTCCTATCATCCCCACCCCAATTCAGTCAACACACAGATTCTGTCTGTTTGAAGGGGCTCACTTAATTCGTAATAGTCACTAATGCCCATGACCAGCTGCAGCATCTGTGGAAATGATGATCTTGAAGTAGGCCAGTAGGGAGGCCTACAGTTCCTTAGCCTGAGAGGTCAACAGCTCTTCTAGCCTGAGATTGCAGTGGTGGTGGGATAAGCATGTTCCTGGCTGAGGTTATGCTACTTGGAGCTACTCAGGAGGCTGAGGCAGGAGAATCGCTTGGACCCGGGTGGTTGAGATTGCAGTTAGCCAAGATAGTGCCACTGCACTCCAGCCTGGGAGACAGAGTAAGACTCCGTCTCAAAAATAAATAAATAAATAAATAAATAAATAAATAAATAAAAGAACATAAGGCCGGGCACAGTGGTTCACGCCTATAATCCCAGCAATCTAGGAGGCCCAGGTGGGAGTATCATCTGAAGTCAGGAGTTTGAGACAAGCCTGTCCAACATGGTGAAACCCCGTCTTTACTAAAAAAATACAAAAAAATTAGCCACGCATGGTGGTGGGTGGCTATAATCCCAGCTACTCAGGAGGCTGAGGCAGGAGAATCACTTGAACCCTGGAGGCTGGAGGTGGATGTTGTGGTGAGCTGAGATTGCGCTACTGCACTTCAGCCTGGGCAACAAGAGCGAAACTCCATCTCACAAAAAATAAAAAGAAGAACATATATTTTTTAATAAACAACTAAGCAGCAACATCAGTGGCCACATATATGAGGGGAGACAGACTTCATGGATTTAGTCCAGGCAGGTTACTAGCAAAGAAGTGTACTAGCAAAGAAAACAAAAACAAAAACAAAACCAAAACCAAGCAACAATGACAATTTTATAAGGATAAGATTGTCAGTACATCAGTAAATACATTGTTATATCAATAAGATGTAACAATTATACATGTATATCCACCTAAAACTAGCTTCCAAATATATGAAACAAAAATGGATAAAATTGAAAACATAAATAGATAACTCAATGGTTGGAGATTTTAACACCCCCACTTTCAATAATTGATTGAAAAACTAGACAGAAATCAGCTAGTATCAAAGACTTGAACAGCATTATCAGCTAAATGCCATAAATAGAGCACTCTATCCAATGATTGCAGAATTCTTTTTAAGCACATTTCATAGGATAAGTCATATGCTAAGCCACAAAGCAAGTCTCAGTAAATTTAAAGGTGACCATTTGGGATTTATCCCAGGAATGCATGTTTGGTTTAACATCCAAAAATCTATTGATGATGCACACTACGTAAAGAATAACGAACAAAAAGCACATACCCATCTTAATAGATGCAGAGAAAGGATTTGACAAAATCTAACACCCATTTATAATTTTTTTAAAAGCTCCTAACAAACTAGAAATAGAAGGGAACTTTCCCAATATGAAGAAGGGCACCTACAATAGAACTACAGGTGATATGACACCATACTTGATAAAAGACTGAATGCTTTGACACTAAGATTGGGAACAAGGCAAGCAAGTTTGCCTTTGCCACTTCAACATTCTGGTGGTTTTTGCCAGTACAATAAGGCAAGAAGGAAAAAAATTAAAGGTACTTAACGTTGGACAGGAGGAAGTACAACTCTCTCTATATGCAGTTGGTGTGATCCTGTATATAGAAAATCTTGTAGGAGGGTGGGGGTGGTGAGGAGGACTGCTAGAAATAATAAAGTTTAGTCAGGTTGGGGGATTGAAGATCAACATACAAAAATCAATTGTATTTCTATGTATATATTTGTACATATATATTTATATGTATATGTATTAAAGAAAAATCTAAAAATGAAATTAATATTTACACTAGCATCAAAAACAATAAAGTAGGAATAAAGCTAAAGAGCAAGATTAGTACACTGAAAACTATAAAACATTGTTGATAGAAATTAGAGACCTAAATAATATTTTGTCTTTATAGATTAGAAGTTTTAATATTATTGAGATTGCATTTCTTCCCAAATTGATCTGTAAATTAAACACACTTTCTAGCAAAATCCAATAGGCTTTTTTGTTAGAAATGAGTAAGTTGATCCTAAATTTTATATGGAACAGTGAAACCCAGTCCTGATCCGTACTATAGAATACTACTTAGCAATAAAAAGGAATAAAACTGTTGGTACACTCAGCAGCAGAGATGAATTGTATCTATTATGTTGAGTGAAAGAAGCCAGGCCAAAACAGGCTACGTATTTTATGATTCCATTTATATAAATGGAATATATAATTTCTATTCATAATTTTATATATAATTTATATTAATGGAATTATACAAGATTATTCTGATCTGTAGTGACAGAAAATAGATCAGTGGTTGTCTGGATAAGGGATCCAGTTGGAGAGGAGACTTATAGTGGTACACAGGTAATTTTGGGAGTGATGAATATTGCTGTCATCTGAATGTTTGTGTCTCTCCAGAATTCATATGTTGAAATCTAATCCCCAATCTGTTGTTAAGATGTGGGGCCTTCAGGAGATGACTATGTCACGAGGGTGGGAACCTCATGAATGAGATTAGTGCTCTTATAAAAGATGCCTGAGGTTGCTTGTTGGTTCCTTCTACCATGCGAGAACACAAGAAGGTACCATCTGTGAAGTAGAGTATTCACCAGACAGTAAGTCTGCCCATACCTTGATCTTGGACTTCCCTATCTTCAGAACTGTGAGCACTACATTTCTTACCTAGTATACAGTATTTTTGTTATAGTAATCCGAATCAACTAAGACAGTTGTGTTCATTATTTTGATTGTGGTGATGGTTCTGCTAGTATATATGTCTATCAAAATATATTAAATTGTATACTTAAAATAGTTTATTATATGTCAGTTATACCTCAATAAAGCTTTTGTTATCAATCTTTATTCATTATTGTTTTACTTAGGCACATTTTTAAAGGAAAATTTGTATTAATTATTTTTATGTACAGAAAACTCAGCAGTGTACATTTAACCCAGTTTAGTGGCAAGTTCTTTAGCGTTTGCCTTTTCGAGCTTGGCGATGTGAGCCACAGACTTGGGAGCCAGGACATTGTCACACCACTGACCGCGGATCTCATCGTGTCTGTCGTTGTAATTGGTCCTGATAGCTTCCACTAGCTTAGCCAAAACGCCTTTGTCTTCCAAGTTAACCTGTGTGAAGGCGACAGTGGTACAGGTCTTCCTGTGGACTAGACATCCCTGTCTTGCCTTCCCCTTGATAATGCACTAAGGGACCCCCATTTTACGACACAGGGCCGGCAAGAAGACAACTAACTCGATGGGATCCACATCGTGTGCAGTCACCACCCGCTGAACTTTCTCGTTCTCCACCAAGGTGGTGACAGTGTTAACTCCTGCTGGAAGGACAGGTGGTCTCTTAGTGGGGACGTCCGCTTTGCCAGTAGCTTTCTTCTTGGCCCAGGCCAACAGCCTCTGCTTCTTTTCTTGCTTTGTCTCTGGTCTGTACTTGTGGGCCAGTTTAAGCAGCTGAGTGGCTGTTTGGTGGTCCAGGGCCTGGGTGAACTGGTTAATCACAGGCGGCACTTTCAGCTGCTGATAGAGGATGGCTGTCTGCCGCTGCAACCTGATAGAGCGGGGCCATTTCACAAAGCGGGTGAGGTCTCTTTTGGGCTGGATGTCCTGTCCAGTGCCGAAATTCTTAGGCCTTTTCTCAAACAGGGGATTCACCACTTTCTTGGCCTCCTGCTGCTTCACGACAGCAGGGGCCGGAGCCACCTTCTTTACCTTGGCCTTCTTTTCTTTCGGCATCTTGGATGGCGGGAGGAGAGAGCTACTTAGGCACGTTTTTAAACCCTTTTGTATACTTTTTATACAGAGCAAGAAAGGAAAGGTAAATTGATTTTATAGTTTTTGTACTTTTTATCCTTAAACCTTTTTGTATGAACTGTATGATGAAATATAAGTAATATTTTTGCTTGAGTTTTTTTCTAAAGCATAAGTGATATCCACATTAGGAAGATAATGTTGGGCCAGTTGGCTCTCATGCCTGTAATCCTAGTGCTTTGGGAGGCCAAGGTGGGAGGATTGCTTGAGCCCAGGAGTCCAAGACCAGCTTAGGCAACACAGGCTCTATTTGTACAAAAAATTTAAAAAATCAGCTAGTTGTGGTGGTATGTGCCTGTAGTCCCAGCTGTTCAGGAGGCTGAGGTGGGATGATGACTTGGGCCTGGGAGGTTGAGGCTGCAGTGAGCTGTGATCATGCTACTGCACTCCAGCCTGGTCAACAGAGTGAGACCCTGTCTCAAACAAACAAACAAACAAAAACAAAAACAAGAAGATAATGTTGCACCAGTAGTTTTCCAAATGGGATTTCCCATTTGATAAACACAGCCTTAATTTCCATGTGGGCTCTAAATGTTAACTTTGAAATAATAACTACAGTGCTTACCTTTTTAAAGAAGTGAAGGGAAATAAATAAATTCTTTTTAATGTATCTACAGGCAACACCAACATTGCTTAGAAGATTTGGATCTAAGCTTATCAAGTCAAATGTTTTGTCAGCCACTACTTCTCTTCGAGTATTAGCCCTTGGTGGTGAAGCGTTTCCATCATTGACAGTTCTCAGAAGCTGGAGAGGAGAAGGCAATAAAACACAAATATTTAATGTTTATGGTATCACAGAGGTATCAAGTTGGGCAACCATTTATAGGATTCCAGAGAAGATTCTTAACTCTACTTTAAAGTAAGGGTCTTCATTATACTATGTATTTCTAGGATCTTAACACTGATAGTGTTTTTGGTTTTGATAGGCGCTGGGGTAATAATTTTAGAAATATGATTGTATCTGATATTTTAAGTCGGGAATCCAGAACCTTCCTTACTATAGCTGGTGCCAAGATACTGCTGCAAATTTTCGTACTAAATGGTAATGAATAACATATATGATTACCTCTCCACCTAACCTTTTCCTCTTGTCAGTCTTTGAATTATAGCATAACCAACTTTTTTTTCTTTATTTGGTACAGTATGATTTAAATATATTGGAAAATATTCTATTCAAATGAAAAATTTTAAATCTGTTCTGGATCTTATTTTCATAGATGTGAATTGCCTGTACAACTGGGATTTCCACTTCTTGGAACAGTAGTTGAAGTCAGAGATACTAATGGCTTCACAATTCAGGAAGGCAGTGGCCAAGTATTTTTAGGTTGTTTTATATTTGTTGATTGAGAATTTTTTTTCAAGAAAAATGATCTGATGTGTTAATTTTATTCCTTTCCTCTTTTTCTTTTGTCTATCTCATGCTTTTCAGTGATAATTTTTAATCTCATTCATATAGTCATGAAATACCAAATGTTACAATAATTATTTCAGATAATAATATCTAATACATTAATAAAAGTAATTTAGAAACTGTAACTTGGACCTTCATATTTATATTTATAGCCAAAATTATATTTAATCAGTAGTCTAAGAATTTTTAAATCTATAAATTTTAAGAAATAAATTTCATTTTATCTCTTTGCTTATTTATTGAACTTATTGTGTCTGGTTTTATCAGATAACATTTTAAAATGAGCCCCTCTTTTAGTATTTAAATTTTGAAACTTAGTCACCAAACTGTTGGAGATGTTGTTGATTTTACGGTTTTTAATATATTTCCCTTGAATTTTTATGACATTGGTGTTTATATCTTGGGAAGGTGGCAGAAACAGAGTGTGTTTTCTTGATGATGAAGTGACAGTACCACTTGGCACAATGCGAGCTACAGGAGACTTTGTGACTGTGAAAGATGGAGAGATTTTTTTTTTGGGACGAAAAGACAGTCAGATCAAACGTCATGGCAAACGTCTTAACATTGAACTTGTGCAACAGGTAGAACTATGTAAATATTGACTATCTATTAATATATGTAAGTATTAGAAGCAGCCACCACCAATTTTCTGTGCTGGGGTCTCTATTATTTACACCTGACATTTTTGTGTTAGTGATGAATTACAATAAAAGATATGAATAATTCAGGGTGCCCCTTATCCCCAGCATGAAGAGATGGTTATTCTTTAAATAAGTGACAAATTGGATTTTAATATTTGTGAAATTAAACTGGCTTCTTTTGCTTTAGGACCTATTATTTTGAAAAATATTATGAACCCTATGTGCAAGTAATAGTAACAGTAGCAAAGCAATTTTTAAAAAAACTCCAGTATATTCCAAAATTTAATTCAGCTGTTTTGATTTCAGACATTAAAAAGTAAGCTTTTAGGAAGCTTGTTTGTAAATATCCTCATTGGCAAATTGGGATAATCTCTCTTATAGGTTGCTGAAGAGCTTCAGCAAGTGGAGTCTTGTGCAGTTACATGGTATAATCAGGAAAAATTAATTCTCTTCATGGTGTCTAAAGATGCTTCAGTAAAAGAATACATCTTTAAAGAACTGCACAAATATCTTCCAAGTCATGCAATCCCGGATGAGCTTGTATTGATTGACTCTCTACCATTTACATCCCACGGTAAAGTAATTTAGTGCCAAATATAATTTAGTAATTCAGTGCCAAATAATACTGATTGTATTCATAACTAGCTTAATGATCACATAAATCTTTATTATTTTTGTAAATGGTACTAGCATTTATTGTGATAGACCCTCCTTTGAACACTTTGTATAATTAATTCATTTTATCTTCAGAAAATCCTGTGGATAGGTGGTATTATTCTTATTTACAGATGAGGAAAATAAGGCTTAAAGAGGTTAAGTAATTCAGTGGGGCATAGTGGTGAGCGCCTGTAGTTTCAGCCATTCAGGGAAGCTAAAGTGGAGGATGACTTGAGGCCAGGAGTTTGAGGGTACAGTATGCTATGTTTGTGCCTGTAAATAACTACTGTACTCCAGACTTGGCAACATCTAAAAAAGAGGTTAAGTAATTTTCCAAAAATCATTTTGCTAGTTAGTGGTTATATTAGTATAGTAGTCAAGGTTCTCCAGAAACAGAACCAATATATAGATATATAAAAGATTTATTGTCAGGAATTGGCCTGTGCATTTATGGAAGCTAAGAGGTCTAATCTCCCTTTGGCAAACTGGAGACTCAGGAAAGTCAGTGCTGTATTCAGTCTGTGTCCTAAGGCCTGAGAATCAGGGAAGCTGATGATGTAAATCCCTGTTTGAGGACAGGAGGAAATGAGATGTCCTAGCTTAAGCAATGACACAAAGAGGGTGCATGCCAGGTGCGGTGACTCACGCCTGTAATCCCAGCACTTTGGGATGCCAAGGCAGATGGATCGCTTGAGGTTGGGAGTTTGAGACCAGCCTGGCCAAAATGGTGAAACCCTGTCTCTACTAAAAATACAAAAAACATTAGCCGAGTGCAGTGGTGCACGCCTGTAGTCCCAGCTACTTGGGAGGCTGAGGTGGGAGGATCGCTTGAACCCAGGAGGAGGAGGTTACAGTAAGCCATGGTTGCACCACTGCACTCCAGCCTGGGCAACAGAGTGAGACTCCATCTCAAAAAAGAGAAAGAAAAAGGGTGCAAATTCTTCCTTTCTCTGCCTTTTTTTCTATTTTGGCCCTCAACAGTTTGGATGATGCCCAATCTACTTTTCTGAGTCCTTAATTAGATTCATATACTAATCTCATCCAGAAGCACCCTCACAGACCCAGTCAGAAAAATGTTTAATCTGGGCACCCTGTGGCCCACCCACATTGACACATACAATTAACTTATCACAGTGATAGAATTGATATTCTGTCTAGGACTGTTTTTATTTTAATTTTATTTTTATTATTGTTTGTTTTATCTGTCTAGCACTGTTTGACTTCAAAATATATAATCTTAATCACCATATTATATTGCCTTCCCAATTTCATTTTTATTTAACATATACTTCAAAATGCAGTAATTGCTCAGTTAATGGAACCTATTTCTTTAACTCTTGAAATTGAGATAAATTGGATAAATATTAGCTCCTTTTTTTCTTTTTCTTTCTTTTTTTTTTTTTTGGAGACAGGGTCTCACTTCTTCACCCAAGCTGGAATGCAGTGGGCAATTAGGGCTCACTGCTGCAGTCTCAACTTCCTGGGTTCAAGTGATCCTCCCATCTAAGCCTCCTGAGTAACTAGAACTACAGGCCAATTTTTAATTTTTTTTGTAGAGACAGGGTCTTGCTGTGTTGCCCAGGCTAGTCTTGAACACCTAGCCTCAAGCAATCCTCTCACCTCAGCCTCCCAAAGTGTTGGGGTTACAGGAGTGAGCCACTATGCCTGGCCTGTTTCTCATCTATTTCTCTCTACATTCTTGGTAGCATCAGACAACTTTTTAGAGTTCATTGTTGACAACAAACTCTTTATACAATTTCTGTGTTGTACAAAAAAAAATGTGTATGGCTAATGAATATATAAAGGCTTTGAGTGAAATTTTAAAATGTTTTAAAACATTTGTTATTTCTCTTTTATATTAAGGCAAAATTGATGTTTCTGAGTTAAACAAGATATATTTAAACTACATAAACTTGAAGTCTGAGAATAAACTCAGTGGGAAAGAGGACCTTTGGGAAAAATTACAGTATTTGTGGAAGGTACAATTTTTAAGTTACAAAATTATTATTATAAGGAGGTCATTTTATATCTTTAGGGAATGCTATCATCCTAACAAGTTGGATACAATTTTCTGAGAATGTTATTGCTACCCAGATGTTAGGTATTATGGCTTCATTTATCCAATTTGTGTTAAAATGAAGGTTAGGTTCTCTACTGTAAGACTAGATTAAGTTCCCCACAAAGAAATTTATTGAAAGTGAAGTAGTAATAAAAGGCACAAGTAGACAAAACCTGTTTTGACATAACTTTTCTCTAAGAGGATCGGTGGAATGTAGTAACACTCTTGTCAGAGCTGAGAAAATAGCCAAATCTTGCTATAGCACAATGTGTTGTCTGTTAGGCTTAGGGCTTACATCATTATTCCAAAAGAACTTTCAGTAACAATATGTATTTCTATTTGAGAGAATTTTTAAAATATATCTCAATAAATTAATAATTTTTCTTAAATAAAATACAGATTTTTCGCTTCTAAAGGGTTCTGAAAAGAGGATGTAATTGTGTAGCCTTGTCTAAAAATAGAGGGTATCTAAGATAAAAGTCTCATCTACTTCATTTTTAGATTCTTGGAAAGTAATTTTGATTTATATGAAGCAACCAAAGACAGATTATTCCCGTATTACAGAAATACTGGCTATTGGTATCTTGTGGGCTTTATAATTCATAAATCAGATGTTTTTGTCCCAATTTTATGGGTAAGAAAACAGCTCTAAAGGGAAGTATATTTTGTACTTTTAGAGTGACTTTGTGACAAAATTGGTAGCACAGTGATCTCCTTTAACATAAATAAAATAATTTAAAACTTTATTTTATTATTAAAAGTATTTATGTTATATTTATAATTGTTATTATTATTATTATTATTATTATTTTTGAGACAGAGATTTACTGTGTTGCCCAGGTGGGAGGGCAGTGGCACAATCTTGGCTCACTGCAACCTCCACCCCCGGGTTCAAGTGTTTGTCCTGCCTCAGCCTTCTGAGTACCTGAGATTATAGGTGGGTACCACCACGCCCAACTAATTTTCATGTTTTAGTGGAGATGGGGTTTCACTGTGTTGGCCAGGATGGTCTCGAACTCCTGACCTCATGTGATCCACCCGCCTCAGCCTCCCAAAGTACTGAGATTACAGGCGTGAGCCACTGTGCCCAGCGTATATTTCTAATTATTAATGTAGGTACTCTCATCTCTCTATATTACCTGTAAATGTTGAAGTCTTTTGATTTTAGACCTTTACGTCACATATTTCTCTATTCTCTCATCTGTAGTCTACTCTGAATCTCCCAGAAGATCTTTTGAAGGTTCCTGATGAGTCACTGTTCTTAAATAGTGGTGGAGATTCCTTAAAGTCCATCCGGCTCCTCAGTGAAATTGAAAAACTTGTTGGTACATCAGTGCCTGGGCTTCTGGAAATTATTCTCAGCAGTTCCATTTTAGAGATTTACAACCACATTCTTCAAACAGTGTTTCCAGATGAAGATGTGACATTCAGGAAGAGTTGTGCCACAAAAAGGAAACTCAGCGACATTAATCAAGAGGAAGCTAGTGGAGCATCTTTACATCAGAAAGCTATCGTGACTTCAAGTTGCCACAATGAGATTAATGCTTTTGTTGCACTGAGCAGAGGGAGTCAAATTTTGTCTCTGAATACCACTAGGTTTTCAACAAAGTTAGGACATTGCTCTTCAGCCTATCCTTCTGATTCAGTTTCACAGACCAACATTCAAAATGTGAAAGACTTAAATTCTCCAGTTCTTATTGGAAAGTCAAAAGATCCATCCTGTGTTGTGAAAGTTTCTGAAGAGGGGAAACCTGTGATAGGGACTCAGAAAATGGAGTTACATGTGAGGTGGAGGTCAGACACAGGCAAGTGCGTAGATGCTTCACCGCTGGTTGTAATACCCGCTTTTGATAAGTCATCTACAACTGTGTACATTGGTTCCCATTCTCATAGAATGAAGGCAGTTGACTTTTACTCTGGGAAGGTGAAATGGGAACAGCTTTTGGGAGATCGAATTGAATCCTCAGCATGTGTATCTAAGTGTGGAAACTTTATTGTGGTGGGTAAGTTTTTAAATTTGAAGTTTGTGGAGTTAAATTGAATTACCATACAATAATCTTCATAGACCCAAGTTAAATTTTTAAAAAATCTATGTATGATGGGTTTGGTTGCTGTCAAAAAATAATAGTCAACCCTGTGCTGTTTAACAATGTGGGCCTTGGGGTCAAGAGTCCCTGGATTTGAACCTACCTCTATAGCTATTATGAGCTCTGTAACCTTTGGCAGGTTACTGAACCTCTTAGAATGTCACTTTCCTTGTGGGTAAAATGGGAATAATAATAAAATGTGTTCCTGCATCGCAAATACCCCAAAACTCAACAACCTAGAACAACACAGATTTATTGTCTCATAGTTTTTATGAGTTAGCAATTCAGGAGCAGCTTAGCTGGCAGTTCTGGCTATAGCCATCTGAAAGCTTGACTTGGGTTGGAAAATCTGCCAAGATAGCTCATTTGCATCACTATTAGCAGAAAGCCTCAGTTCTTTGCTGGTTCTGACAGGAAGCTTCAATTCTTGCCACATGCGCCTCTCTCTAGGCTGCTTGACTGCCCTTACAACATGGCAGCTAACATTCCTCAGAGTGATCCAGGAGACAGCAGGTAAGGAGGAACAGAGTACCTTTTATGACCCAGTGTTCCAAATTCCATACCATCATTTTTTGTTTTCTTCTGTTAAGTAGAAGTGCGTAACTCAGCCAGGCGCGGTGGCTCACACCTGTAATATCAGCACTTTGATAGACCAAGGCAGACGGATCACTTGTGCCCAGGAGTTCAAGACCAGCCTGGGTAACATGCAGAAACTCTGTCTCTACAAAAAATACAAACGTTAGCTAGCTATGGTAGTACATGCCTGTAGTCCCAGCTACTTGAATGGCTGAGGTGGGAGGATCACTGGAGCCCAGTAGGTTGAGGCTGCTGTGAGTGGTGATTGTGCCACTGCACTCTGGTCTGAGCAAACAGAGCAGGACTCTGTTTCAAAATAAATAAATAAATGAAAAGTGCATAACTCAGTTCAAGCCACACTCAAGGGGAAGAGAATTAGGCTCCACCTCTTGAAAGGAAGTGCATCAAAGAATTCATGGACTTTTTTTTTTTTTTCCCGTCTGGCTCTGTCGCTCAGGCTGGAGTGCAGTGGCGCAATCTCGGTTCACTGCAACCTCCGCCTCCCGGATTCAAGTGATTCTTCTGCCTCAGCCTCTTGGGTAGCTGGGACTACAGGCACACGCCACCACAGCCAGCTAATTTTTGTATTTTTAGTAGAGATGGGGTTTCACCATGTTCGTCAGGCTGGTATTAAACTCCTGACCTTGTGATCCACCTGCCTTGGCATCCCAAAGTTCTGGAATTACAGGTGTGAGCCACTTCACCCGGCCTCCTGGACATATTTTAAAACCACCAGAATCTTTATCAAGCTTTTGGGAGGATTAAATGAGATAATTGTTTATGAATCCCTTGGTGCCTTGCTAGGGATATGCCACCACACCTGGCTGTTTGAAATTTTTGTAGTTAGAGTTTCTGCAGGTTGCCCAGGCTGATCTCAAACTCCTGGGCTCAAGCGATCCACCTACCTAAGTCTCCCTACAGGCGTGAGCCACCATGTCTGGCGAGCATTTTTTCAAAAGTGCTTGTTAAGTGTTAGCTACTACCTGCTGCTCAGTTTCATTAAGGTATAGGTGACTTTTACTTTATTAGGAATATGGGGATTCTGGGTATAATATCTCCGCCTGACTACAACTCTCTTTTTACTCTCCCAGATATGTTAGGTTTCATTTTATATGCTCATGGAATCTTCATCAAAACTTTTCAGACTAAAGGCTTAGGAATAACTTTCCCTACTTGTGCTATCCTAGCAGCAATCTACTTGAATCTGAATTTGATTCTTCCTTCTTCCCCTTTAAACAACAGCATTTTGAAAATTATACTACAGGACACTTTTAGTAATACAGCTGAATGATAAGAAACTGCTGAATTGTTTCCCAAAGTGACTAAACTGTTTTGCATTTGCACCATCGATGTGTGAAGGTCCAGTTGCACCACATTCTTACTAGTACTTAGTATTGTCAGCTTTAATTTTTTTTTGTTATAGCCATTGAAATAATCATGAGTGGTGTTTTATTGTGGTTTTAATTTGCCTTTCCCTAGTGACTAGTGATGTTGAACATCTTTTTTTTTTCCTTTTCTTGAGACAGGGTCTTGCTCTGTCACCCAGGCTGGAGTACAGTGGCGTGATCATGGCTCACTACACCCTCGAACTCCTGGGCTCAGGTGATCCTCCCACCTCAGCCTCTGGAGTAACTGGGACTACAGACATGCACCACCACACCTGGTTAATGTTTGTAACTTTTGTAGAGACAGAGCTTCTGCAGGTTGCCCAGGCTGGTTTCAACCTCCTGGGCTCAAGTGATCTGCCCACCTCAGCCTCCCAAAGTGCTGGGATTACAGACATGAGCCACCATGTCTGGTGAGCACCTTTTCATAAGCTCTTTTGCTATCTGTATATCTTTTATGAAGTGTCTATTGAAATCTTTTTCCCATTTTTAAGTTTTTTAAATTGAGTTTTAAGAATTGTTTTATGTATTCTGAATACAAATAATTTATCAGATATATGTTTTGCATGTTTTCTCTCAGTCTGGGGCTTGTGTTTTATTCTCTTAGCATAGTGACATAGTGTCTTTTGAAGAGGAGTCCTTTGTTTTGATGAAGTCCACTTTAATTTTTTTAATGGGTCATGCTTTCAGTGTCATCTTAGCGATCTTTGCCTAACCCAAGTTCAAAAAATTTTATTCTCTATTGTCTTTTGGAATTAAACTGAATTGATAGAAATCTTTACCCAGGTGAGTTCTGGGGTGCTCTACTATGTAGGACATTTCTCTTTGTCATCTCTGAGCTGGTCACTACTCTCTTGCTACTAACTGATAACTGCCGGGGGAAAAAAAGCATAAAAAGTACATTGGGAATTGGGTCTCAAATGAGTGGCAGTGTCCATAGGCAGAGCTATCTAGAGAGTGGGCGTCAATGAAATTGCCCTAAATAGCTGTCCCCAAATTCTACTTCTCCTGATTTTCATGGTCTCCAGGGAATTTCAGTGACCTTCACTTTGTAGATTTGAACAATCTCTACTTCCGGCTAGGTTATTTTGACTACACCAAGGTCAAGGACTCCTGCCCTGTCTTCTCATCCATAGCAGCAATTTGGGAAAAGTAGTTTAGTTGTTAAGAGCATAGGCTCTAGAGCTTGACTTCTTAGATTCAAATCTTGGTTCTGCCACATATGAGCTGTGTAATTTTTCCCCAGTAATTTAGTCTCTCTGTGCTTCAATTTTGTCATCTATAAAATGTGGTTATAATAGTATTTACTTCACTGTGAAGATTAAATGAATTAATAGATGTAACATACTTAGAATAGCACTTGACACATAGTAAATGCTCAATGAACATTGACTGTTAATGTTAGCACTTCTTAAACACTTTCTATGCACTGGGCATTTATTCACATTATCTGAATTGTCACAATAACCCTGGAAGTAGATGACTCCACATTCTGCAGATGAATAATTTGGGGCTTAGCAACACTGGGTGATTTAAATGCCCAATGTTAGTTGAGATGAAGTCTGAATCCAGATGCGTCAAAAATCTCTCTCCACCACAGTGTGCTTTATTGTTTTTTCAGTAGTGAAGCACTTTTTAAAAATAAGTATGTAAAAAAATTAGTGAAACTTTTAAAAGATAAGATATATCTACTAAATAGATATTTTATGCAAGTGATTACTAATTCAGTTTCTGCTTTACATTGCTAAAATGTAAGCCAGATGAGCTGATCATAGAGCCTATGTATAAGAGGAGGACTGAATATAAATAGCATGATATAGGCTAAAGAATTATTTTCCAGTAATATATCTATATCAAATCTTTTGTGCTTTGTTTCTTGGCAGGCTGTTATAATGGATTAGTTTATGTTCTGAAAAGTAATAGTGGAGAAAAATACTGGATGTTTACTACTGGAGATGCTGTCAAAAGCTCAGCAACCATGGATCCAACCACAGGACTCATTTACATTGGATCTCATGACCAGCATGCATATGCTTTAGATATTTATGTAAGAATTCACCTCAAATTAGCTGGGCATGGTGGCACATGCCTGTAATGGTAGCTACTCCAGAGGCTGAGGTGGGAGGATTGCGTGAACCTGGGAGGTGGAGGTTGCAGTGAGCCAAGATTGTGACAATGTATTCCAACCTGGGTGACAGAGTGAGACTGTATCTCAAAAAAAAAAAAAAAAAAAAAAATTCACCTCATTAGTCTAATATCATAAGCATAGAAGCATTAAATTTCTAATACTTAGAAGAAGTAACTGTCAGGTGCAGTTGAACCTTGGAACAGATATTAACTATTTCCCAAGCTTATCACTGTGGTCTGGGAAGAATAAAGCATTAAGTCTTAATATCTTAAGACCTTTTTAACTTCATTACCAAATTTACCACAAATAAGTGTGCTACTCAGAGTTTTGGAATGTAAAGAATTTAGGATTATCATCTTGACAGTAGAAAAAAATGACAAAGGAAGATATCAATAAGATATTTTAAGACCTGATTACATAAAAATTAAAATGTTATATAAGAATTATGAAATTAAGCTGGGAAAATTTTTGAAATAAATGTGAAAAAGGTGGAAATTCATTTATGTTTATTAATATTAATGAAAATGAAGATCAAATACAAATTAATAAAATATAAAGATCCAGATAGATAGAAAAATAAACAAGGGACATAAATACACAGGACCCCAAAGAAGAGATGACTAGTAAATGTATATAAATAGTTCATAAATTTAATAATCAAAGGAATGAAAATTAAAAACTCTGAGATAGAGAAACAAATGGTATTAGATTAGGAAACATATTCGTCATAACATTAAATGCTGATGAGAGTGGTAAGAGGTTGTAACTAGTGAGGCCTCTAATGAAAATGATTTGATTTGACCATAGGTAACAATATCATATCCTTGGTCCAATAAAATTATTTTTTTAGAAATCCTGGCAAAATAATCAGAAACATAGTCAAATATACGCATTAAGATGCCTATTTCTAAGTTGTTTATAATACCTAGAAATTCCAAAAAACATTCAATGATAAGGTAGAGAAATTATTTATGTTCATATGGGATATTATGCATTAAAATTATATTTAAATAATATTACAAAATCAGTGAGCAAAACGTGATGCCAAGTTGTATATTCAGAATGATCTCAACTATATTAAATCATGTGTGTGTATATACACACATTCTCAGATGTGTGCGCACAGACATACACACGTACACCCATACCCCAAAAAGAAATGAGAAAATGCTAAACTGTTAACACTGGTTGTCTCTGGGTGGTGTCCTTTGTCTTTATATTAATCTGATTCTCCACAATAGGCATGTATTTTATACTAAAGATAAAAACGTATGTTAACTAAACAGACATAATATCATGAAGGGTAGGATATATGGATTTGTTAACCATCAGCAAAAACAAATTAATTTGTTTTCTTATTTGCAGAGAAAGAAGTGTGTTTGGAAGTCAAAATGTGGAGGAACTGTCTTTTCCTCTCCGTGTTTGAACCCGATTCCACATCATTTGTATTTTGCTACATTGGGAGGACTTTTACTGGCTGTAAATCCTGTAGGCATAAAATAATACATATTGATTTTATTACCTATCTTTTCTTTAAATTTTTGAAATTTTTGCTTTGAGCTCTGAAAGTTTGAGTAGTTTTCAGTTATAGTAGTCCACATACACCAAACTAGAATTCATTAAAAATGAATGATACGAGATCTAGAAAGATAAGAAAATTTAAATTCCTGTATGTGTGTATGTGTGTGTGTGTGTGTGTGTATATATATATATATATATATTTTTTTTTTTTTAACAGAGTCTTGCTCTGTTGCCCAGGCTGGAGTGCAGTGGTGCGATCTCGGCTCACTGCAACCTCCGCCTTCTGGATTCAAAATTGACAGAATTTTTTTCATCATATTAAGAACTTTATGTCCATCATAGGGATAGCTCTTAGGTGCTAGTGTTTTTCTTTGCTGGTCTTATTGCAAGCCTTTTTCCTAGTTCTCATAAATAGCACTGATTGATTTAATATATGTATACCAGCTTCATTTATGTCTGCTTACCCCTGTAGCGTTTTCTGCTATTTTAGTTCTACCCCTAGGAGATTATGAGTTTGTTTTTTAAAGGGTAACTGATTAGTAGGATGATGTAAAATGCTGTGAATTGCTTTTTCCTGTGACAGGCTACTGGGAACATTATTTGGAAACATTCCTGTGGAAAACCACTCTTCTCTTCCCCACGATGTTGCTCACAGTATGTTTGTATTGGCTGTGTAGATGGGAATTTGCTCTGCTTTACTCACTTTGGAGAACAGGTAATAGAACTAGAAATTTTTTATATATAAAATTTTATATATCTATATAAATTTATATATAAAAAATGGACAAGAAATTTTATATATCTATAGTTCTATTTATGTATTTTTAAAAATTTATTTTTCTCAAAGGCAAAGCAGATGGTGACAACTGAAGTAACATTTTAAACATCATTATTCAACTCATGGTGTTGAGATGTTGAGAAGTAGTTCTATTTTAATTGTGAAGCCATGGATTTCTTAATTTTTTAAAGAAGACATAGGAGATTTAAAAGATTTCTACCCAAACATTGTTACACTTCTTTTATCATCTCTCTCCCCCAGTTTTTAAAAATATTACCAGTTTTTAGCGTGTTTTATTATAACTTCTACTGAGATTATGAAAATTTAAATAAAACCCCTGGTTTCTTTTAATTGATACAGACATTTGTACCTATTTATGGGGTACATATGTGATATTTTGTTACATGCATAGACTGTATAATGATTAAGTCAGTGTGTTTGTGGTGTCCATCACCTTGAGTACTTATCATTTCTATGTGTTGGGATCATTTCACATCTTCTTTTTTAGTTATTCTGAAATATACAACATATTGTTGTTGGCTATAGTCATCCTACTCTGCTATTGAACATCGGAACTTATTTTTTCTTACTATATGTTTTTACTCATTAATCTGTTTTTATTTTTTTATTAGCCAACCCACCGCAACTTCTTCTTTTTTTTGAGACAGAATCTTGCTCTGTCACCAGGCTGGCCTGGGTTCAAGCAATACTCCTGCCTCAGCCTCCCAAGTAGCTGGGACTACAGGCACATGCTGCCATGCCTGACTAATTTTTGTATTTTTAGTAGAGATGGAGTTTCACCATGTTGCCCAGTCTGGTCTCAAACTCCTGACCTCAAGTGATTCACCTGCCTCAGCCTCCCAAAGTACTGAGATTACAGGCATGAGCTACCATGCCCGGCCCCCAACTTCTAATATTCCATTTTCTTCCTCCATGAGATCAACTTTTTTAGCTGTCACATATGAGTGAGAACATGCAATATTTGTCTTTCTGGGCCTGGCTTAATTTCACTTAAGATAAAAATCTTCAATAGCCAGGCATGGTGGCTCACGCCTGTAATCCCAGCACTATGGGAGGCCGAGGCAGGAAGATCAGGAAGTCAGGAGATCGAGACCATCCTGGCCAACATGGTGAAACCCTGTCTCTACTAAAATACAAACAAACAAACAAAAATTAGCTGGGCATGGTGGCGTGTGCCTGTAGTCCCAGCTACTTGGGAGACTGAGGCAGGGGAATCGCTTGAACCCGGGAGGTAGAGGTTGCAGTGAGCCAAGATCACGCCACTGCACTCCAGCCTGGCGACAGAGCAAGACTCTGTCTCAAAAAAAGAAAAAAAAAAAAAAGATAAAAGTCTCCAGTTCCATCCATGTTGCTGCAAATGACATGATTTCCTTGTTTTTTATGGCCTAATAGTATTTCACTTCATCTATGTATACATTTTCTTTATCCACTCATCCATTGGTGGACACTTAAGTTTATTCCGTATCTTTGCTCTTGTGAATAGTGCTGCAGTAAACATGGGAGATGGGAGTGCGGGTTGTCTCTTTGATATACTGATTTCTTGTCTTTGGGTAAATAGTAGTAGGACTGTTGGATATGATAGTTCTCTCCTTAGTTTTTTGAGAAATCTCCATACTGTTTTCCATGATGACTACACTAATTTACATACCCACTAGCAGTGTAAGTTCCTTTTTCTCCACATCCTTGCCAGCATTTGTTATGTTCTTTTCGTAACAGCCATTTTAACTGGGTAAGATGATACCTCATTGTGGTTTTGATTTGCATTTCCCTGATCATTAGTGATGTTGAGTGTTTTTTTCATATACCTGTTAGCCATTTGTATGTTTTCTTTTGAGATATGTCTGTTCATCTCCCTTGCCCACTTTTTAATAGGACTTGTTTGTTTACTGTTGTGTCGAGTTCCTCATATTCTAGATATTAGTCCCTTGTTGGATGAATAGTTTGCAAATATTTTCTCCCATTCAACAGGCTGTCTCTTCACTCTGTTGTTTCCTGTACTGTGCAGAAGCTTTTTAGCTTAATATAGTCCCACTTAACTGTTTTTGTTTTTGTTTTAGGCCTTAGCCATGAAAGCTTTGCTTAGACCAGTGTCCTGAAGTGATTCCCTTATGTTTTCTTCTAGGAGTTTTAACTAGTTTTGGGTCTTATATTTAAGTCTTTAATCCATCTCGAGTTTATTTGTATATACAGTGAGAGCGAGGAGTCTGGTTTATTCTTCTGCATGTAGAGATCCAATTTTCCCAGCACCATTTATTGAAGAGGGTGGCCATTCCCCATTGCGTATTTTTGACACCTTTCTCAAATCTCAGTTGGCTGTAACTACTTGGATTTATTTCTAGGTTCTCTATTCTATTACATTGAGCTATCTATTTTTTATACCAATACAGTGCCATTTTGGCTAATTTAGCCTTATTTTGAAGTCAGTCACTGTGATGCCTCCAGCTTTGTTCTTTTTACCCAATATTGCTTTGGCTATTCTGGGTCTTTTTTGGTTTCATATGAATTTTATTTTTTTTTATTTTATTTTTTGAGATGGAGTCTCGCTCTGTTGCCCAGGCTAGAGTGCACTGGCACGATTTTGGCTCACTGAAACCTCTGCCTCCTGGGTTAGAGCCATTCTCCTGCCTCAGCCTC
>NW_012106142.1:211486-227083 GCF_000951045.1 Mandrillus leucophaeus | reverse complement strand
ATTTTTAATAGAGACGGGGATTCACCATGTTGGCCGGGCTGGTCTTGAACTCCTGACTGCAGGTGATCCACCTGCCTTGGCCTCCCAAAATGCTGGGATTACAGGCATGAAACACCTCGCCTGACCCAGTTTTAAATAAGATACATTTAAGGCTGGGTGTGGTGGCTCATGCCTGTAATCCCTACACTTTGGGAGGCCGAGGTGGGCGGATCACGAGGTCAGGAGATCGAGACCATCCTGGCTAACATGGTGAAACCTCAACTCTGCTAAAAACACAAAAAATTAGCTGGGTATGGTGGCACGCACTGGTAGTCCTAGCTACTCGGGAGGCTGAGGCGGGAGAATCACTTGAACCCGGTAGGCAGAGGTTGCAGTGAGCCGAGATCGTGCCACTGCACTCTAGCCTGGGCAACGGAGCAAGACTCCATCTCAAAAAAAAAAAAAAAAAAAGATATATTGAAAACTCAATGTAGTTTTACCTTTGAACTCAGTGTCTCTGAATAATACTAACTCTTGGCGCTCAAAATTAATTTTACTTATTATGCACGGCAGTGAATCACATGGTAACAACATTTCAGTATATTTTGTTTTAGATTTTAGATTTTACCACTGGGACAGAGATCTAGTGTGAGAGTGCTACTTTTCAGAAAAAGCCATTTTGTCTATGTATAGTTACCATTCAAATAGCCTATATCTCTTAGATTTGCATTAAGAACCTCACAGAGCTTTAAGGGAGAATTGGAGCAATTAGATGAATGAATTATATTTATTTTTATTACTTGTTATAGGTTTGGCAGTTCTGTACCAGTGGACCAATCTTTTCATCCCCGTGTACCTCATCATCAGAGCAAAAAATATTTTTTGGTTCCCATGATTGCTTTGTCTACTGTTGTAACATGAAAGGTCACCTGCAGTGGAAATTTGAAACTACTTCAAGGGTCTATGCAACACCGTTTGCTTTCCATAACTGCAACGGCAGCAATGAAATGTTGCTGGCAGCAGCATCTACTGATGGGAAACTGTGGATCTTGGAATCTCAGAGTGGACAATTGCAAAGTGTTTATGAACTTCCTGGAGAAGTCTTCTCTTCTCCTGTGGTCCTGGAATCAATGCTCATTATTGGGTGTAGAGATAATTATGTTTATTGTCTGGATTTATTAGGTGGCAATAAAAAATAATCAAATACAGTCCTTATTTATATAACAAATGTGAGATGTTTGAAAATATTTTACCATTATAGAGCATTTGGATAGTCTTATTTAAATTAAAGATTATATTTTGGCTAAGAAACGGACACTTGTCTACTACACCTGGTTGGAGAACAACTATATTTTACTTCCCATAGGAACAACAGAAGCTTTTACAAAGAGAGAACAAAACACATCAATATATTTAGTAGCACTTTTGTTTAATTAGGTGTGATGGTTAACTTTATATGTCAGCTTGACTGGCTAAGGGATGCTCGGATAGCTGGTAAAACATTATTTCTGGGTATGTCTGTGAGGCTGTTTCTGGAAAAGATTAGCATTTGAATTTGAATCAATCAGTAGACTGAGTAAAGAAGGTCCTCCCTCACCAGTGTGCCAATGTGGGTGGCATCGTTCAAGCTGATGAGGGCCTGAATGGAACGAAAAGGTAGAGGAGGGGCAAATGCTCTGTTCTTGCTGAGATGTATCCATCTGCTCCTTCCTTTGGACATCAAAGCTCCTGGTTCTGAAGCCTTTGGACCACTCTCCTGGGTCTCCAGTGTGCAAATGGCAGATGGTGGCACTTCTCAGCCTCCATAATCACTTAAGCCAGTTTTCATAATACATCTCTCCTAATCGCTAGGTTTCTATGGAGAACCCTAATACATTAGGCTAATTTTATGTTTTTTTCTTTAAAAAAGATCCCGGCGGGGGTCAGGGGAGGATCAGAATATACTTGGTGGATTAAAAACGGTCTTTATTACATGAATTTGCCATTCATGGCAAAAGGTTTTCAAAGGCAGGATTTAGTTATCGAATTACGTTCCTTAGTTATTTTTAATGAAATACTAATGTAGACTAAAATATACACACACACCCTGCCCCACACACAGTGCAATTTCATGTTTATACGTGGTGATTTCAGGCGTTCATTGTTCCTAGCAATGCCCTTTCCTTAAAATTTTGATCTTTTGCTCATCATGGAATGGGTTTGTTTTTTTTTTTGCATTAATTTTGATTTTTTAAAAATACTGCATTAAAATAGTATTTCTCTTGATTACTAAGTTTTCTGGCAGCCAAGGCAAGTGCTCACATGCCTAACTCACTTTTCATTTCACCAGGGTCTGGCCCTGTAAGTTAGTATATCTGATGTGTGGCCATAAGCTGCAAATTCTCACGTGCTCTCAGCTGCTGCTTCTGCTGAGTAGCCCATGCTGTGAGGAGGCTGCACAATCCTTTTGTCTGAGACCCAGACCATTCAATTCCAATTTAGGATTGAGACAAACATTTTATTTGCCCCTGTTCATTATTTTTCTCTAAAAATACCTAGTAAAAAATATAATAAAACACCTTGAAGTTGTTCTTGTTCAACAAAAGCTATGCAAATATAATGAGATTGTTTTGTAGATAGTCATCGAAATCAAATTCCATCAGTGCCAAAGGTCTCGTGGGTATTTTTTATTGAAAGATCTTTTCCCTTCAATAATGGACATTTTACATTAAAACTTTATACAACCAAATATCCAAATTATATTAAAATCACACTAAGGTATTTTCATTGTCTCTAACTTTACTGTTGGTAAAAATATTAAGACACTTGTAACTAATGTTTCTGCTTTAAAATAAGCAATTAAACTAAATGTCACAAGAAGAGACAATACATACTATACATTTGCAGATAACTGGCTAAATGATAATTTAATAGTAATTAATAATGTTTGTGTAAGAAACAATTGCACTTGAAAAATTAAAAAAGTAAACAAAAAACCCTCTAGTTTTATATATAAGTCTATGAACAGAGGTTAATCATCTATAACCTCGCCAGGAGAAGTGTATGTTTGTTTAAATAAAAAAAAAAAAAAAAAAAGCTTGCATTTAACATAGTAAGCATTCATTTAAAAAAAAGTCTTGAACTTTTTATATGTTTTTACAGAATTTCCCCATAGTTTGTTGCTCTGAAGACTGCAACACAACTAAAGCAAAATAACACTTCATTGGTATTTAGTGCAAATTCGGGGTGATTTTGAAATGAAATGTTAAACATGTACCCTTTAGAAGCTGTTAGAAGTAAGTACTGTGACTGCCCTTTCTTCAGTATACTCTTCTTTTAAAGACTTTGATGGAAAAATTTTAACTGAGGTATTTCGCCTACTTTGTTTGGGCACAGTGATATCCCAGCCAATACAAAGTTGACACATCTACCATTTTTTGTAACTGATCTTATTTCCCCACCTGTTCCTTGCCATAATTGGGATATTGTCCAAAGCTGACAGGATGAAAGAAAAAGTCAATTCAGAAGAATTACTGTAGCATTATCATTCCAGGGCTGTAGGTGGAAACATTTCCATTGAAAAGTGTTATATTAGTGAGGAAATCATTGGAACTAACAAATGCCTACATACAAGATTTAGACATGAACATTAGTATGGAAGACGTGCAGTGAAATACTAATTGCTTGCCACAGCAATAAAAAAAAGTTACATTGATTTTTAACAGTCTGAAGGTCCAGTATATATAATATTAAATCCAACTTGCAAGAGTACAACTATCCACTTGACCACACATGCCAGCTGCTACAGTGAGGCTGAGCCATTGTTTCTAGAAAGAAAATGGTTTCTACATGGTAAATAACTTTGCCATCATCCTTTATTTAAGGTACATGGTAGAATAACAGCACATTGCATATTGAGCGAGCATAAAGGAAAGTAATGATGGATACTTAATAAAGCATGTTTTTGTAGGAGAGGAAAAAGGATGTAATTCCCTCTGCACAGAGCAAAGGATGTGTACCTGTGTACCTATATTTTGGAGTAAGAATCTAAGAAAAGGGGAATATGCCAACACTATGAAATATAAGGTTAGCACCAGCAATATGTGAGTTTGCTGGTATGTCTACGTTTCACGTAAAGTAAATTTAGGGAAATAAAAGTGAATATATGTGGCTTTTAAACTGCCAAGTCCCTTCTTTGTATGCACATGTGTATGATAATAAAAAGGCCACTTAAAACTCAGATGTTTGTTAAAGGTAGCAAGGTGAATGCTCAAAATTAGAAATGCTACTGGACATTTGACTCTAAATATGAATTACTCATTATAGTAAAGAAAAGACTTTCTGCAGGAAGTCCTTATTACAAAGGCTCCAAATCTTGGCTTCCTGTTCATTTTCCCTAAACACCAAAGGGGATTTTCAAACATGTAATGTCAATACCTGTTGTTTCTTGTAATAAATGGCTGGCTTGGGGGGTTGTTTTATTATTTTTCCTGTCTCACTGTTGCTTTTTGAGTGAGTGAGCCTCCCTTTCAAAGTCTGAAAAACTAGATTACATTAGGATCAGTGTTTGTCTCAAAGTTCTTAACCTTTGGGATCTATCAGAATTGATCTGAAGAGTTTTTGCCAGAATACATTTTCCTGGCCCAGTCCGCACAGGCTCTGATTGAGTAGGCCTGGGTGGGAGCCTACGCATCGTAACAACCACTGCCCTAGATGGAGATTCTCGAGACAGAAAGCAAACTTGTAGCTCTGATCTAGAATTGCCTTTCTTCACTACATTAAATTAAAATGTTCCCTGGGAGCCAGCTGGGCCAAATGCTTCACATGTCCTTAAGGAGGGTATTGGAATAACAGGGCCTCACACTATGAATCCACAGTGTGGTAAAAATGTGAATGGATGTGCCTTCTGTGTTACAGCTTCAGAGTGGGGAAAACTCATGAAAACTAACATGGGCACAGTTGGGAGCCAGAATGTTCCTTGTGATTCCCAGTTACTCACTGCATTCAGGAGAATGGGTGTTCTCGCTTTTAGCTAGATATGATCCTTTCACCATTACCGCAGAAAGGATAAACATTCCCACACATATGGTAGAGTAAATGTTTCGGACAAAGAAAATTAGTGCATAGAATCAAAAAACCATTACAAAAGGTTGGCAAAAGTACACATTCTGAATGGTGTGTGGGTGGGTGTGTGTGCAAGGCCATGGAATGGGCATGGGCAGGCTCTCATGAGGAGTTCTTAGCTTAGATATTTTGCTTCATGTGGTCCTGTGGACGGAATTTTCTCTTGAGAACTAGGAGGAGCTCAAGGCACCAGGACCTAGGGTTGTGCAAATCCACTCTTTACAATGAACACCACCAGTTCAGTTTCTAAACATTATTTTACAGTCTATAAAACATGCTTCTTTTCCCTAGCTTGATTTCTTTACCCCATATAAAAAATAAATAAATAAAAAGGGCAAGAGAGGAGCCAATAACTGGCAGTAGGGATTGGTAAGAGTCACTCTTTACTTAATAATCTGTGGACAGTCGCTCCAAGCCTTTGCTTTCCTTTTGGCCAAAGCCAGCCAGGCTGGTTCTGTTGACACGGGGGCAGCATCCGGGGTGGAAAACCTCTTGGTGACTTCTTTCACTAGCGGTGCTGGGGGAGCCGAATCGGAGATCTCCACTGGGTTTTGTTTTGAAGGAAAAGGAAAAAGTAAGTTCAGAGCCACATTATAAATTTTCTTTTTAATTAACAGATAAACTGTATGTATTTATCATGATAAACTGTATGTATCTGTCATGTACAACATTGTTTTGAAATATATATACATTGCAAAATAGCTAAATCTAGCTAATTAAAATATACAAAACCTCACAGTTATCATTTTTGTGGTGACAGCATTTAAAATCTACTCTCTTACGTCTCTTGAACATACTCCTCTTATCTAACTGAAATTTTGTATCCTGTGATGAACATCTCTCCAACACCCCCCACCCCAGCCATATTTTGATTTATCAGAAGTGTGAGACAGAAAAAAGAAAACCCAGTGAAACACAGACAGGCAAATTCCTGGACTCCCTCAGTGAGGAGAATGAAGGAAAGCAAGCTGTGTGTTTATAACTCTTGCACACAGAATTACAACAACCAAAGTAGTCAGTTTTAATTTCAAAGAATTTCCAGAAGCCTAATCTGTATAAAGAAGCTATGCCTGCATGATACCCAGTCAATCCCATGAAGAAAAAGATCAACTCAGCAGACTGGATCTATTAAGCTGGTGAGGTTAAAAGCTACCTTCCTGGCCGGGCATGGTGGCTCATGCCTGTAATCCCAGCACTTTGGGAGGTCAAGGTAGGAGGATCACTTGAGGTCAGGAGTTCGAGACCAGCCTGGCCAACATGGTGAAACTCTGTCTTTACTAAAAATACAAAAAGTAGCCAGGCTTGTTGGCAGGTGCCTGTAATCCCAGCAACTCGGGAGGCTGAGGCAGGAGAATCACCTGAACTCTGGAGGCAGAGGTTGCAGTGAACCAAGATCACACCACTGCACGCTCCAGCATGGATGACAGAGTGACACTCCGCTTCAAAAAAAAGCTACTGTCCCCACAAAAGCATCCACTGGGTGCCTCTACCTCTGAGTCTCACAGATCCTGCCAGCTCCCGTGACTTTCATCCTTGTCTCACAGTTCCTTTGCACTGTATCACTTTCTTTATTAGAGTGTACAGGCTTCTTAATGTGAGAGAGTGCTTGTTTTATCTTTGAGTCATATTTAGTGCCTATGGCAATGGCTTACACATATGTTTCTAGAACTCAGGAAATACTGACTGAGAAGACAAAATACTTCAGAATAAAGACTTGCTTTATTAAGCTAGAGCCACTCCGAGTTGCATTAATCCTTTAGTACTTCTGAGAAATCAGGCAGAGAAAGATTGATCTCTTTGACTTTGGGGCTTTCACTTTATTTTGAAAGAAACTCATTCTCTCTCTTTTTCTCACTCTTTCTCTTTCTAGTTCTAACAGGTAGAACCCTTAATTCCTATAAGTAAAATCAAATGACATAATGCCTATGAGGTTCTTAAGAAATTACACAGCAATCTAAAGTGGTTTTCAAATATAAAGCTTTAAGCCAGGCACGGTGGCTCATGTCTGTAATCCCAGCACTTTGGGAGGCCGAGGTGGGCGGATCACTTGAGGTCAAGGGCTCGAGACTAGCCTGGCCAACATGGTGAAACCCTGTCTCTGCTAAAAATACAAAAATTAGCTGGGTGTGGTGGCGTGTGCCTATACTCCCAGCTACTTGGGAGGATGAGGCAGAAGAATTGCTTGAACCCAGGAGGCGGAGGCTGTAGTGAGCCGAGATGGCGCCATCATACTCCAGCATGGGCAACAGAGCAAGATTCTGTCCCCCACCCAAAATGCCAAACAAAACTAAAAAAACAAATAGAAAGCTTCCTTCCGTCACCAGTAGTAAATATATCTTTAATAGTGAGACCTCTTAATATCTCCTGACCTGAGGGAGCCACGGCATAGAAAAGCCTGGGTCTAGAGATTAGACGCCCTTTGGGGAATAGTGGAGCCTAGTGGGGAAAACAGATGCCCTATTAACCCCTGGGAGGGAGCCTGTTCAGAGTCATCCATCCTCCAAGTGATTGGTAATAAGAAGATAGTTGGATATATTACATCATTTTACCTTTCAACCAAATAAAGAATATTTTCTAAATGTGTACATCTCTTACACGTCACGAACATATAAAAACTGCTGTTGTTAATTAACATCAAGGATACTGTGCTGAGAAACCTTACTCTGTAAAGTCACAGACTATCAGAAACCTGCTGCGTGAAATCACATCAGTGAGAACAGACCATTTCACTTTTGCCTGGAGCATCTGAGCCAAGTGTCACCATGACATAGAGATGTAGTTTCCATTTCCAACCCAGGTGCAGAGCTCCGGGTAGCAGTTTTCAGATACAACATTTTACACATTTATCTTTTCTGTTTTTGTTGTTTTTGAGACACAGTGTCGCTCGGGCTGGAGTGCAGTGGCACAATCTTGGCTCACTGCAACCTCCACTTCCTGGGTTCAAGCAATCTTCCCACCTCAGCCTCCCAAGTAGGTGGGACTACAGCTATGCACCACCACACCTGGCTAATTTTTGTATTTTTAGTAGAGACAGGGTTTTGCCATGTTGCCCAGGCTAATCTCCAACTTCTGGGCTCAAGCAATCTGCCTGCCTTGGCCTCCCAAAGTGATGGGATTACAGGCATGAGCCACCATAACTGGCCCACATTTATCTTTCTTTTCTGTATTTTTAAAATTGGTATATATATATATATACACACACACACACACACACACACACACACCCCCCCCATACTTGTATATATTTTGGGGGTACATGTGGCATTTTAGTACATGTAAATAATGTGTAATGATCAATCAGGGTAAGTTGGATATCCATGACCTCAAACATTTCAAACATTTATCTTAACTTTGTAGTTTTAAAGGAAACAGAAGCCTGAACACACTTTTCAGCTCAGTCTTCATATTATCTCCTTTATGTACACCATGGCTTTGATCTGACTTATTAAAACGCTACTCCATTTAAATTTTACCTAAACTTCACCCTTTACCCCAAGTCCTATTATAATTTTGTCTCTTCCCTTGTTTAGAAGGTTCTTCTGTAAGTTAATAAACTCAACTTTGTCAGAATATAGGCACAGGGTGCTGGAGATGGCTCATACTGCCGTGCTAAACGTTCACAAATGTAGAGAGCCAGCTGACATCATATTGGTATAACAGCTTTGAACTGGCCAGGGTTCTCTATTTACACAGAGAAATTGAAGATCCTCCAAACAAAGGTCTCTCCACCCCATCAAGAGCTAACTGTTAAGTATTCACCAACACACCACTGATAGTGGGTGAGTTCCTGGTGGTCTTTATCAAGAGCTTAATCAGTGTCAACATTTATGAGTGAGGTTATCAGACAGCCTGTGCTTTGAAATGCTTGAGGTGCTCTGCTAGTCATTACACTGTAGGATATAAAGCACGCTCTACAAAGAGAAACCTGGAACTACAGTTACAAAACAATGGACCTGCTCTCTACCTGTCACAGACGTAGGAAGAGTGTTGGCCTTTTTCAGCTGTTCTCTGCGCTCAAGCCTGGACACTGCAGTCTCGGGCCTCTTCTCTTCTGGCAGAGCAGTGGACTTGTGCAGGGAACCTGCTCTGCTGACACTGCTGCTTCCAGGCTGCGGGCTGACACTGACCTGCGTGGGCAGAGACAGTCATGGGAAGCATGTTTTCAATCTAAGACATGGAAAGACTGACCCTGCAGGCCTTCTGGGCTTCTGCCTGCCAGCCCCTGACCTCTGCTTCCAACGGTGGGCTGGATTACATGTATGAGCCATGTATGCTCAACCACGGCTCCCGGTGAGGGAGCAGCTCAGAGCCAGTGTGCCTAATAGGGAAAGTTACTTTCCCAGAAAAGTCCCACCGAACTGACTGTAACATCAGGCCATGGAATAAGACTCCTGGTTTCCTTGCAAAAAGTTTGTTTCTCATGTAACTTGTATATCACTGCTGTAAGCACATCATGGATTATGGCAAATCAGGTTAATCTAAGAGTATAAAGAAATCAAATCCAATTTCACACTGAAAATGCTTCCCTGGTTTAATGATGGTCAGTTTATTTACTGCTCAGCCCTCTCTAAGTACTTTCCACCAGCCCAGCTAGCCTTTTGTTTTGCATCCTTGTGACTGAAAAGAGAGCTAAGCTCAGGAAGGCAAAATCACAGCTAAAGCCCAGGCTACTCACATTTTCTTTGGAGAGCTTTTCTGCCTGTTTGGCCTCTCTGGCTTGCTTCCTCTCCTCCCGTGTCGCCTGCTGCTCCCGAAACCCCTTTTGCTTTTGCAGTGCTAATGTTATCCAAAGCGGCTGAGCAGTTTCCACTTTCTCTGTAAGTTTGGAGCCATCTAAGGAGTGCCTGCTCTGAAGCATTGGCTTCTCTGTAGGGAACAAGACAAAGGCCGGTTTACAGTGAACTTAACTGCTGACTTATCTCAGTTCCTCACCCCCTAAAACTTGTGACATATTAATAACCCTATGGCATATTCAGCTGCCCCGTTCCTAGCACAAACTCTGTGCTGATGCCTGAGTGGCTCCACTGGGTGGGAAGGTAACATGTTTGATCACCAGAAAAACAAGGGCATTTGTCTTCCCTAGAAATGGAAGAAGTTACTCCGTTAGAAAAAACTAAAATAAATCTCCAGGGTCATAAAATCTCAGGCCTCCAGGGGATCCAGATAGGTATTTGGTTCATTGTTCTTTTTTTGATTCATTCCTTTTTTTTTTTGAGACAGAGTTTTGAACTGTCACCTAGGCTGTAGCAATGGTACAATCTTGGCACACTGCAACCTCTGCCTCCTGGGTTCAGGCAATTCTCCTGCCTCAACCTCCCGAGTAGCTAGGATTACAGGTGCCCGCAACCACACCTGGCAAATTGTTGTATTTTTAGTAGAGACGTGGTTTCACCATGTTGGCCAGGCTGGTCTTGAACTCCTGAGCTTAAGTGATCCACCTGCCTTGGCCTCCCAAGGTGCTACGATTACAAGCGTGAGCCATTGCACCCGGCCCAATTAATTGCTTTTAATGAAATTTATTTTTAGCCATGGAACCATGGTTTTCCCCTCAAAGAACATACTACGTGGAACTCCAAAGTTGGAAAGATGAAAAAGGGGCACCATTCTGCCTAATGGAGCAGCTGAGGAACACTGTGGGAAGCCCATGATTTTGGTCCACTGCCCTCATTTAATAGATGTGAGTACTCCAGCCACCACGTGCCATGCTCATGGTCACTCAGCAGTTAGTACACAGGCTTCTGAAGCTAGAACATAGGCCTTCTGACTTCAGTCTCTGTTTTTCTTATGGTTGACTGTCTCACCTATGTAATTGGGGGTGAATACCTCACAGGGGATTGGTGTGACAGGTTGAGCACTAGGCTCTGAAATTGAGCAGACCTGGATTTGACCTTTGATGATCTTACAAAAACTACTTAACTTCTCTAAGCTTTAGTTTTCTAATCTAGAAAGTGGAGATGATAATGGCGCATGCCTTATTGGGTTGCCATGAAAATTAAAAGAGATCCTGGGAACCAGAACATTTACAACAGTTCCTGGCAAATCCTGGTCACTACAAAAGTGAGCTGTTCTTATACGCCTAAGAGACAAGAATCTCCTTCTCCTTCAAGTAAAAATTATGCATGTTCAGAGATAATCAGTTGTTGAATCGAAATCTCAAAGGAAAGGGGCTCACTATAGTATTGTTTTTGAAATCCAATAGAAGTTTACCCTTTGGTAGTCCAGAAACTTACTTCCAAGGCTCTCAGTCAACTGGATTTTGTATTGTACTCCAGGATGAAAAGAAACAGCAATGATGAGAAAATAAATTCAAATTAGAAATTCAAGCAAAAAGGAACAGGGGGCGGATTCTGCTTATTTTTCTATATTCTTTAGATCTATAATGCTGTACAAAGACAATTCATATTTATAATGAGCCTAGGGCACTGCAATATCCCTAAATCATCAAATAACAATTAAGTTATGATCTAGCACAGAAAATAAAACTGACACCTCTTAGAAATATTTTAAAACAAAACTGAAATTCAAAGAGTTTTTGATTCATCTTTAGTTAACCAGAAAATCAAAAACAATTCATCACCTCAAACGTTCTGCTTTATAGTGAAACTTAATGATTTCTGTTTTTTTACTTCAGGTCCCTGTAACACTTCTTTAGAAAACTTCTAAAAGCCAAGTTGCCAAGATCTAAATGATTTCTACAGAAAGCTATTATACCAAAGGGAATTCTGATTCTGGCTAAACATTGAATCTGAACTTGTTTGGGAAGGTCACTAAAACAACCAGCCAGTTTGCTGCCAACAACTTAGACTATTGTTTACTGCAAGGGTCAAAATGCCTTTAAAGTATTAGGAATGAAATTTATAATTGACTAATTTGAAAAAAGAAATCTCTGGGTGGGAGGAGGAGGGAAGATGGTGGTTGCAGTACTGGAACAGCTAGGTGCAATGTGGATGCAGAAGCTGAGGGGGCCTTGGGGGGTCTCCTTCATCTCAGTGTTTCACCCCAATGCCAGGTCCCACAAGTGCTTCTCTTGACACTTCTCAAAAATGGGAGAAGAAGAATAAAACTGTTTATCCTCCACAACCGCTATGCAGAACCTCAGAGACCAGCAGAAATCTACCAACACCAAAGAAAATGAAAAGACAGCAAAGACAAGATGTTGCATTTGGCAAAATTGGTAGGAGAAATGTCCACTGACCAGGCTTAGCTCAACTGGGATTCAGTGACAAAAAGGGACCCAGATCATTAAAGAGGTTCTCTTAGAAGCACAAGACATGGCAGTGAAAGACCACAATGTGGAATTCAGATCCAGTTTATATATAACTGAGTCCACCTTAGGGGGAGGCCAGTGCCTGACAGGTCTTTGCTACAAAGTAGAGGTTGCTTTGGGATCATGAAGGTTTACTGCTATTATTTTATGAAGTTGATGGAAGGGCCTCCCACCTCCATGTGAGGCACCAAAGATGGCGAAGTCACCCATACCATAGAGTATACATTCAGAAGCTTCAACACTGGACCATCACTATGGTGGGGCTGTGATAACAGAATATCACTTAGCCTAGGAAAGAACTCCTCCATGTGTCATCATTACCACTGTGGGGAGTAGGCAAGTAGTCACTCAACTTTTCAGATACTGCTGTCCATGTCTATAAAATGCAGCCAAGATTACCTACCTATCTGTGTGCTGTGAGCACCGAAAGAGATGATGTAATAACTTTGTAAATGATGAAGCACAAAGGATGACTAGTGTTGAAATCATCCAAACACAGTAAAATCTCTTATTACAGTCAAGGTTTTGAAAGATAGTCAATTGCATAATCTAATTGAGGAGTTCAACATTCCTAATTAGAAATGTATTTTGCTCCAATATAAACCCATTCTCTCTCATTCTAAACTCAGTGGACAGGCATATCATAGTCCACCTGAGTTGCCTCTTCAAGTTCTGAGGAGATGAGCAAGGATCACAGGGTTCTAGTCACTACTCCCAAAGGGCATTCCTTGGAGAAAGGGATACTAAGCTATTTTTCTGTTCTATCCACCATAAGTAGGTTAGAATTTCAGAATGAGATGCTATGTATAATGAAAGGGTTTTCTTTTTTTTTTCGAGATGGAGTCTTGCTCTGTCACCCAGGCTGGAGTGCAGTGGCACAATCTCTGCTCACTGCAACCTCTGCATCCTGGGTTCAAGCAATCCTCCTGCCTCAGCCTCCGAGTAGCTGGGATTACAGGTGCCCACCACCACACCTGGCTAATTTTTTGTATTTTTAGTAGAGACAGTGTTTCACCATGTTGGCCAGGCTGATCTTGAACTCCTTGCCTCAAGTGACCTGCCTGCCTTGGCCTCCCAAACTGTAGGATTATAGTGTGAGCCACCGTGCCTAGCCTGAAAGCATTTATAGTACAAGCACATGGGGATTATCATTGCTGTTTTAATCTCACCAGGTAGATTCAGAGTCAACACCCTACAAACCTACATATTTGTCCTTACTGGCCCCAGCCTTGGGAATGCAGACCTCTTTATAAAGCACTGGTCTCCAAAAAGTTGCGTATGTCACAGGAAATGTGAAAGGCAATTTACTGGAGTTAACAAAGAAAGATTAGAATTTCTATTTCTCTGTTTTTAAATGTAAGGATAAAAACAAAATCAAGTTTGTTTGTTTGTTTTTTTTGAGACAGGGTCTCACTCTGTCACCCAGGTTGGAGAGCAGTGGTGAGATCGCAGCTCACTGCAGCCTCGATCTACTAGGCTCAAGCAATCCTCCCACCTCAGCCTCCCAAGTAGCTGGGACCACAGGTGTCCGTCATGCCCAGCTAATTTTTGTATTTTTTGTAGAGATGGGGTTTCACCACATTGCCAAGCTGGTCCTCAACTCCTGGTAGGCTAAAGCAATCTGCCCACCTCAGCCTCCCAAAGTGCTGGGATTATAGGCGTGAGCCATCACGCCTGGCCAAAATCAAGCTTTTTTAATACTTAGTACCCTGACTGGCAGTGACCCCATCGCCCATATATTCAAAGGCTATCTATAACAAATGGTATGTTTAAAGAATCTCCAGGGAAGCTGGGAAGGCTATGTGGGGCTGCATGCGGTGGGCACTTTTTGTTCTCAATGGTTCTTGAAGGTAGCATGTGGGAGGTTCTGCAGCTTGGCGAGTTTATGTCTCCTTTTAACTAAATGATCCCTTCCACAATGGACAAATGGGATATGGCATAAAGAAAGTCCCGCAGAAAATATACTACTAATAATACAAGTATGAGAAAATAGCAGAGCTGATGAGCTCTCTGCCTGCTATTTCCAAAGAAATCAGATCCAACAAGAAATTGGCCAAAGGGAATAAAAAATAGCACCATGATTTGCAATTGCAGATTTAGATCCACTGTTGTTAAGTGTAAATGTAGCTGGTGCTCCAGGGGTTTTAGCTGACAATGGTACTACATGTATACAATCAACCAATAAATTGGAGGTCCTTGCCTAACATTTTTATCCTGATGGGGTGTTCAGTCAAACAAATTTGGCCAGTCCTGGCCTACAGCAGCAAGCTGCGTAACAAAACCCCAGTGAATGGAGACTGATTCTTGCTTTCAGGCTATTTCTGTATGGAATCAGGAAAAATTCAAATAGCAGAGTGTGACAGCCCAGAATCTGTCCTCACTGGCTCCACTGGGAAGGAAAACAGGGACAGTAAGAGATTTGGGGAGAAAATTGTAATAGTCAAGGGGACAGCCCTAAGAGAAGGAAGTGAGCAGAAGCATGACTTCTTTGGAAAAGGCAAGTGACATAGCAGACAAGGCTGTGAAAGAGACTTTGCAGATACCATGAAAGCCAGTGTCACAAATGTTAGTGGCAAAACCAAAATTGGGCCCCTAATCCAGCAGGACAAATAGAAATCATTAGGGAGAAATGGTCTACAAACTGCTGATCAACATGTCTGTCCAGGAAACCAGGCCAAGCAAGTGAACCATTCAAAAAGGACAAGCTGGGTGTGGTGGTTCACACCTGTAGTCCCACTTACCAGGAGGCTGAGGCAGGAGGGATGCATGATTCCCAGGAGTTCGAGACCAGCCTGGGCAAAATAGCAAGACCCTGTCTCTAGATATTAATAATAATAAATAAATAATAAAATAAAATAAGGATATATGGGGTCTTCTGTAAAGGCAAGTAACCAGACCAACACTCCTCAGGAAACAAATCATTTCTCTGCAAAAATTGCCCCAAATCTAAACATTTCAACAAAGGAGAAAACATCCCTCCCAAGAAAACCTCAGGGGGCAATTTCTCTGGGAAATGTGAGTAACTTCTGGCTTTGACCCATATTTTACCTCCTATACTCTGCATAATAGAAAAGAAAAAGTATCAGATGAAGGTTCTCTTTTGAAGGGGCACAAAAGCTAATCCAACTGACAGCTTTGCTGGCCCAAACATTGAATCTGAAGAAACATCAGGGTCAGCCAGAGGTAAGGCTTGCTCCAGAATTTCTTTGTAGGAGGGCTCTGCAGTGGTAAGCTGGGCGGTGGGGGGG
>NW_012106142.1:190279-211406 GCF_000951045.1 Mandrillus leucophaeus | reverse complement strand
GAGGGACCCAAGCTGCATTTGCAAAGCATTTTACATAAAATGGGGATAGTCAATTATCCTATAGAGAGGATCCACAGGCCTGATGGAGACACCTAAAGTCCCCTAACCTGCCATCATGGTGCCACTACTGCCCAGAGATACAGTGAAGACACTGGTCGGGGACACTCACTCGACCAGTTTTATCATCACTGTGAGGCCCCCTCAAAATGGTTAATGACATCTTCAGTCCCCGGGATTATTATTTCAATTTCTATTGCCAACCAAAAAGGCATTCATCTAAGTGTTGGCACCTTTTATTGCTTGTGTAAATAAGTATCATTATCAAGAGTGAACTGCAGACACACTGCAGAGTCAGTCAGCATTTCCCAGATTTGAAAGAATGAGAAGTAAAGAGCCTTACTATGGCTCACGAATGTCTTTCCGGAATCCCACACTGGCCTCTATAATTAATGAAGGTGTGGCCAACACCAGCTCCACTGGCTACTTTTGGCATTGGGCACTTCTGATTCCAGCAGTGACATAGTCAACGAGCTGGACAGAGGCAGACAAGGAGCGCAGACCACCTGGTGACCATCCAACAGACCATCCAGAGGCAGAACTCCTTATCTGGGGAATTCAGAATTAAAATTCCCTAGTATCTAATGTAGGCATCTGGTTCCAGGCTTTTCAACTTTTATAACTAGAATTTCTAGACATCTCTGGAATGTCATGGCAACACTCATTTTGCAACCCTTGCTGACATTAAGGCGCCAAAATGTCCACAAATGTAATCATTTATCATGACCTAAGTGGCTAATGTGGCCCAAATTACCCTTCCAATTACCCTTAAGCTCCTGATCTAAGGTCCATAAATGCTCCTAAGGGAAATCCACCAGGGCACTCAGTTCTCTCACTGAGGCGCCCCATTGTTTTGTTCTGCAGCGTTCTAACAAAACTTTCCTTTTTCAAATCTGTATTGTCGGTAAATTATTCTCACGAACCTGCGTGTGGACCTCTCCTTGATGCGCTGGCTCTGACACCTCGGCTGGAAGCAGTTTCCCCCACTGCAGCTACTTACCTTTCCTCCCGGCCTCGGGTGTTTGGGATGGTTTCTCTCGCTGAGCCGCAGGCAGAGGTGGGGAAGCGGGTTTCCTCTCTGTCGCCTCTTCCTCCTCGTCCCTCTTCTGTCCCTTCCTTTCCTCAGGGCCTGGGGGCAAGGGTGGCTGGCGGTCACTGCTCTCCTGGCCCTCCTTGGACGGCTCACTTGGCTCTGGGTCCGGCCTCCCCGCTCGGCGAGACAGCAGCTCTACCAAGTAGGGCCTGCTCAGTTTGGAAAGCGGGGATGCCGGTGGGGTCTGACTGGTGGGCTTGGGAGCCAGTGCTGGCTTCTGTGCCAATGGCATTTTGTTTGCTGCCTTGTCGTGCTCTGGAGCCGGGGCCTGGCTGTTGGCCGGTGGGGGCCCAGGGTGGGCCACAGGAAGAGAGCGACTGCTGGAAGGTTCAGCCGAGTCCCTCCGGGTGGACGGGGTTTGCTTCCGTTCTTGGGGGAGGGATGGACCATGCTTGAGGGCCACACCCTCCATCTCTTTCTCTCCACGAGCACTCCCCACTGCAGGCGGCCCGGCATCTGCGCTGTCCCCGGTGCTGCTGTGCCTCTTCTTCTTCTTCTGTTCTGCCTGTTGGTCACAGGTGAAGCGCAAGGAATAGTTGGTCCTTCTCAATTTTATTCCAAACGGTGAGGTTTTTTCCTCCCCACCTGGCATCACAGGGTCTGGCTTTGCTATCCCGTTTGCAGTCTCACTGTCCGAAGAGGTCGTGGACTCTGTGTGGGCCACCACTTTCTGCGGAGGATAAGGAAGGCTTGGGACAAGGAAAGACGGGAGGTCTTTGGCAAATTTACATCCCTCGGTGGTGTCTGCGGGCTCCCGGTGCATCTCCGACTTCTCCGGACCCTTCCCGAGCTCACGAACACCAACAGGAGGAGGCTGGGGGGCTGTGTCTTCGCTGGGTACCAGCATGGGTCTTTTTCGTATGCTTTCAGCTTCCGCGTTCTGTTTGGAGGTCTCCGTGCCACCATCGGAGAATTTCTGCCAGGCAGGCATAATAGAGAACTTTGCATTGACTGGCGGAGTCTTCCGGAGGTTCCCGCGGGAATCACACCGGCCCCTGGGAGTGGACTCATCGCTGGGCCTCGAATGGTCCCTCTCGCTGCTGCGCGGGTCACTCTCGGCATTCTTCAGGATTCTAGACCGAATGGAAGCCCATTCTGCGAGTGCGGACGCGCTGCTGGGAGACTCCTGGGGGGGCTTAGCCTTCCCGCTGCCCGCCCGCGCGTCGCCGGGGCCTCGGGGAGGGTTCTCCCCAGCGGGGATGTCCGCGTGCTTCTTCTCCTCCAAGCCCAGGAGGGACTTGCACGCGGTGTCCTTGATCTGGCTCAGGTTGACTGCCGGGCCGCAGAGCTGCGCGCCCGTTACCAGAATGGCGGTGTGGGGAACGCTCAGGGACGAGGGTAGCGCGTGCTGGGCTGGGCTGACTTTGGGGGCCTTTGGTTCCTGGGGGGCAGCCGTGAGCCCCTTGTCCTTTGCGGGCGTCACGGGGCTCAGGTTGACTTTGGGAAAGAGAATCTGCTTCCCCCCGGAGGACACCTGGAACGTGTAGGGCCGGGGCATGGTCTGCCTCTCGTCCACCTCCTGCCACCGCAGCTCCTCCACCTTGCGGCCTTGTTCAGGGGCGGCGGCTTCTTTCCTCTCCACCGGAGGCTGCGCGGCTTCCACAGGCCCCTCTTGTTTCCGGAGAGGCTCCGTGTCCCCTTCTTCTCTGTTTTCCTCGGTCCCAGGACGATCGGCCCCCTGGAAATCCCCGCTCCTTCCCTGCTGCTCTTTTCCCCGCTTGGCCTCTGAGTTCTGCTCCTTGCAAACTTCGGCTTTCAGGCGTTCCTGTTCCTCTGGCCTCTCCTCAAAGTCTTTCAGAAGCTCGCTCAGCTGGACCCCCGCGTCCTCCAAGTGCGCCTGGCCCTCCTCCTCCTGTCCCTCCAGATCCTCCTCCTCTCCCTCCAGATCCTCCTCCTCTCCCTCCAGATCCTCCTCCTCCTCTCCCTCCAGATCCTCCTCCTCTCCCTCCAGATCCTCCTCCTCTCCCTCCAGATCCTCCTCCTCCTCTCCCTCCAGATCCTCCTCCTCCGGACCCCGCAGGGACTCCCCAACCTCCTCCGCCGCATCGTGCGGCCCCTGCGCCTCCGGCTCCTCCTGCTGTTCCAGCTCTTCCCATCCCTCGGGCTCCTCTTCCTCCTGCCTTCTGAGCTCCTCCGCACGTCTTCCTTCCTCCTCCTCCTGCCGCCTCCGCTCCTCCAGCCTGGCGTCGTCCTCCAGCCGCCGCCTCTCCTCCGCCTGGGCCTGGGCCTTGGCCTGCAGACGCCTCCGCTCCTCCTCGGCCTCCAGGCGCTCGCGCTCCTCCCACTCCCTCCGCTTGGCGTCCTCCCAGCCTGGCGCTTCCACGCTCTGTCGCTGCTCTTCCCGCGGCGCCCTTTCCGCCTCTGGAGGCGGCTCTTGCCCCTCGCCCTCCTCCTCCAAGAGCTCCTGCCTTCTGTTCTCTTCCCAAAGCCTCCTCTCCAGTGCCTGCAGCCTCTGCTCGTCTAGGCGTTTCTTCTCGGCTGCTTCCTCCTTTTGCCGCTTGCACTTGGCCTCCAATTCTCGCCAGTAGTCTTCTTGGCGTCTTCTCTCTTCCTCGGAATCCAGCGGATTGGGTTCCTCTTCCTGCCACGTTGGCTTCTCCTCGCCTGGGTGTCCATTCTGGTCCTGGGAGGGCCGACTCTCAAGGCCGCCTTGCTCATGTTGTGGATCCTAACATTGGGAAGGGAAACACAATTAGCTTTTTGCTTTCTCCACCCACAGTCGTTCCTTTTCCTATTCACAGTGCCAGCGTCCCTCTTAATTTCTCAAGAACACTTGGAAGCAGGTATTCTCAAGTTCAGGGATAGCTAAACTCAGGCATTGATCACCCCACGCAAGACTCTGTCGTGGGAATGGAGGAAAGGAGGTGTATTCTGTTTCCGTGCCCCCCCACCCCCCACAGCTCCTCTATTTGTCGTTCCCTAATTCCTTTTCTTAATATGAACAAACAAGGGGAAAACCAATATTCCAGCATTAGATAGATGAGCAAAAAGAGACTTGGACTTCATCAATGTCCCCTGAAGCTTGTGACTTGGAAGCCTATCCTAGTCAAACTGAGGGAGCATTGGCTAAACCACTTTTCCACTGCAAAGCAAACACAATGGGTCTGAAGTCCCTCAAAAGCACCCTCTCCCTCTGAGGTCCACCAGCCTCATGGCAGAAAGGGCGAAGAAAGTAAACAGGCTTGAGTATTCCCCAACACCGTCACACACTCAAGTTCCCGATGGGGACACACTCAGGTCTTTCCATGGCTCGACCCCAATGCCAACCCACTTGTAGAATTAGTGCCCAGTAGGCAAGGGCACCTGTCTGGTCAGCCCGGGCAGGCTCTACACACCTGGGCAAGGTGCCTGTGCTTCTTTGACACCCTCTGTTTTTTTGGCTTAACAGCCAGCTTGTGCTTGGCGGCACTGTTGTCCAGGCGAGCAATGGCCAGGGGAATGGCATCTAAGTTGACACTTTCGATGGTGCCAGCAGAAGAGAAGTGCCTTTTTGGCCGAGACGGTTTAACGGGAGCAACCTATAGGAGAGATTAAAATAGAAAGTCAGTTGGGATCAGAAGACAACCTGCAGGAAATCGCAGAATGGTAGCACTCCTTCCAGTGCGTGCCTTGCCCAGCCTGACCCAGGGAATGCAGGTGAGCAGAGGGGACTCCTTGGAAAATGAAATGAACACCCGTTTTGAAACCAAAGGACACTGACTATTTGTTCCGCCAGCGTCCACCGGTATTAACTTTTAAAGGTCATGTATCTTTTAGGAACTAATTGTCCTACTTTGACTAATATGAGGTTCAGAGTAGCTCTGAGATTAGCAAAACATAGCCAGGACGCCGAATCCTGCCCACAGCCTGTTTTGGAAAATCAGAGTTTTACCGGGCCACAGCCACACCCATTGTCTTTGGTTGCTTTTTGTGCTATGAAGGAAGAGTGGCACAAAGGAGAGTACTTGTAGCTTCATGTCACAAATCCTAAAATAATGAGTAGTTTGCTGATCCCTGGACTAGATCACCTCTGTGCTAAGAACCGTTAAACTCTTAGACACTGCATATATGCCTCAGCTCCTACATAGCACTTAGTCCCTTTGAGGCCGGGAATGTGTCTTTTTTCATCTTTGTGTGGGTCCCCTTTACACCCACATAGCAAACCTCATTTGGTCAGTGCTCAATAAATATTTGTTGAAGGAATGAAGGAAAATAAAGCAAAACATCTATACCTGGAACACGAAATTCCTGATCAGTAAAAATGTTTTGGTATGGCTGGGCGCGATGGCTCGCACCTGTAATCCCAGCACTTTGGGAGGCTGAGGCGGGCAGATCACTTGAGGCCAGGAGTTCGAGACCAGTCTGGCCAACATGTCAAAACCCCATCTCTACCAAAAATTTTAAAAATAAAAATAAATTAGCCGGGTGTGGTGGTGCACACCTGTAATCCCAGCTGGGGAGGCTGACGCATGAGAATTCCCTGAACCCAGGATACAGAGGGTGAAGTGAGATGGCTAGGCTGCACTACAGCCTAGCCTACAGAGCAAGACTCTGTCTCAAAAAAAAATAAGAAAGTTTTGGTACAATCACTCCAAAGAAGTCTCAGGGTACTGACTGCACTGAGAAGATAAAAGCAAGAGGGACCTGATGAGAAAAATGAGCGGCAAAAATCTGCCACGGGGACAAGTGCGGTCCTTCAAAGGATGAATTGTGGAATGGCCTGCAGCTCTAGAATACAGATGCAATCACTAAAAAATCACAACCTCAGATGAAGTGTAGATTTGAAAAGATCAGAGAGTGCGTGACACAGCCAGAAGCTAGAGGCCACACTGAATCAGAAGGTAGAATGCCACGCCTGTACCTACAGAGAATTCACAGGCTGGCAGCAAGCAAAGGGCTCCTGGCCACACAATGCCAGAGTATTGCAGGGGGCGTAGCACTATGCCAGCAGCTCCAATGTGGCCAGGGTTTATCTGTTTGTTCCTGCTGTAAGCATGGAGTGGTGAGGTTTAGCGGAAGGGCTTGCATTTTGCAATTATCTTCTATATTTATGCACAAAAGATGAAAGACGAAGCAGCTAGCTCTAACAGCAAAATGGATGCTCAGTACATATTAATTTATGACAAGATGCACAGAAAAATCAGCCTTTGGCCTTCTAGCTTTCCTTTATTTATGGTTATCTTCATGATAGGCATCAGATTCTAAGCTGTTGCTGAATTAAACATTTGTTTCCATCCCCTAATAGATGCATGAGAAAAAGGAGTCGGAGCCAAATGTGACAGACTGAAGACGTAGATAAGCACTTGACGCTGAGATTTAAGTGCTGTGCTTTGTTTCTAGTTATCCCAGCTGGCTTCCTCATTGTCTAGGGGGCAGCACTGTCTTGAGCCATCCCCTTCTTCAGGAGCAGATCCTGCTTCCTATACTGTCTGCCAGGCCTTGGGAGGATGTCTGTCCCCTTGTGCAGATGAAAGGTTCTCAGTGGGGCAGATCGGCTCCTACAGAAGAGGTGCCCGGAGAGAAGAGTCCACAGCGTTCTTACACTCCTGCCGGTAAAGTCCCAGGTTTAAAAAAACAAAATAAAAGTAGAGAAATGCTAAAGTGCTTTTTTGTTTTGTTTTTGTTTCACTTCTCTAAATATAAGAGGACTAATTTCCTTACAGACTGGAGTTCAGCTATTCTGGAATGCCCTTTTCAATCAATTAACAGGGTCTTGAAGTACATGATCCTTTGAGGAAAGCTACCAACTTCTAGGACCCCAAACACAGGCATGCTGGGAGTATGGCTAGTTTTCAGAGCAGAGTTCAGTTCCAGCAGTTGCCTTGCTATGGAAACAGACGCTCCAACATCTGTCACTAGTGGCATTCTGAAGGAATTTAAATATATGTAGGCAACATTTATGAATGGAAAATGAGGCAGCAGGTCACCAAAAAAAAAAAAAAAAAAAAAAAAAAAAAAGGGAGCGGGGAGAAGATGAAAGTTAACTAAGGAAAGAAGTTAAATAAGTTCAAATTGTATTACCTTCTCTTCCATCTCACTTCCAGCTCCAGGGAGATTCAGAGGACTTAGAGAACTTGGCGTATCACTGGACTGGAACAGTAAGAGAGCATTCAAGTCAAAGGCCTGAACAGGAAGTTCTGGGCAAATAACCAGACACTGTCTGTGCCTGGGTAGGGCCGCCCCCTCCTCTACACAGGGGGGCAGCTGGCCTCAGAGAGCCAGCAGGAGTCCCAGTGGGGACTATGCTAATATCCAAACTCCAACAGCACTGCCTGAGACACAGAGGGTGCACCAGCCTCTCCCCGAGTTCAATGTGTTTCCCACCTGGGTAGTCCCCAGTCTCGGTCCTTTGTGTTTTTCTCCACTGCCTGAGAGAATGTGAGTAGCTCAACGGCCACTTTCCCTGGGGTGCAGGGCTGTGTCTCATACATGGCCTCCAACCTCAATGCTTTGGCCTTGCTGGCTGACTCTGCCCCTTCTCCAGCCACACCTCCCCCATCTAAGCAATGAGTGAGAAGAAAGAAGGCCTACCAACTCCACATGCAGAGCTGGGCTGAGAAGGTGAAAGACCAGGGAGGGGCCAAGAAAACAGCAGAAAGGGAGAAGAAAAAGGCTAAAGATTTATACCCCCATGTGCTAGGCATGCCCAAGAGACCCCCAGAGGTCATCTGTACCTTTCATATGGCTCACTATGCCTCTTATAGTGGTATCTTCTTTTTCTTTTTTTTGAGACAGGGTCTCTACTTTGTCACCCAAGCTGGAGTACAGTTGTACAATCACAGCTCACTGCAGCCTAGAAGTGCGGGGCTCAAGCCTCAGCCACTCAGGTAGCTGGGACTAGAGGCATGGGCCACGTCTGGCTAATTTTTTATTTTATATATATACACACACACATACACACACACACACACACACACATATATATATATTTTTCGAGACAGAGTCTCGCTCTGTCGCCTGGTCTGGAGTACAGTGGCATGATCTCAGCTCACTGCAACCTCTGCCTCCTGGGTTCAAGCTCTTCTCCAGCCTCAACCTCCTAAGTAGCTGGGATTACAGGCATGCGCCACTGCGTCTGGCTAATTTTTGTATTTTCAGTAGAGATGGGGTTTCACCATGTTGGCCAGGCTGATCTCGAACTCCTGACCTCAGGTGATCCGTCCACCTCGGCCTCCCAAAGTGCTGGGATTACAGGCGTGAGCCACTGCGCCCAGCCTATTTTATACTTTTTGTAGAGATGAGGTCTCTACAAAATATTGCCCAGGTCGTTCTCCAACTCCTGGCATCAAGTGATCCTCCCACCTCAGCCTCACAAAGTGCTGGCATTATAGGTGTGAGCCACAGTGCCTGGCCCCTGTGATACCATCTATCCTATATTACCATTTCTTACAAAAGCGTCTTTTCTTCCCTTCCAGAGCAACATCAGCTTGCCCTACCTCCATCCATTCTCCACACCACACTTAGAAGGATCTTCAGAAAATACAAATCAGATTATGTCTCTGCTCTGCTTAAAATGACTCAAAGGCTTCATATTATCTTCAAAATAGAATTTACCCTTTTCCCATGTTCTATACAGTCCGGCTTGGCACCTCGCTCTACCCTCCCTCCTTGCTCCCACCAGGGTCCTGCTACACTCCTCATCCAAATAAGAGACCTCTCCACCACCAAGTTACTCACTTTTCCATTACCCTGTTTTATTTTCTGTGCACCCAGCATTTTTCTTGATCTGAAGTGATTATATTTATATATTTGTTGACTTGTTTGTTGTTTGTTACACCCTCTCATTAGGGTGTAAACTACAGAGGTGGGGAGCCCCTTGTAGAATCTTGTTCACCTCTGTAACACCCATATCTGAGACAGTGCCTGCTGAACAAACAATCCCCTAGGCCACAGTGCCTAGCACTTATGAGCTCATCAATAACTGTGAGGACATTTGCTTCAGACCTCAGGATACCCCTGCACCAAGGCGATGGCTGTTGCTGCTGCCTAGCACTGGAGAGGTTGGGAAGAGCAATTTTAGACCTGCTGGTAGAGATGGGCCCATCCCTGCTTGACCTACCACACAAAGGGTGTCAATGCATGGGTGCCAGGTGTCACAATGGGCAACAGGGGAAGAATGTCCTTTTTCACATCCCCTCCTCACTCGCCTCTGCAAATCACTCATCTTTCTCACTACTCTTAGGACGCATGAGTTGATAATGCATGATTTCTTCTGAGGCATGCCCATTTTAATAACGCCCAGCAAAATCCCAGGGGTCCTGATGGGCAAAGCCTAGAGAATGCTTTATTTATTTATTTGTTTATTTATTTATTTAAAGTGAAACCCCAGTGCCTCACCTAGAGAATTCCTGACTCACTACTGGTTGGACTTCGCTCCTTTTTCCCTAAGAGGTCTAAGGGCATCTTTTCTGCTGCTTTGGAAGAACTCTCATTTCAGGATATGCTCAAAGTGTCAAGAGATCAAATTTAGACAGGATGGCGCTGCAGTGTGACTGTCTTTCCAGGCCAGGGACTCTTCAAGTTGGCCTGTTTGATGTCTTCTGTCTCATGGAGCCCCTACGCATTTCTTTTTTCATTTCCCTTTAAATTAGTCCAGTTGGACAAATAATTATGCAGTGCTGCAAAGCAGGCAGTGGCTCAGTCCTAGGGAGACATAGATATGTCAGACCCAGTTTGTTCTCAAGGAATCCCATGTTTAGAGATGGAGAGAAAACAGTTACATGGACATAGATAGGGAGTACAGACATGTAAAAAATGGTGAAGACACACAGTGAAGGCATGAGAAGATAGTACAGCTTGTGGTGAGGCCAGGTACAGCTTCCCAGAAGAGGTAGGCATAAGCCTTGAAGCGTAAGTGAAAGATACTGGGAAGACCGCCTGCAAAGGGCATGTCTCCTCTTTCTCCCCATCCTCATTGCTGGCTACAGGTCAGGACACCTACCAGGAAGTGCCCTTGAACCCTGAGCCACTCATCAGAAAAGATCCTCCCTCTAATTCCCCCACCGCAGACCCCAGGGTTACTGGAGGCCCAATATCCTGCCCTGGTTTATGAGCAATCAATCAAGTAACTCCCTGGAGGAGACTTACCTTGTTCTCGGGGTCTGAGAGGATGATGTCCTGCTGAGTCACAATTTCCATGGGACTGGTCAGGAACAGATCCTCTTCTAAGCTAGCCTCTCCACTGTTTGCCTTCTTCATGGGAATGGCATTGGGTGGCCGCTGCCCAAACTTGATATTCTTGCTCAACTGTTGCTGGAGAGAAACAGGAGAAAGACATTCTGAAGCAGTGAAGCAGTTCACAATCACCACAACCAGGTTCTCCAGCATATCTAGTGAGCGCTGAGGCATACCTTGTGCACGACTGATTTCTAGACTCAACTCCGTGCCAGGAAACCACGATGCCATCCTGTAATAAGTTAATTTGTTTTCCACTTTCTTTTCTTTTTTTTTTCTTTCCCACCTTCAAGCCATGATTTCTCATCCAGCCACCTCTTTCATGGAGATCCCAACATTTCCCAGTGGGCATGGTGGCCACATTTTCTGAACCAAAAGTTGGGATATACGTTATGACAAACATTTTTGATTAGCCTATAAATTCATTTATATAAAAAGTCTTTTAAAAGTGCAAAAAAAAATGTATAGAAAATAGTTACATGAAATGTAAGAACCAGTGAGGGAAATCAAGACCCTAAAGGTTGGTGCAACTCTCCAGCCCCTTTGGGACATATTCACTTTGAAGATTTATACTTCTGCAGCCTTCCTCGCCAGCCCTTAGCTTGAGACCCCAAACCAGAACATTGCATTCTGCCACAATGGGTCACTGCCAAGGCAAAGAAGGCCCCAGAGCCAGCAAGTCTTTCCATGATCAATACTAAAACCCTGTAAAGGATAGGAACAATCTGGACGTCCTCTTTGCCTTGCTGTGGCCACCTAACCGTGACAAAGGGGATAGAGGAACCAAGTGGGGAAAAGCCAGAGAGGGACTGATTACTGGTGAGTGGTGGCTAAAAGGACAGGGAGAAGGGAGGGGAAAATAGGGTAGAAAGGATTAAATAGTATTTGCAAGTAGAGGAAGGCCAGATTAGAAAAGCAAAAATGTCTCCAGAAGTTGCCCAAAGTCCCCTGGGGCGTAAAATTGCCCCCAGCTGAGAACCACTGCTCTAAGACCTAGGTCCTTAGGTTTCATAGTCATTATATTCCTCAAAAAATATATTTTCTGAAATGTTCATCTTTCTCTGTTTGTTTGTTTGAGACAGGGTCTTGCTCTGTTGCCCAGGTTGGAGTGCAGTGGCCAAATTTCAGCTCATTGCAACCTTGAATTCCCAGGCTCAGATGATTCTCCCATGCTCAGGTGATCCTCCTACCTCAGCCTTCCAAGTAGCTGGGACTACAGGCATGCACCACCATGGCCAGCTAACTTTTGTATTTTTTGTAGAGATGGGGTTTCAACAAGTTGCCCAGGCTCGTCTCAAACTCCTGGTCTCAAGCAATCCGCACACCTTGGCCTTCCCAAGTGCTGGGATTACAGGCGTGAGCCACCGTGCGCAGCCTGATATTTATCTCTAATCTGGCTAATATTTAATCCCACAGAGCTGCAAAAAGCCATAGCAATCACCTACTCCAAACCCCTCACTTTGCAAAAAGGTCTGAGGCCCAGTGGAGAGAGGTGACTGGCCCAAGCTTATGGAAAGAATGAGTGGCTCAAAAGGAATCTGAACTCAGGTCTTTTAAAAATAACATTCAGTGTTGTTTTCATTGCACTCCACTGGTGCTCATAAATTTGACACTGCACTTCTTTCTTCCAGGGGCAGAAATAAAGAGACAGAGTATTTCCAATACTTCACTGATGTTCCCTAGTGGAAGAATCCCTTGAAGGAAATGTCTTCTCTCCCTTTGAACTCAGTGGTACCAAATCCACCCACCTTTGCCCAGCTCCCCCTCAGCCTTGCACAGTGGGCAGTGAGACTGCAGAGATATAACAGAGATGAGCCCAAGGGTCCCCTCCACATGCCCCCTGGGGACCCCAGCATGCCAAGTCAGGAGCACAGCCAGGCAAGGGCTTATATTGGGTCTGCTGGTATTTCAGCCTGAGCCTGGCTCTCCCAGCCTCACAGGAAAGGAACACACATGAAAAGCCAAGTTCAGCAAGGGAAGTACAGCGTCAGCAGCCTGGAAGGGTTGTGGGGAGGAAAAGGCTGAAAAGGGTATCTTCTAAAAACAAGTCCAACAGAAAGCAGCAAGTAGTATCTATTCTAAACAAATCAATAAGCAGGCACGGTTAGAACAGCCGATGGATGGAGTTAGACAAGAGGACATGGAGTAACAAGGTAACAGGCCCGTCTCACCCTGCAGCCTTGGGAAAGGGGGTGGGGACCTGTGCAGAAGAGGTGGGAATGGTTCCTGGGTCCGCCCAGTCCAGCCTTCTCTAGGAGTGTTGGCCAAAAACTGGAAACTATTCTAAATCCCCTTAGACTGAGACATCTCCTGTTGGGGGGTTCTGCTTTTTACCAATGCTGAGATGAGGACATTTCTTGTGCTTAGAGTGGAAAGGATATTTTTTGTGTGTGTGTGTGTGTGAGACAGGGTCTCATTCTGACACACAGGCTAGAGTGCAGTGGCATGATCACAGCTCACTGCAGCCTCGATCTCCTGGGCTCAAGTGATCCTCCTGCCTTAGCCTCCCAAGTAGCTAGGACCACACACATCGACCACCATACCTAATGCTGGAGAACCTGGTTGTGGTGATTGTGAACTGCTTCACTGCTTCAGAATGTCTTTCTTCTGTTTCTCTCCAGCTAATTTTCAGATTTTTTTGTAGAGACGGGGTCTCACCATGATGCCCAGGCTTGTCTCAAACTCCTGCGCTCAAGTGATGCTTCTGCATTAGGCTCCTAAAGTGCTGGGATTACAGGTATGAGCCACTGCACCCAGCTGGAAAGGATAATGAACTTCCAAGGAGGACCTGGCCTAACACTCTAATACCATTTAGTTAGGATTTTTGCCATCATCCCTATATATATATACACACACACACACACACACACACACACACACACACACACACACACACACACTCTTAAACTTTACTTCATTTTAAATTTTTTAAATTAAATTTTAATTTTTTAGAGTTGGGGTCTCCTTCTGTTGCCCAGGCTAAAGTGCAGTAGTGCCATCATAGCTCACTGCAGCCTCAAACTCCTGGGCTCAAGGAATCCTCCCACCTCAGCCTCCTAAATAGGTAGGACTACAGGTGCATACCACCATGCCCGACTAATTTTTAAAATTTTTGTAGAGTTGGGTGGGGTCTTGCTATGTTGCTCAGGCTGGTCTGGAGCTCCTGGACTCAAGCAATCCTCCTGCCTCAGCCTCCCAAAGTGTTGGCATTACAGGCATGAGCCATTGCACCTGGCCTGTTTTACTTCATTAGGGCCCTTTTTATAATACTCCTGTTGGTCCATCCTGATGCTTAAGAGACAAAAAAAGAATAAGGCAAAATGTATTTCAGTTCAGTCTGAATTGAAATAATGTCCAAAGATGGAGTAACTATTATATCTACAAATAGAAAAGAGAACATGGTAAGAAAAAAAAAAATGGAATAAGAGCAGGAAAAAGAAGGTGCCTGGTACAAAGCAGAGAAATGAAAAGAGTAATGTTAGGAAGTGAAGTTGAGAATTAAAGCGGCAAATCGAGAAGAAGGGACAGGGAACAGAGAAAATGCATAGGGAAGAAGAGGGAGCAGGGCCCAGGAAGAGCAGACCAGCTGCAGTTACAACAGCTGGGGGACGTTGGCAGGGGAGGGCAGAGGGAGAAAAGACAGAGGGAGGGAGGGAAGCAGAATGTGTATCTATCATGTATGTCACAGATATGTTCATCCTGGCAAAATCAGCATCATGCTGTTGCCTTTCAGAATGAAAGTGTGCATCTTAGTAAAGAAGCTGACTTGAAATCCCCCCAGAGAAAACAAACTCAGGCTGATGGCTGGGGAACTTAGGAAGAGAAACTGAGATGAAAGAGGGGAATGGTGGCCATGATGAAGAGGAGGGCTACAGTTTCTATGTCCAGACGAAGGACTGCCCTACAGTCATCTGGGATGAGACAGTGGACCCAGGCCAGGGCAGGACTCAGGATCTGAGGCATGGTGCGCAGTCCTCAGGTACTCAAGGCCAAGGCCTCACCCCTACAGGCTCTCCCTGTGGTACCTCCTCTGAATGCTTCCTTCAGCCAACTCAGAGGAGACTGGCTGTTAGGACATTTTGTGTGCTTTATTATATCAACAATGAAGTTTACTGCTCACACCTATTTGGCAATCTCAGGTGTCATGTGAGTTGACTATGTGGATAAATGTGTCTTTTTTGTTACTTTAATTCTGCCCACTACTCAGGCATTGTCATGAGAGGAACTATGAAATAATCACTGAAAACCAGACTGTTAAGATAAGCTGGCCTTTAAGTTTTCAGAGAGATAAACTACCACTCCTCTTTAAATATACATATATCTTTAAATATACATATATCCCCAGGTTCCTTCTTCTTTTCTTTTTTTTCTTCTTGCGATGAAGTCTCGCTCTGTCACCCACACAATCTCGGCTCACTGCAACCTCCACCTCCAGGATTCAAGCGATTCTCCTGCCTCAGTCTTCCCGAGTAGCTGGGATTACAGGCACGTGCCACCACACCCGGCTAATTTTTGTATTTTTAGTAGAGATAGGGTTTCACCATGCTGGCCAGCTGGTCTTGAACTCCTGGCCTCAAGTGATCCACTCACCTCGACCTCCCAGAGGGCTGGGATTACAGGCGTGAGCCACCACGCCCAGCCCCCAGGCTCCTTTATACACACAGGAAGTATAAGCAGAAGGGAGAGTGGACACTTGTGCCTCAACTGATGCTCCATGTTGCTGGTGGCTATGAATGGAGTTACTGTTGAGACTGGAATGTGAGCTACAAGAACTATATTTTATTCATTCAAATTGGACCATTTTGTTGTAATGTGGAATGCTGCAGAATGACGTTACAGGAATGCACATCCATATTTATAAGGCTTATTCCTACAATGTGGAAATGCCGAGCACATCATATTCTGCAGCTCTCTGCCAGCGTCTAGATTTTCCTATCCTTCAGACTGTGTCTAAAGAGCAAAGCAGAAAAAAAAATAAATTTGCTGCCTTTTTGAACAAACTACAGGTATCTCCATTGTTAAAATGAATAATAAAAAAAAGAAAAAGAAAAAGCATACGGAGTTACAGACATCCTGCTCTAGGAAGAAGTGGCCAAGAGTGGGTGTTTATTCTTTGTGTCCTTGACAGCTGCAGTAAGGTGTCAAAATCCCCGAATGTATGACTTTGGTATTTGTAACTGAAATCTGGCTCAGTGGGAGATACAAGCTACTCAGGATGGAGGTGTTCCCTCCCACACCAGATAATCCATGGCACAAACAGACTAAGCATTTCCTGACAAAGGTGTGGTATAATCCTAACAATTACCTGCAGCCTTAGACTGTGGTACCCCTGAGTTTTATCACCAGTTGGTACATACCTCACAGCTTGGTCTGATCTTACACAAACAGGCACCCTCCCTGATCCGTGCTGGTGGGCAGCTGTAGGGAATGTCAAGGTCATTGTAGCTGAAATGCAACGAAGTGCAAAGCTTCTGAAGCCGCTCTGTGCTACAGCAGGTCAATGGTGATTTTATAGAGATAGCAGATCTTAAAAGCAGGAGGGGCCCTCAGATCAGCCCTTGTGTGCATGCCCGTTAGTTTTCAGGAGGAGAAAGTGCCAGAGAGGTTGAATGAGTTCACCCAAAGCCAGGTGGGGCTGGCTCTGTATTTCACCGCATTCTGTCACTCATTCAGACGGTACTCATACTACTGGCCACAGAGCAACTCTTTTATGTACAGAGTCCTCACAAAGGATACCATTGTTGGTTTTGTCCCTACAACTGCCCTATATATAAAAATTTGTTTTCACTATGCACGTGCATTATTTTTATATTTAGAAACAAATGGTGATTTTTCTTTTAAATAGTGATTTTTCTTTTAAATCTGCCACAGAAATTGTGGCAGATGGTAGATTCACGTTACTCAGGCAAGGGGAGGCTGGTTTATACTGTATTTTGTATTCCGTGGAAAGATACCAACCTGCAACCTAAGACAGTTCTCGGTGAGCCAACAATGTGCAGGCACTAGAGGGCAACCTTTCCAAATGCAGGCATTACAGACACCCTTCCGTGGGTCTCTAGGGGCTGCAAGGGCTGGGAAGTTTCTTAAGCCACAGAGAAAAAAGGCATTCCAGTAGACATCTCATCTCAGAAGAATGTCTTAATAATGGTGGCTAATCAGCTTGCCAGGACATATACTGTCAAATAGGTGTTTTCCATTACTTCTCTCTTTTTAAAAATAAACATATACACATACACAAAGACAATTCCAGACATAAAAATATACATGCCTCAGACACAACTCAATTCTCTCATTCCATGCTGGCATCTAGAAGGGGGCAGTCTCTTAGGCTGCTTACTAAGCGTCAATACCAGCATCATGTTGTCATGGAAAAATGCAAAGCATTCATGCAAGTTCATAAAGTTACTACCATTTCTACGACTTACCAGGAACATACTGCTTAGTCGACTGAAAAATAAAGCACAATCTTTTTGGGGATGATACAGTTATATCTCAGGTCATGCCAAAAAAAATCACATTTCCTATGATCCCCATTTCCCTCCTCAAAGAGCAAACAAAGCCTTTTATGTTTTCAAAAATATAACTACAGAGATGAAAGGAAGCTTGTGAATCCATGCAGCAGAAGCAAAACTAGGCAGACCTCATATGAATAGATATTGTCAAAATGAGCGCACACGAATTAAATAGTTATTCTGCTTTACTCACATTTTTCTTCCTGTGTTTACACAAGTGTCACTTTGGGGAAGTTAGTCATTTTACATTTTATTAATTATGACATCAGATTATTTAAAATCATGCCTTACTGTTAACAGAAATACCAGGCACTCACGTATTTTTATTGAGTTTCTATCTTTCCAACACTGCAGAATTATATAGTACACTTTTTCACAACACTAAATCCACTTCTTGGCATGGCAGTGGCATGTGGTGTGATGTGACAGATCAGATATCACTGAAGACAAGAGATTTTAATCTGATTTTTTAACAACTCCTAAAAAGCTCTCGTAAAATACAGCCGTTTTGTGAACTGAAATCTGTAAGTCATTCCTCTTAGAAAGGGGATACGATGAAACAGAGGTTCACAACTTCTTAGGAATAATATTGCAAGAATCAAAAGACTTGAAGAAGGAAAGGTAAGGAGGAGGGGGGTCAAAGTTTTCTTCGGCCATCATCATCCTTCCCTCTTCTTCGACCTATAAGAAGTCTCCCAAAGTGCTGGGATTACCGGAGTGCGCCACCGTGCCTGGCCAGGTGAGAGAATTCTATCTGCCAAGCCACTAGGCAGACCTCATAGTCAGGCTCTAAGGGCATCTTTGACCTATAAGAAGTGCTTTTTCTATAAAAAGTGTAAGAGCACAGCCAGCTAGAACCAAGAATGGAAGCCGGTTAGGAATCCTAAGATTTGAAGGACATGCCTGGGGTTGGCCCTGAGGGCAGGACTATGGCAGCAGGCATCAAGATCTAGGCAAGTTGGGTGTCATTCCAGGGTCTCTTAGCTACTTCCCCATCTGCCACAGGCTACACATTTAGCTGGGTGTTATGTGGAATACGTGACCAGACACGATTTCCACAAAATATCACAAAATACACAGCTCATGCTCCATAGAAACAAGAACACCTCAGAAATAAATTTTTGTTTGTTTGTTTGAGACGAAGTCTCTCCGTCTCCAGGCTGGAGTGCAGTGTCGCGATCTTGGCTCACTGCAACCTCCGCCTCCCGGGTTCAAGCGATTCTCCTGCCTCAGCCTCCCAGGACTACAGGTGCGTGCCACCAGACCCACCTACTTTTTTGCATTTTTAGTAGAGACAGGGTTTCACTGTGTTAGCCAGGATGGTCTCAATCTTCTGCTGATCTCTACTGAGTAAAGTGCGTCAGCATATCAGTAGCTACTGAGGGCAGCTGTTCTCTTTTCCTTTTTTTTTTTTTTCTCGTTCATTGATTCATTTATTAACTCAGTGTTGTAGACTTACAGACAGGTGGAAACCAGCAGCCCAGAGCCCTCTGCTCATAACCTGGAGAGCCTCCAAGCAGCTAGCTGGAGAACCTCAGAGAAGTGCTTGCTTGGGCATCTATCTTGGGTAAGAGAATTTTTTTTTTTTTGGACAAGCTTTCACTCTATCACCCAGGCTGGCATGCAGTGGTATGATCTCAGTTTACTGCAACCTCTGCCTCCCAGGCTCAAGCCATCCTCCCACCTCAGCCTCCTGAGAAACTGGGACTACAGGCATGCACCACCATGCCTGGCTAACTTTTGTATTTTCGGTAGAGATGTGGTTTCACCATGTTGCCCAGGCTGGTCTCGAACTCCTGAGCTCAAGCAGTCTACCCACCTCGGCCTCCCAAAGTGCTGGAATTACTGGAGTGAGCCACCGTGTCTGGCCAGGTGAGAGAATTCTATCTGCCAAGCCACTAGGCGGACCTCATAGTCAGGCTCTAAGGGCATTGCTCTTCTTGCTTTTCCTGTATGACCTGCCATTTCAATCACATTTGGTGAAGAATTATTTATTATATTTTCATGGTTACGGAGGTACCACCAGAGTTGATTTTAAGTAGGAAAACTGCCCCACTCTGCAGAGTGAACTGAAAGGTGGCTTAAGAGCTTTGTGATTTTCTTCTGAGACAAGGTGGCTCAGGGTGGTGAGATTTACAAACACAGCAGAAAAATAGTCATGTCATTCACTGTCCAATTATAGAGACTCGGAAAGTGGATATGTGTTGTGCATACTCTCAGTCGACAGTCAGCCCTGATCCAGGGATTATGGGCAATGCTTAATGGTTAGGAACTCTTCCTCTCATCCAAGTCCTGTAGCTTTGTTGTTGTTGTTGTTGTTGTTGTTGTTCTGGGGGAGAGAGTCTTGCTCTGTCACCCAGGTTGGAGTGCAGTGGCATGATCTCGGCTCACTACCACCTTTGCCTCCCGGATTCAAGCGATTCTCCTGCCTCAGCCCCCCTTGTAGCTGGGATTACAGGTGTGTGCCACCACATCCAGCTAATATTTGCAGTTTTAGTAGACACAGTGTTTCGCCATGTTGCCCAGGCTGCTCTTGAACTCCTGGCCTCAAGTGATCCACCCGCCTCGGCCTCCCAAAGTGCTGGGATTACAGGCCTCAGCCACCGTGCCTGGCCCCAAGTCCTGCAGCTTCTCTTGGCTACTTATTTTCATGTCCAGTAAAATGGAGGGAACACTTTGAAAAAAAAGGAGAGGGTGTGTCATGCACGTGGCTGCAATGGCGATAGCGTAGGTCTCGCAGTTGGGCAGGAGGTTTCCAGAGAATAGAGTTGAATTCAAGAAAGCAGTAATTCTCACCAGGAGTGACCTCTGGACCTCCCAATCCATTACTTAAGGCCAAGCTCGGGACTTTTCCCACTTCCCTCCATAGCTGGGCCCCTCCTATGGCTCGTACCTTCCACTCTCAAGCTGTCTTACCTGAAGAGTTTTGACTTTGCCCAAGATGTTGTCCTGTGACATTGCTTGAACTGTCTGCTCACTTTCTGCTCCCCCATCAGGGATAAAAATACTGTCATGGGAAAATGCCCGGGTTCCCATAGAATAGTTGAAGGACCTGGAATGTAAATCATGTGCTTCATTTTATTAGGATACAATTTCTTTTGGCAATTCAGTTTTCCATTATTCCCGATTGGAGGGACTCCACCCACATTCTCAGTCTCATTCGGCAAGCACTTCCAGCATTGTGTCCCTTTCAGCTGGGGGTCGGCCAAGGAGCTGGGTAGACGAAAGGGTCCCCATCTCTTACACAGCCCTGGTTCAGAGCCATTCACCATGAGAACACAAAGACAGTTACTTATTTGTATAGGATCCAAGACAGAAGGCACTGCAGAACTTTTAATTGGAAGAGCCTTTCTCCAACTGAGCTGTCACTATCAGTTTTGTCCCAGTAAGTCTTGCCAACCAGAATTTATTAAGTAACAAGCAAGTCTAGAAGTAAGAGGCAAGGATTTCTTACTTTCAGATGACAACCAAACTGGAAGAAAGATGTACACATCCCAAACAAAGACTTTGGAAGAGGACTAGAGAATTGTTGATAGAGACAATAAATGCTTTAGAAATTTCGAGAAAATGGGAGACATTTGTGTTAGGGCCATTCTGATAGGCTTTGCATATATGGAACACCTATAGGTGGCTGGTATCCAACAAAAACTTTTTATATTTTTATTTTTATTTATTTATATTTTTAGAGACAAGATTTTGTTCTGTTGCCCAGACTGGAGTGCAGTGATGTGATCATGGCTCAATGTAGCCTCAAACTCCTGGGCTCAGGGGATCCTGCAGAGTAGCTAGGAATACAGGCATCTGCTCCCACATCCAGCTAATTTATGTTATTTTTTGTAGGGATGGGGTCTTGCTATGTTGCCCAGGCTGGTTTTGAACTCTTGGCTTCCTCACAAAGCATTGGGATTATAGGCATGAGCCACTAAGCTCAGCTAAAACACTTTTTAGTTGAAGGGCTGGACTTAGAGGAAGTCTGGACTTCTACCTGACAATGAGGTATAAGCCGTGTGAAATGCACAAAGACGGCCAGGCACAGTGGCTCATGCCAAGCCCAGCACTTTGGGAGGCAGAGGCAGGCAGATCACCTGAGGTCCGGAGTTTGAGACCAGCCTGGCCAATATGGTGAAACCTCATCTCTACTAAAAAAAAAAAAAAATTAGCCAGGTGTGGTGGCGGGCACCTGTAATCCCAGCTACTTGGGAGACTCAGATGGGAGAACTGCTTGAACCCGGGAGGTGAAGATTGCAGTGAGCCAACATCGCGCCACTGCACTCCAGCCTAGACGAGACAGAGCGAGACTCTGTCTCAAAAA
>NW_012106142.1:151420-190229 GCF_000951045.1 Mandrillus leucophaeus | reverse complement strand
AAAAAAAAAAAAAAAAAAAAAAGAAATGCACAAAGAGGAAGCAGCAGAAGCAAACTGTTCCTTACTTGATCTTGGAAACTAACTTATCTCTGGGAAAGAGTACACACTGAGGCTGCCAGCTCCTCACAGGGGCAGGAAGAGCACCAAGGCAGGCACAATGCCAGGCAATACAGGCAGCACTTGGAAGGGAGAGAGAGCGCATCCTCCTCCTTCCCCTCCCCAGAAAGGGGCCCCTACTGGGGTTTTCTCAGTGACCAAGTGCATGAGAGAACAATCAGCACTGGGGGCAGGTGTTCCCAGCAGTGCCTATGAACTGAATTACAGATTGCAGTGGGCAAGGTCCTGGGGCAGCCGTACTTGTTATCTGCCCAAGTCTAGACCCAGTTGGGAACACTAATTACCAAATTTTATAATCTAGTTTGCTAAATTACAGGCAGCATGGTGGAAAAGTGTGCGAGGTTTACAAACAAAAGACTTGGATGTGAGCCTCCCGGCTATGTGATCTTACGCAATAATAATAATTATTATAAACATCAACCCTTACTTTGATTTAAAAAAAAAACTGTGTGCCTGTAATCCCAGCACTTTGGGAGGCAGAGACGGGCGGATCACGAGGTCAGGAGATCGAGACCATCCTGGCTAACACAGTGAAACCCCGTCTCTACTAAAAAATACAAAAAAAAACTAGCCGGGCGAGGTGGCGGGCGCCTGTAATCCCAGCTACTCGGGAGGCTGAGGCAGGAGAATGGTCTGAACCCGGGAGGCGGGGCTTGCAGTGAGCTGAGATCCGGCCACTGCACTCCAGCCCGGGTGACAGAGCGAGACTCCATCTCAAAAAAAAAAAAAAAAAAAAAAAAAAAACTGTGTGGAGTTTTACTTTCATTATCTCATTTAACCCCCATCATCACCATCTTGTGACAGATGAAACTCAGCAAGTAAATAACTTACATAAAGACATGCAAATTGAAGGAATAGAGTGAGAAACTGAACTCAGATCTGCTGAGAATAATCCCATGCCAGCCAGCTGCCATATTTTAAAGTGGTACACGGTCTTATAGTATTGCCACCCATGAGTGACACAGGGTATGGGAGAGGAACATGGTGCAGATGCCATGGGGGCTGGACTATGAGAGGGTTGAAGATACTAAATAACTAGAATAAGGCATAAGTCTTCAGCTAAATAACCCAGGGCACCATATAGCAGCAATTCCCTTTATGAAATATGAGGCACTCTTTTAGGAAACATGCCGGGAGATTAATATGTGATGATCTCCCTGTCCTCAGAAAATCTGGGACCTATGTCACAAACTGAGCTTCCAAGTTCACCTAAAAATGTTAGGAAATATGCTTTTCATTCGAAGTTGTGGAACTGAACTTCTGAATATTCTCTGTTTAAACTTCTTTTTCAGACTGCTGGTTATGACTCAGTTGAGAGAAGGGGTAAATGACTTCATTTCTACACTGTATTTTTGCAAAGAGCATATATATATATTTACTAATTTCTCGCAGTTTTGTGTACAGAATACAGCAGTGCTAGGCTAAGTTCCATTCCAGTTTCTAAGTCAACGTTGACTGAGTCATGAAGTTTATCCCACTGATCCCGTTATTTTTTCTACATAGGCTAAGAATTGGCACTCTCCTGCTCTTTGGTGTTGAACTCCAAACACTCCTGTTGCCAGCAAAGATCTGATATCCATCATTACTCATTTCCAGATGATCATATTGAAAAATCGAGAAAATGAAGAGTAATAATAGCAGTAGTAGTAATTATAATAGTGGTGTTCACAGTGGTAATATTTATCCTAGCTAAATTTTATTGAACACTTGCAATGTACCTTGCATATATGCTAACCTCTTTAACATAATATCAGAATCTTTTTGATATGTAATATTTAAAACTTATGTGGTAGGCACTGTTAGTAAGGGTATTTTTTGGACATGGAAACTAAGGTTTGAAGACAATGAGCAATTTGCTATAAATTAAGTAACTGTCTATATTGTAAATTTGTCTGGCCTCTGTTCCATTGGTCTACTTGTCTGTTTTTTGTTGTTGTTTTGTTTTTACTTTTTTTTACTTATCTGTTTTTATACCAATAACACACTATCTTAATTGCTGTAGCTTTTTAAGGAGTCTTGATATCTAGTAGTTTAAGTTTTTCAGCTTTCGTTTTCTGGGTTTTATTATTTATTTTTGAGATAAGATCTCACTCTGTGACCCAGGCTGGAGTGCAGTGGCGCGATCTCAGCTTACTGTAACCTCTACCTTCTGAGTTCAAGCAATTCTCCTGCCTCAAGCTCCTGAGTAGCTGGGATTACAGGTGCCCATCACCACACCTGGTTAAATTTTGTATTTTTGGTAGAGATGGGGTTTTGCCATGTTGGCCAGGCTGGTATCGAACTCCTGGTCTCAAGTGATCTGTCCACCTTGGCCTCCCAAAGTACTGGGATTACAAGCATGAGCCGCTATACCTGGCCTCTACATAAATTTATACATATACACCTGGCCTCTACATAAATTTATACATATACACATCCATGAATATAATATTGAGATTGCTTTTAGATGGCATTAAATCTATACATTTTTAAACTGATGTTTTTATAATATTGAATCTTGTAATCCATGAACATGGCTAACTCCTCATGTATTTATATCATCTTTAATTTCTCTTAACAAATGTGTTGAAGTTTTCTGTATAGAGGTCTTGCACATATTTTGATAGGTTTATTCTTATATATTTGGTGTTTCTGAATTTATTGTAAATGGTATAGACTAAAATTTCTATTTTCTAATTTTTTAATTAGTGGATATAAAATGTAACTTATTTTTGTACACTGATCTTATAACCAGAGACTTTGCTAAATTTATTTATTAATTATAATAACATGACTGCTGATTTTTTTTTTTTTTTTTTGTACGACAGGGTCTCAGTCACCAAGGCTGGAGTGCAGTGGCTGAATCATAGCTCCTGGGCAACCTTGAACTCCTGGGTTCAGGGGATCCTCCTGCCTCAGTCTCCCAAGTAGCTGGGACTACAGGCTCATGCCAGCATACCTGGCTACTTTTAAAATTTTTTGTAGAGATGAGTTCTTGCCATCTTTCCCAGGCTGGTCTGGAACTCCTGCCTTAAGCAATCCTCCCACCTTGGCCTCCCAAAGTGCTGGAATTACAGGCATGAGTCACCACACCTGATGCATAGAATTTTTGTAGATATGCTTGTATTACCGCGTCTTTGAAAAGACACATGATCTACTGATATGGTTTGGATCTGTGCCCTGACAAATCTCATGTCAAATTGTAGTCTCCAATGGTGGGAGGTGGCTGGATCATGGGGATGGATTTCTTATGAATGGTTCAGCATAATCCCCTTGGTGCTATTTTCATGGTAGTGAGTGAGTTCTTGCAAGATCTTGTCGTTAAAAAGCATGCAGCACCTCCTGCCTTGCTCTCTCTTGCTCCTGCTCCTGCTCCTGCCGTGTGAAACACCTCACTCCCTCTTTGCCTTCTGCCATGATTGGAAGCTTCTTGAGGCCTCCTTAGAAGTAGAAACCACTATGTTTTCTGTACAGTCTGCAGGATCATGGCCAATTAAACCTCTTTTCTTTATAAATTACCCAGTCTCAGGTATTTCTTTACAGCAGTGCAAGAGCAGACTAATACAGCTATCTTTCATTTCTAGCCGATTTTAAAATTAGCCTCTTTATCTTTGGTTTTTAGCAGTGGGTGTAGCAGGGTGTGAGCTTCTTTTAATTTATTCAGCTTGGGTTACACAATGCTTCTTAAATCTGTAGCTTGATGTCTTTCATCAGCTTTGGAAAATTCTCAGCCTTTATCCCTTAAATACTGCTTCTGCCCCATTTTTCCTCTCATCTCTCTCTGATCCTCCCATGTTAGATGCTTTTAAGTACAAGCCACATAACTTTTATTCTCATTATTGTAGCTACCATCTTTATACTCAATATGATTCAGACTGGATTATTTCTATGGACCTGCTTCCAGCTCACTAATTTTCTCTTTAAGTCCAATCTGCTGTTAAAACCCATCTGTTGAGTTCTTAATTTCAGAAGTATATTTTGGATCTCAAATTTCCATTTAATTGTTTGATAAATTTAAGTTATCTGCTGAAATTCTCCATCTTGTAAACTATATTCTTGAATATATTAATCACAATTATTTGAAAGTCTATCTGAGACTCCAACATCTAGGTCACCTTTAGGTCTATTTCTATTATCTTATTTTTCTTGTAGTCTGTTTCTTAGATGCCTGGTAATTTTTAATTAAACTTCACAGATCATGCCTCAAAAATTTTAGAGGCTGGGTTCTCTTCTTCCAGAGAGGACTCACCCGATCTTCTTGAAGGCTGCAAACAGCAAAGAAGCACTTCACTTCAATCCAATCAAAGACTGAGCTAATTCATGCTGGTTAGCCATCTTTGTAAGGCTCAGACTACTTCTGTTTTGCCTACACTTCTAGGGTGTAGTCCTCCCACAGCCTCAACTGAGAGCCTGGGTTGTTTCCTAAGGTCCTCCTCCTTGGCATATCTGAATGTAAACTGTTAGAAGCAGCCAGGTCACATCTTAAATGCTTTGCTGCTTAAAAATTTCTTTCAACAGATACCCTAAGTCACCACTCTTGAGTTCAAACTACCACAGATCCCTAAGGAATGAACACAATGCAGCCAAGTTATTTGCTACAGTACAACAAAGGAGACCTTGGCTCCAGTTCTCAGTAAGTTCCTTATTTCCATCTGAGACCTCATTAGCCTGGCCTTCACTGTCCATATCACTATCAGCATTTTTAGTCACAAGTATTTAACCAGTCTCTAAGAAATTCCAAACTTTCCCTCATCTTCTTGTCTTCTCCTGAGCCCTCCAAACTCTTCCCGCCTTTGCCTGTTACCCAGTTCTAAGGCTGCTTTGACATTTTCAGGTATCTTTATAGCAATGCCCCATTCTTTGGTACCAGTTTTCTATATTAGGTCATTTTTGTGTTACTGCAGAGACATACCTGAGGCTGGGTAATTTATAAAGAAAAGAGGTTCTGCAGGCTGTATAAGCATGGCACTAATTATCTGCCTGGCTTCTGGTAAGGGCCTCAAGAAGTTTACAATCATGGTAGAAGGCAAAATGGGGGCAGGTACGTCAGTCATATGGTTAGAGCAGCAGAAAGAGGGCAGCAGTTTGTGTAATATTAAATCTAATGCTAAATCTTTGGTAAGCATGGTTACCAGTTCCAGCTCCAAACAACTCTACAATGTAGATTATTTCCTGTTCTCTGAAGGGGAAGCTGAGGCAACAAGTGGGTAAAACTATTGCCCGAAGTTCCAAAATTTGAGGCAGGGTTGGAATTGAAACTGAACAGCCTACGCGTGGAGATCTCAGCTTGAAACCATGTTCTAATGAACACAGAGCTTGATGGAACCATGGTCCTTAACCAGCTGGGAACTGCAAATTACATGATCGGGAGGTGGAGGGGCAATTTACCACAAATTGTACCTTAGCAGAGTTCATCGTACTTCTTCACTCTTGACATTTAAAGATCTTTCACAGTTGATTGTGAAGCAGGCCAGCTCCACCTCTCCCTGCTTCCTTTTGAGGGAACCGAGAGAGGGGCCTTTCAGCCTCAGTGCTGCAACTTGCCCTCCCTCTCTCTCTGCTAAAATGATAGGAAATGGACTTGCAGGTGGGAACCTTCTCTTCTGCTACTGAGAACACAGAGCAGCCTCTTGCTTATAAAGACCTCTAAAATCCCACAGATTTTAAACCTTGAACTGGAGGATTGTCAATACAGTCATTTAACAATCATTTTAATTTAAACAAGATTTGAAGTCAAATGCAAAGCACACATGGTAAAAGCCAACTCTACAAAGAGAGAAAGAAAGGCCCACTTGGGAAGTTCAGAACAGCACTGGTCTCTGAGGAACAGTTTTCATAAGCCTAGAGAAGAATCACAGCCCTGACTTACAGAGGTCAGAAAAATAGTCCTTTTGGATTGGAGGTCCAAACAGCAGAAGTTCCTGGGGCTCTAGAAGGCAGTCAGCTCTCCTATGTACAGAAAGGAGCATGGCTGAGACGTTGTAACTGTCATTTCTACATTTCTGTTCTGATTTGCTGTTGTCATTGATATTATTTGTATTGACAGAGAGGTTGGGCTTCGAAACATTTCATCAGGGGTTTCTAATCAGCCCAAAGATACCAGCTTTTGGACTTGCCCTCTACTCTTCACTGCCTCCTGCAGTTATCTTGCCAAAGACATTGATGAGAGAACAGCCTGAGGTTGCTCTTCTGGCTTTACCTTTAATAACTGCCTCACTCCAATACGCTCTTCTCATGTGTCTCCAGCTACAGTGGAATGACTCTCCCACTGTCTCTGCAAACTCAACACGAATTCATCCATTTTCCCACAGAACTCCTGTCTTTTCTATTTCTTTGTTACTCTCATCCCCAGGACTCTGTGCTATATTATTTTATAAGTGAGGTAGAGTTCAGATTAGGAAGAAGATAAACTGCAAAAACCTTAACTGATAACATTGTCTGTGCTTTCACTTTCAGAAATCCTTCAAAGACAATGTAAAAATTCATGCAGAAGACTGGAAATCCTGAGCTCACAGACCCATTCTGAGCCTACATTCCACTCTGCCTGCCAATATTTCTCTGCACCTGTGTCTGGAGGCCTGGAACGCTCCTCTTCACATCTCTAGTGAGTCTCTACGAGTAAACTGGCAGCAGCAAAAGGCAGTGTACTGTATCAGCGATGACAGGGACAGCCCTCACACAGCCAACAGCCACTGAAGAAAGGGCCCCTCTGTGCTCATGGAGTCCAAGACCCAAGTCTTTATGGATGGAGAAGCTGAGGCCCAGCAAAGTGAAGAGACAGACTCAATCAAAACAGAAACCAGAACTCAGGCTCCTGGCTCACTGTTGACAGGGCTTAATACGGTGTTTACAGATGTTTGGATTTCTTAGAGAACAAAGACATTATATGAATGGTGGCTGCTGGATCACGACAAGAAAGGAGCATTAATTAAGAGGGTTCCAGTTCACCTACAATTGCAAATCTTATATAAAAGAGGATATACCAGTTTTACTTTGTTTTGTTTTTGAGACAGAGTCCCATTCTGTTGCTTAGGCATTCTGTTGCCCAGGCATTCTGTTGCAGTGGTCCCTCTGCTCACTGCAGCCTGGAACTCTCCAGGCTCAAGGGCTCCTCCCACCTCAGCCTCCCAAGTAGCTGGAAATACAGGCATGCACCACTGTGCCTGGCTAAGTTTTTAAATTTTTCATAGAGATGAAATCTTGCCATGTTGCCCAGGTTGGTCTTGAACTCCTGGGCTCAAGCGATCCTCCTGCTTTGGCCTCCCAAAGTGCTGGGATTACAGGCGAGAACCGCCATGCCCAGCCTAATTTTAATTCTTAAACACAAAATCTGTCAATACCAAGTGGGATCCCAGCATCCATAATTTTTTTCATATTTATGTAATATTGATCAAAATTTTATTACGATAAAATGCATATAACATAAAATTTAGCATTTTAACATTTTTTAAGTACACAGTTCAGTGGCATTAAATACACTCATATTATAATGAAAGCATCACCACTATCAACTTCTAGAACTTTATCCTCATCCCAAATTGAAACTTCATATCCATGCAACAATAACTTCCCATTCTCCCCTCTCCCCAGCGCCTGGCAACTACTATTGTACATTCTGTCTCTATGAATTTTACTATTTCACGTACTTCCTTTAAATGGAATCATAGGATATCTGTCCTTTTGTGCCTGGCTTATTTCACTTAGCATAATGTTTTGAAAGTTCATCCACATTGTAGCATGTGTCAGAATTTCCTTCCTTTTTAAGAATGAATAATTCCATTGTACGTATATATCATGTTTAGACATTCATCCATCAATGGGCATTTGGGTTGTTTCTCCTTTTTGGCTATTGTAAGTAGGACTGCAATGAACATGAGTGTGCTGATGAAGATTTTAAAAACACAGGAATGCAGCCTTGTGACTCATATCTACGTGTAGACACGGCTGAAAGAGTAAATAGGTGTGCCGTAAGTACCCATTCCACATAGAAGATCTACATCATCTTGATATCCTCCACCCAAATTAAACAGTCAATATCTGTAAAGATCAGTAGTGACCTCATAAGACCAAAGAAGTAAACAAAAGAGGAGGAGGAAGAGGAAGAGGAAGAGTAGAGCACTTCAGCAGCACATACACTAAAACTGGAACTGGATATGGAGAAGATTATCATGGTCTCTGTGCAAGGATGACATGCAATTAGGTGAATTAATGCAGAAACAGAAAATTAAATATCGCATGTTCTCACTTATAAGTGGGAGCCAAGTCTTGGGAACACACAGACATAAAGATGGGAACAACAGACATTGGGGACTCTAATAGGAGAGAGGGAGGGAGCGGGGTACAAGAGCTGATACACTGCCTATTGGGTACTTTGTTCACTATCTGAGTGACAGGATTAAATGAAGCTCAAACCTCAGCATCATGTAATACACCCTTGTAACAAACCTATACATGTACTCTCTGAATCTGAAATAAAAATGGATTTTTTTAAAAAAACAAGAGTAGGAGAAGGAAGGCAGGAAGAAGAGGAGGAAATTAAGAAAAGAAGGAGAAAAAAGGAAAAGAGGAAAAATCCTTGACATTTGCCTAAAATCATGGGAAATTTTGAAGTCAGTTCTTGAAAACCTGATCCTGGTACCTGATGCACAGAACAATAGCCCCTAGGCTGTCATCCATGCAACTCCTACCCAAGAAGGTTCAAATATCATGAACCCACTCCAGGAACTATTAGCTACAGACTAGAGGCTTTGAATAGGTTGAGTCAATTCTAAGGGAAGATGCATTTAGCACTAAGAAAAACTCACAGAGGTTTACAGGGTCCTGTTCTACCTACATCTTAAAACATTTAAGCCCTCTGATCTAACTCATTATGGGTTTAGAAAGACAGCAGGAAACACACATTGGTGTTTCTCCTTTACTCCACCTCCTCTTTCCTTTCATTTACCCAGAGTTAGATGAATTAACTCCAAGATTCTACCTAGAGGCTCCAAACGACTACTTTAGGGCCAGGCATGCTGGATAATGGCTATAATCCCAACGCTTTGAGCAGGGAGAATAGTTTGAACCCAGGAATTCAAGATCAGCCTGGGAACCACGGCAAGAGCCCATCTCTACAAAAAATAATTTAAAAAATTAGCCAGGTTGACTGGGCACAGTGACTCTTGCCTATAATCCCAGCACTGTGGGAGGCCGAGGTAGGCAGATCGCCTGAGGTCAGGAGTTCAACACCACCATGGCCAAGATGGTGAAACCCCCTCTACTAAAAAAATAAAAATTAGCTGGGCGTGGTGGTTCATGCCTGTAAACCCAGCTACTCGGGAGGCTGAGACAGAAGAATCCCTTGAACCTGGGAGACAGAGGTTGCACTGAGCCAAAATCGTGCCACTTCACTCCAGCCTGGGTAACAGAGTGAGACTCTGTATCTAAAAAAAAAGAAAAAAAGAAAAAAAAAATTCAGCCAGGCATAGTGCTGCACATCTGCAGTCCCTGCTACTCAGGAGGCTGAAGCGGGCAGATTGCTTGAGCCCAGGAATCCGAGGCTGCAGTGAGTTATGATCACGTCACTGCACTCCAGCCTAGGTGACAAAGGCCCTGCCTCTAAAAATAAAAGAAAATAAAAGGCTATTATAGAACAAATAACACAGTACTGTCAGGCTCACTTTGGTAGCAAATACATCAAAATACAGGGCATTTTGAAGGGCCTATTTCTGTGCTTAAAGTTGTCAAGAGCTTAGCAAACTCAGTGGAGGCCTGGATGGGTCATCGCAATTTGCTGGAATAGTATATGGATAGGATGATTATGCTCATAAGCATGCCAGCAGCAATGGTTAGGGCTCACATACTGTAACCTTTGCTCAGGTGAAGCTTTTATTTTTATTATTACTTTTTATGTTGAAGCCGTTGCAGACTTTGTTTTCCTGGACCATTTGAAAGGAAGTCACTGGCATGATGCTCATCAGCCTGACTAGGGAAGGCAGTGGGAGCCAGAGGACTTGCTCTTGAACACACAATAAGATGTTCGTGGGAATCTGCGGAAATAAATGCAGGAACCCTGAGAGCAGTCAAAAATCAATGAGTGTACAATTGTCACTGTTGCCCTGTTTTTACCTCCACCCTATTGCAATATAATTGACATCTGTAAATGATCTCCAGGTTACATCTTTTCCAATTCAGCTTTCTCTGAAACCCTATAGTAATTTTTTTTTTTTTTTTTTTTTTTTTAGACAGACTCTCACTCTGTCACCCAGGCTGGAATACAGTGGCACAATCTCAGTTCACTGCAACTCCCACCTCTGGAGTTCCAGAGATTCTCCTGCCTCAGCCTCCCAAGTAGCTGGGATTACAGGCGCATGTCACCACACTCGCCTAATTTTGGTATTTTTAGTAGAGACGGAATTTTATCATGTTGGCCAGGATGGTTTCAAACTCCTGGCCTCAGGTGATCTGCCCGCCTCAGCCTCCCAAAGTGCTGGGATTACTGTCGTGAGCCACTGCACCTAGTCCCCTACCATTAATCTTAAAGGAGTTAATTTGCCAGCTCAGAAACCACTGGTGTTTCCCTCGTGCCAAAATCCTCCCAAATAAAGCTGCAATGGTTGCTTGGCATTTAACGCTGTTCATGCCAGAGCTCCAAACTACTCTGGCTCTATGAAACGGAGGTTGTGTAGCGTAGGGATTACCTCTTACCTCTTAGGGATTAGTTCTTACCTCTGAAACCTAGTTTTACCATTTGGCAGCTGTGTGGCTTTCAGCAAGTCTCTAAACCTCCAGCAGCAATGGTTAGGGCTCACATACTGTAACCTTTGCTCAGGTGAAGCTTTTATTTTTATTATTACTTTTTATGTTGAAGTTTCCTTAATTGTTAAATGGGGATAATAATAGGCCCTACCTCACAGAGCTTTCACTAGAATTAAATGTATGATATGTAAGACACGAAGAATGGTGTAAGCAGTGCTGGGCATGGTGGCTCACACCTATCATCGTAGTGCTTTGGGAGACCAAGGCAGGAGGATGGCTTGAGGCCAGGAGTCTGAGACCAGCCTGGGCAACAACACTACAAGACCCTGTCTCTAAAAATAAAAAATAAAAAAAATCATGGGGCGTGGTGGCCCGTGCCTGTCGTCCCAGCTACTCAGGAGGCTGAGGTGGGAGGACTGCTTGAATTCAGGAGTTTGAGGCTGCAGTGAGCTGTGATCTCACCACTGCACTCCAGCCTTTGTGACAGAGCAAGACACTGTCTCCTAAAAAAAAAGTTATTATCTAATGTCACCCTACTTCAAGCACCCAAGAGGCAAACCTGACCTGTCAGTTCCTCAAATACCATCACTGGGTTCTATTACCGCATCGGCTCTTCTGCTGCACGGACTGCCCAGTGCCAGTCTCACAATTCAGTCCTTACCCACTGATGTGGTTTGGATTTGTGTCCCCGCCCAAATCTCATGTTGAATTGGAGGGGCGGCCTGGTGGGAGGTGATTGGATCATGGGGGTGGATTCCGTCATGCTGTTCTTGTGATAGTGAGTGTATTCTCACAAGATATGATGGTTGAAAAGTGTGCGGCACTTCCCCCTTCTCTCTTTGTCTCTCCTGCTCCACCATGGTAAGATGTGTGTGCTACCCCTTCACCTTTCAGCATGACTGTAAGCTTCCTGAGGCCTCCCAGCCATGCTTCCTGTTAAGCTTGTGGAACTGTGAGTCCATTAAACCTCTTTTCCTTATAAATCACACAGTCTCTTTATATCAATGTGAAAACAGACTAATACACCGTATTTCGAGGTCCAGCTCAAACCTTATCAACCCCATACACCTTTTCTTGCTCCCTTTTGTCCCTCAGGAATCCCTTTGCATGAATCTCATACTGTTTGATGTTATGGTTACTGTAACCAAGACTTTAACAAGTGAGAACATAAAAGTACTTTGCATGTTGTAAAGCAAAACACAGATGGGATTTTTTTTTTTTTTTTTGAGACAGAGTCTCACTCTGTAGCCCAGGCTGGAGTGCAGTGGCACCGTGTCAGCTCACTGCAACCCTCCGTCTTCTGGGTTCAAGCAATTCTCCTGCTTCAGCCTCCCAAGTAGCTGGGATTATAGGTGCCCACTACCACGTCTGGCTAATTTTTACATTTTTAGTAGAGATGGGGTTTCACCATGTTGGTTAGGCTGGTCTTGAACTCCTAACCTCAGGCGATCCACCTGCCTCGGCATCCCAAAGTGCTGGGATTAGAGGCGTGAGACACCGTGCCTGGCCAATGTGATTTTACTGACAATAGTGATACCATCTTATCTCCACCCCAGTACTATGTGTGGCATGAGGTCAGGGATCACATCTATTATCTGTTTTTCCCATAGTGCTTTCATTATCAAATTTGTCAGCTTTTTTTTTTTTTTTTCCCCACTTTAGGATGGGTTCTTACTATGTTGACCAGGCTGGTCTGAAACTCCTGGGCTCAAGGAATCCTCCCACCTTAGCCTCCCAAAGTGCTAGTATCACAGGTGTGAGCCGCTGTGCCCCACCAAACATTTTCAATGGATGAGAAAATGATAACTACTGTAGGGTGAGTTGGTTTACTAGGTGGGTTTTCTGTAGAGAGGTCACCGAGGTAATGGAAAGTGTGATGCAGATGTGTTATGGAAAAATGCAGAATATGTTCAGATCATGGCTGTTTTCCATGAGGTCACTTCACAAAGCTCCAAGAAGCCAATAGGGTGGGCAAGTCAGGAGGCTGTTCAGCCTCTCTCAAGGCTTTCTGAGCCTTCTTTTCAACTTAAACCAGGTAACTGCTCCAGGCTTTGCTTCCCACTTTCTATTTCAAACCTTCTCTCTCACATCTAGTTTCCTGGTGTCTACATGTGTCAGTTACCATTCTGAGCTGTAGGCAACAGAAACTTTGTCTTACTCAACCTAAAGAAAATGTACTAGAAGTATAGTGGAGGCTCACAGAACAAAAGAAGCCAGACTGCAGGCTTGGAAAAACACTGGAGTTAGGTAGGAGAGTTCTAGAGCCTAGGCATCAGGAGCCACAGCCGCCATTAGGCCAGAGTGAGCCAGTAACTACTCTTCCTAGAAGTTGTGTTCCTTACATCTTTGACTCACCGGCCAAGTCAAAGTCCTAAGGAAGAACATGTGATTGGCCAGGCTAGGTTGCAGGCTCATGCCAGGCTGCAGTGGGAATGGAGGTGGAAGATCTGATCCTTTTGATTTCTGTCCTAGGAAGCAGGCACTATGTCCTATCAGAGCTATACACAGCAAGGTAAAGACAACTCCCTAAAAGGGAAGGAACTTTCAGGGGGTCACCTTGACTCGAGAAGGGGAACTGGATGCTAATGGCTAAGTGACCAAAAAACAGCTACCACACTATGCTTCTAGGTCTGCGTCGGATTCTCTCTTCTAGTCTAGCTCACCTGGACGGATGACTCACTTGCACAACTCCCTGTATTGTGATTCTACTTCTCCCCAGGAGGCTGCCCTTCTTTCTTGGTGGCATGTGCTGCTGCCTGAGAGCAAAGGATGTCACACCCCATGGTCCTGGGATGCTGAAACCCAGGCCCAGTGCTCTATGCTCATACCTATCTGGAGGAATGGGAGAGAAGAGACAGAGGTGTATGCTGGGTCTGCGGCCTGGAGCTCAGCACATTGGAAGGTCAGAGCAGAGAGAGAGGTTGCAAAGGAAAGTAAAACAAACTAAGTTAGCCCTGCAGCCATGCTACTCCGTCTCCCACCCACTAGGCACTTAGTGCTAAGGAGAGCAGAGAGGCCTCAGGAAGAGCAATCTCCATTTTAAGCTCTGTTGTCTGGTGCCACTATCTGCTAAAGATAGCGTCTATGCGAAAGGACCAATGAAAAGCAAGGGGAAGTTTGGTAGGCAGAGGCATTTCTGAGAAAGTTCTCCGCATTCACCATAATACAAGACAGGAACTGCCTTCTTTCTGTCGGTGGTCTTTGTCATCCTCCTGTGACACCTGGAACTGTGACAGTCATCTTGTGACCATGAGGGAACAAACCTGAGGACAAGAGGCCACTCCTCGAGGATGCCAGAGAAAAAGGGACTCAGATTGGATCCTGGGAATGTTGCTGGGCCATTTCATCAACCAACCTTGGAACCTGGAAAGTCTTCCAGACTTTCTGGTCCATCAGACAATACACTTGATTCCTGTTGAAGATGCTAGTAGTTCTGATTTCTGTTACAACTGAAATCGTCCTACCTGATACAGCTTTCGAGCCACTCTTCTAAGCACTGGGCACAATCTAAGACCTGCTGACATCATCCAACTGTGGAGTGCGAGCCTACAGAGGGAAATTCTTCCCATCCAAAAAAGGAGAAGGCTTTCTGCAGCTGCACAGTGAATGCATGCCTCAGGCCAGCCCTCCTATTCCTTATCCTTTGTCTTTTTTGGACAAGAATCATGTAATTTGGGACCATAGATATTGGGTAATTACTATGGCAATGATTAGGGATTCACTTCAGGAATAAGGAAATATAATTATAGTCCCATTTCAGCTTGTTTCCATGACAACAGGGGCACTTGCAATTGATCAGCAGTTTTCTTCCTAAATAGATTCGTGAGTCTCATTCAAATGAAATGTTAAAGAGCAATTAAATACCCTCATCAAACAAACTAGAATTGCTGGAAGCGACTGGAGTCAGATTATCTGACTTAGAGGCTCATCCAGAACTCGGGTATTCTATCAAAATATATGGTACTTGATAGGCTATAGTGTACCAAATTATCTGTTAATTACAAAAGAAACCGAGTATGTCATACAAATTCAAGGAAGAGGAGGAAAGTTTGGAATCTCAAAGGGAGAATCTTAGAATTGGAAGTCAGAAGGTCATCTACTGCAGTCTGTAAGTTCAGTCCTGTGTCTATAGCACCTAGGACAAGTAATCCTCTAATTTGCCTCTAAAGTCCACTTCATAGGCTTCCATTTTATTTATTCCACTCCGTTTCCCCATGTGGAGAAAGATCTTTTCATAAACCTCTGTAGCTGTCATTTGAATCAATTTTCCTCTGGTTAATGCTCTGGAAATAGTAGTCATCAATATTCTCTTTATCTCAATACTAATATTAACCTGCTTTTTAAAGTGCTTTATTGCAGATAGCACAATGTCATGTGCATTTTTGTCCTTCTAGTAATCCTGGGAGATGAAGGGGCTAGCTAGATTAGGGTCACACAGCTCTCAAGTGAAACACCTGGCTTCCCGAGAGGTCCCTAGCTCCTGTTCTGCTGCATTTACAACATATTGTATCTCTAAGAATCGCTATACCTCAGCAGTCCCCAAGCTTTTCAGCACCAGGAACCGGTTTTGTGGAAGACAATTTTTTCATGGACAGGGGGTGGGAGGATGGTTTCAGGATGAAACTGTTCCACCTCAGATTATCAGGCATTAAACTCTCATAAAAAGCACGCCACCTAGATCCCTCCCATGCACAGTTCACAATAGGGTTCATGCTCCCATGAGAATCTAATGCCGCTGCTGAGCTGATAGGAGGTGGAGCTCAGGCAGTAATGCCCCCTTGCCTGCCACTTACCTCCTGCTGTGCGGCCTGGTTCCTAACAGGCCACAGACCAGTACTGGTTCACCACCTGGGGGTTGGGGACCCCTGCTATAACTGATTCATCAACCTTCTTTTTCTCTAGACTTCTTCAGCTCAGCTCTGTTGGTTTTCCTGCTTAGTCCCTAATTTTTATTTAATGGGTTCTGCACCTTTTCACCATTCCCTATTCAATTTCAGCACATTCCATGTTTCTAAGGATAGAGGATAAACAATCAAGTATAACAGGTCCTTTCTGACTTCATCTTCTGAAAAGCAGCAAGATCAGGTGAATCAATGCACACAAGGATAAGCAGGGAACCTGCACTTCACTATAATTTCACTGGTGACATGATGTCTCATGACACCAACTGTGGATTCTTCCTTTTCCAGCAGGTCAGAGGGACTGTGATACTCTTTACCAAGGTGGGAAACTGGAGGCCAAATTAGATGAACACTGACTTGTCCAGTGGGAAAAGTCAGTATGGCGAAGAGCAATAATCATGCATTCATTCACTGAATAAATGCTTACTGAATACCTGCTATGTGCCAGGCCCAGCGTTAGAGGCTGGAAATACAATGAATGGCAAGTCACAAGGCTTACTTTTAGGGAAAGGTCAAGGAAGCTGTGAGAACAATGTCAGGGGGAGGGGCCTGATCTAGGCTGAGGGAATCAGAGAAAGCTTGCTCTCCTAAAGAAGGGCACATTTGTGCAGAAAACTCAAGGATGCAGAGGAATTAGACAAAGGAAGGAGGTGGACATGGGGAATGGGGCTATTCAAGAAAAAAGCACTACCATGTGCAAAATGGGCAGGCTTGGATTGTAGTCACATTTCTAACACTAATAGCACTGTCACCTCTTTGAGCCTGTTTCCCCATTTATAAAGTGAAGGTATGGGATCAGGACTAAAAATTACCCTAAACCTTTAATATTTTATATTCCCACCAGCAATGTGTGAGGGTTCCAATCCCTACATATCTTCATCAACACTTGTTATTGTCTGTCTTTTTTGGTTGTAGCCTTCCTAATGGGTGTGAAATAGTATCTCGTTTGTGGTTTTGATTTGCACTTCCCTGGTGGCTAATGATGTTGAGCAAGCATGGTTAATGTGTTAATTGATATTTTTATAACTTTTGTGGAGTGATGTCTATTCGAATCCTTTGCCCATTAAAAAAACTGGGAGAGAAGGTCATTTTATTATTGAGTTGTGGGAGTTTCGTTTTTTATTTTTACCTATTCTGAATATGATTTACAAATATTTCCATCCATTCTGTGGATTGTTTTATAACTTTCTTGATTGTATCATTTGTAACACAAAATTTAATTTTGATGTAATCCAACTTTTCTGTTTTTCCATTTGTCGCTTGTGCTTTTGGTACCTAAAAAACCACTGCCTAATTCAAGGTCGTAGAAATTTACTTTTTCTCTTAAGAGTTTTATAATTTTAATTCTTTTTTTTTTTTTGAGACGGAGTCTTGCTCTGTCGCCCAGGCTGGAGTGCAGTGGCCAGATCTCAGCTCACTGCAAGCTCCGCCTCCCGGGTTCAGGCCATTCTCCTGCCTCAGCCTCCCGAGTAGCTGGGACTACAGGCGCCGGCCACCTCGCCCGGCTAGTTTTTTTTTTTGTATTTTTTTAGTAGAGACGGGGTTTCACCGCTTTAGCCAGGATGGTCTCAATCTCCTGACCTCGTGATCCGCCCATCTCGGCCTCCCAAAGTGCTGGGATTACAGACTTGAGCCACCGCGCCCGGCTACAATTTTAATTCTTACATTTAGGTCTGTGATCCATTTTGAGTTAATTTTTGTAAATGATGTAAAAAGGGGTCCAATTTCATTCTTTTCCATGTGGCTACCCAATTGTCTCGGAAATATTTGTTGAAAAGCTCTTCTTTGCCCATTGAATTGTCTTAGCACTCTTATTGAAAATCGATTGACCACAAATGTAAGAGTTTATTTCTGGACTCTCAATTCAATTCCATTATCTATATATCTATCCTTATACCAGTACCGCACAGTTTAGATTACTGTAGCTTTGTAGTAAGTGTTTTAAATAGAAAGTGTGAGTCTTCCATCTTTGTTCTCCTTTTTCAATAATGTTTTGGCTATTCTGGGTCCCCTGCAATTCCATATGAATTTTAGGATCCACTTGCTAATTTCTGGGGGGAAAAAAGACAGCTGGGATTTTGATGGGGACCACATGGACTCTGTAGCTCAATTTGGGGAGTACTGTCATCTTAACAATATTATGTTTTCCAGTCCACGAACATGGGATGTCTTTCCATCATTTCAGTCTTCCTTAATTTCTTTCAATGATATTTTGTCATTTTTAGTGTACAAGTCTTTCACTTCCTTGGTTAAACTTATTCCTAAGTAGTTTATTCTTTTTGATGCTATGTAAATGGAATTGTTTTCCTAAGGTCATTTTTAGATTATAAATTGCTAGAGTACGGAAATACAATTGATATTCCAAGAACTCCAATCTTGCATCCTATAACCTTGCACAATCTTGTTTATTAGTCTAATAGCTTTCTGTGTGTGTATTCCTTAGGACTTTCTATATATACAATCATGGCATCTACAAATACAGTTTTACTTCTTCATTTCTAAGATTAATGCCTCTTATTTCTTTTTCTTTTCTAATTGTCCCAGCTATAGCCAACAATATAGTACTGTAGAATACAGTGTTGAATAGAAGGAATGAGATAAGAAACCCTTGTTTTGTTCCTGATCTTAAGGGGATCACATTCATTTTTCATCATTAAATATGATATTAGCTGTGGATTTTTCAGATGCTGTTTATCAAGTTGAAGGAGTTTCCTTCTATTTCCAGTGTTGTCTTTTTTTTTTTTTTAATAAATCGTGAAAGGATGTTGGATCTTGTCAAATAGTTTTTCTGCATTTATTGAGATGATCATGTGGTTTTTATCCTTTATTTTATTAATATGGTATATTACATTGATTGGCTTTTGTATGTTAAACCAACCTTGCACTCCTGGGATAAACTCCATTTGGTCATGCTACTTAATCATTCTTACATGTTGTTGGATTCAGGCAACTAGTTTTTTCTTAAGCATTTTTGTGTCTATTGTCATAAAGGATATAGGTCTGTGGAGTATTTTTCTTGTGATATCTTTGCCTGATTTTAGTATCAGGATAACACTGGCCTCACAGAGTTGGAAAGTTTCCTCCTATTCTATTTGTCATATTCCTTCTTCCATGAAAATTTCTGCTTATGCCATTATCTGACAGGTTCATGCCTTCCCTCTCAGCTACTCCACGTCCTGCCCATCATTTGGAGCCGGCTCAAGGCCTCCTCAATCCTGAACCTTTTCCCGACTGTTCCAGTCCAAGTGAGCTCATCCTCTCCAGAACCCCTTCACATCTCGCTGTGCTTACATCTGGCACTTAATATAAAGTGTTGTTGTTATGCATGATGTAACAAACACTGGGTGTTCAGTAGAAACTGGAAGTAGGACAAGTAGAGTCCCAGTAAGTAACAGAGCCTCAATCAGGCAGCTGGAGGCAGGCAGACATCTGAGCCTAGTGACTCAGGACAAGTATGATGATGCAGGGCCATACGAGTAACTCCCTAGTGAGGCTGCAGCCTCCTTGAGAGGCACAGTAGTGGATGCTTAAGAATGCACTCTTTATTGCTTGAATAGTGGCTCAGGGATTTATAAGCTGTACGACCTTAGGCAAATTACTTGCTAGCCTTAGTTTTCTCATCTTTGAACTGTTGATAATAATATAAATCTTAAATAGTTGTGGTAAATATTATATTAGTTCACCTATGTAAAAGTTAATACATTGTATTAACTTCAATTAGTGGTAGCTTTAATACATGCCATTGGATATTCTCAGTGAAAAAAGGGTCTATGGTCAAAGGAATATTGAAATACTGCATACTACATCCTTCTTCCTAGGGATTCACAGGACACATTCCATAGTAAAAGTTCTGTGGAGTCCCACATAAAGAATCCTATTTAATTTGTTTTTGCTCAGAATTCCCCAAACCTATTTACTAAGATGACCCTCTCCCTCTTTTAAAATTTAACAACTGTTTTAAGACACCTTTGGAAATGTAATATTAGTTGTGTTTAATTAAGAAAAGAAATCACATTAGATTCTTAAAAACGGATCATGTTTTATTGCTTTGCTTTTCCCAAGGAATGTATAATTTAAAAGCAGCAGCCTAGGAGAGATAAAGGCTTCTAACCTAGAGAAAGAAAAGAATGCTTTTGAAACCCAAAGGAAATGGGAATTTTCAGGCAGAAGGAGCAGATCAATAAGGAGCTATTCTTGGTCATGGGAACATTTCTAGAATTACAGATTCTTGGGAGTTTGATGGGATGTTAAAGTTCAGCTCCCTTAAATTCCCACCCAGTGCAGAAATCCCACCTTCACTGGTCTCAATCTTTTTGGGGACATGCCAAGTCTCCCATTTTTAGGCAGTTCTAATTAGGAAATTCTCCCTCACGTTGGGCTGAAATCTACCTTCTTGCAACCTCTACCCAAAATCATGTTAATGGAGCTTTGAGTTTTGTGCTTTTGTAAGAACTGTCCATTTTGGAGATAGCAAATAAAACGCACAGAAAATTTTTTGAATCATTACACAACATAAAGTAATAGTCTGTTAATTGAACCATGAACTAAAAATAAGAATTTCTGAAAACAACATTTTTCATTTTCTCCATCTGTAAATAAGGCATATAATTAGAAGCTCTGGTATACCATAATCGACATATGTAGTATTTACTTTATAGGTGAAATTACTTTGCAATTGTCAACTCCCTAGAAAAGATAAATACATATTTTAAAATTACTTCTATTTTTCTGTGTTTCTATCTTTTTTTTTCTATGTTGTCTAGGCTAGAGTGCAGTAGCCATTCATAGCCATGATCATAGCACATTACAACCTTGAACTCCTGGCTCAAATGATCTTCCCGCCTCAGCCTCCCGAGCAGCTGGGATTAAAGGCACTTGCCGCCACACCTTCTTGTGTTTCTATCCTAATTTTTTTTTAACTTTTATTTTAGGTTCAGGGGTACATACAAAGGTTTGTTACATAGGTAAACTCACGCCACGGGGGTTTGCTGTACAGATTATTTCATCACCCAGGTATTAAGCCCAGTAAATTATCTTTCCTGCTCCTCTCCCTCCCCTCACCCTCCACACTCAAGTAGATTCCAGTGTCTGTTGTTCCCCTCTTTGTGTTCATGAGTTCTCATCATTTAGCTCCCACTTACAACTGAGAATATGTGGTATTTGGCTTTCTGTTCCTGCATTAGTTTGCTAAGAACAATAGCCTCCAGCTCCATCCATGCTCCTGCAAAAGACATGATCTTGTTCTTTTTTGTGGCTGCAAAGTATTCCATGGTGCATATGCACTACATTTCTTTATCCAATCTGTCACTGATGGGTATTTAGGTTGACTCTGTGTCTTTGCCATTGTGAACAGGGCTGCAGTGAACATTTGTATGCGTGTGGCTTTATGGTAAAATGATTTATACTCCTCTGGGTATATACCCACTAATTTTTTAAATATTTAAATTGACATTTAAAAAATTAATAGTCCAAAGTTATCCTTTTATATCCTTACTTATGAGATGAATTTATTGTAAAAAGAAGTGTTTAATAAGAATATAGTACACATCTCATAAATGCAGGTTTGTAGACAAGCGTCAATAATGAGGACAGGTGACATTATTAGAAATGTAGCTATTTGATCCAATGTGGAATTTCCCAAGGCTTTGTAAAACCTAAAACCTTAAGGAAAACCCCAAGAAGTTAACAGAATATAAGACTTAAATGGGAAGAGAACCTCCAGGGTCCAGGTTCCTGTAAGAGTCTAACACAGCTCAATATGAAATCAGACTTGGCAAAACTATGCTATACCTACTACACTATAAAAAGGGTGGGTTGTGTTTCCATAGAACAGTCCCTCTAAGGGAGAACTTTCCAGACTTGACCTCATTTTGTATTAAACTGCCTCTTACTCTCATTTTACTATCTGTTCCTCATCCTGATACCGTGAGGCCAAAAAGTTCACACTCTCATTTTACAACTGAAAACCTGAAGTAAAATCAAAATGTATTCAAACTGCACACTCCTTGACTATTCACTGCGACAGCATCCCAACAGCTGAGTGAGTTGGCACTAGCTGTGCTCTCCTTTCAGTTACATCTTTCCCTGCGTCAAATTAAATGATTTTCTTACCCTACAGAGTAAAGACAATAGAAAATAAACACAAAGTGTCAAGGAAAAGAGTCAGTATCAGGATTAACAAATGATGTTGCTGAATATTTGCTGTAAAACTTAATGTGCACCTCTGGTCTGAGGGTTTTGTAATTTGGACACAACAGCAGTGTTCATTGGAATTGACTTACTGACACACACCACAGAGGATATTTTTGTCTCTGTCCTTGAAGCACGGTGAGGATACCACAGATGATACCATCTATTCCTTCCGCTTAGCTTATACAGTGTCAGGCATTCACGGAAAACTTTTTTTTGAGCACGTAATACGAGGCTGAATGAAACCTAGTCCCTGACTTCGTGAAACTGACAGTCGAGTGAGAAAGACAGATAAGCAAATCAAATTTCCATAGAAAGCGACAAGTTCTCTGCTGAAACCAGGCACACGATGCTAGAAGAACACAGGCAAGGGCAAATAAATCAGATGGGGTTGTCGGAAAAGGTTTCTCAGAGGAGCTGGTTTCTAAGCTGTCAGTCTCGGAGTTTAACCAGCTCTGACTCTGACTTCAATTCCAAGCACTTAGGTGAGAAAGTACTTCCTGACCCTACTTTTCTGAGTTCCTGACACTGTCACACCCAGATTTAGTACCTGTGTTCTAAGAGGCGGGGAAAGAAAGAAGGAAGGAAGGGAAGAAAGGGAGAAGTGGGGGAGGGAGAGAAGGAGGAAATGAGGGAGGGAGGGAGAGAGGGAGGAAGGCTGGAAAGAAGGAAGGAAGGAAGGAAGGAAAGAAGGAAGGGAGGGAGGGAGGGAGGGAGGCAGGCAAAAGCTCCATCATAGACAGGCTCCAGAAGTTGCTAGAGATGGTCAGGGGTATGAAGGGTGACCACTTGTGCCTGAGCAACCTGCATCCTCAACGAGAGTATAAAGTCTAGCCTATGACACCCTTTCTCTTTGTAAAGCAATGGCATAAGGAAATACAGTCTTCTTCAATCTGAGGAACCCTGGTGAGCCAAGCCAGTGAAATGTTGCCTCCTTCCACAAACAAGAGCAGTGAAATGAATGGCCAATTCCTGTGCACTCCCAGAAAATGCGGTCAGACTCATTTGCTAACTCCCCAAGGTGACTGACTTCTCCATGCAGAATACACCAAGTCTTCCACGTTCCCAGAGATGGAACCAATTTGTGATCCTTTTTTTTTTTTTTTTTTTTTTTTGAGGCAGAGTCTCACTCTGTCACCCAGGCTGGAGTACAGTGGCATGATCTCAGCTCACTGCAACCTCCACCTCCCTCCACAAGTGATTCTTGTGCCTCATCTTCCTCTGTAGCTGGGATTACAGATGCACACCACTACACCTGGCTAATTTTTTTGTATTTTCTTAGTAGAAACGGGGTTTTCCCATGTTGCCTAGGCCGGCCTCGAACCCCTGACTTCAAGTGATCTGCCCATTTCGACCTCCCAAAGTGTTAGGATTACAGGAGTGATCCCAACGCCCTGCCCCATTTGTGATTCTGTTCTTGTCTCCTGGAACCAAAAACAGCACCTATCTCCTTTGGGATCCCATTCCCCACCCCGGGACTCCACCAAAGATCTGAAAATAAAGTGCAAGTCATTACCTTAGGTTGTCTTCCAGGGTCTCCTCATCCGAAGAGAAGGTCCCATTGCTGACACTCTGGTGAGAGTAACTCCTCTTCCCCACCAACTGCGCCAGGAACAACGAAGGGTCTTTCTTTTTCCTTTTGCCAAACAACTTCTTAAAGGGCTGGAATTTGCCTCCCTTCTTCTTGTCTGTGGATTATAAAATAAACACACACTGCAGTGTGGCAGGGCTGCATTTCCAAGCCTAAGGAGCAAATTATAACCCAGCTGCCTCCAGCCAAAGGAGACAGGGCAAAGGGCGGCCATCAGCCTGAATGAGCAACCAAGCCCTGTGCCAGGAATGTCAGAGCCAGCCCCAGTGCAATCCATGCACAGTGAGGCAGAGCACGAGCCAAAGGCATGGTGAATCTTCTGTCTTCCAGGCTCCCAAGAAACATCTGGGGAGAACAAGAAGAGGTTCCAAGTGGCCAGGGCATGGTGGCTCATACCTGTAATCCCAACACTTTGGGAGGCTGAGGTGGGAGAAGCATTTCAGCCCAGGAGTTTGAGACCAGCCTGGGCAACATAGTGAGATCCCATCTCTACAAAATATAAGAAAATTAGTCGGGTTGGTGGTGCACGCCTTTAGTCTCGGCTACTTAGGAAGCTGAGGCTGGAGGATTGATTGAGCCCGGGAAGTTGAGGCTGCAGTGAGCTGTGATCACACCACTGCACTCCAGTCTGAGCAACAGAGTGAGACCCTGTCTCAATAAATAAATAAATAAATAAATAAATAAAATAAAAAAGAAAAAGAAAAGATTTCAAGCTTCATGGTGGCCAGCACAGCACCTCTTTGCACATGCAATAAGGCAGTGCCTGCTTTCTTTAACAAAGCAGATAGCCAAATGCCCTTCTCCATGGAAGATGCTGAGAAAAACACTTAAGTCAGACAGGTGGGTTTTTTAAAAAATATTTTTATCTCTATCTTACATATCTCTAGTTTGAGGATCATTCTGTTTTGGCCTTTATTAGATACAGAATATAACTGCCAACTCTTGGCGTAAGTTTTGCCCCGTAATTCCCTCTATCCCCATATATTTCCAGTTTATTTCCCTTGTCTCTTTTTAAAATCTACTATGAAGAGCCCCAAAGGAGTTGCTATGAACATCTTTCCATATATTACTTCATTAGTCAGGACCTAGGATTGCTGCCAACATTTGTTAGGGGCATTTTAGGTAATACCTTTCAGTCCTCCGCCTTCGGATACAAGTTCCTTCACATTATTCCACTCTCTCCTTGGAAAAGAAAGTGTAAGTCACCCTCTACCAGAAGCAACATCTTCCTGGATCCTTCCTTTTTTTTTAAAGAAACTTAAAGAGCCACTTTTCTAGTGGTCTGACAACTATTTTAAGAAACTTTTTTTTTTTTTTTTTGAGATGGGAGTTTCACTCTTGTCCCCCAAGCTAGAGTGCAATGGCACGATCTTGGCTTCCTGCAACCTCTGCCTCCCGGGTTCAAGTGATTCTTCTGTCTCAGCCTCCTGAGTAGCTGGGATCACAGGTGCCTGCCACCATGCCTGGCTAATTTTGTGTGTGTGTGTGTTTTTAGTAGAGATGGTGTTTCACCATGTTGGCCAGGCTGGTTTTGAACTCCTGACCTCAAATGATCTGCCCGCCTCGGCCTCCCAAAGTGCTGGGATTACAGGCGTGAACCACTGGGCCTGGCCTAAAAACATGTTTTAACCCTTACTATGTATCACGGCTCTAAGAACTTTATAAATACTAACTCAGTTAATCCTCACAACAATCCTATTACGTCGACACTATTAATAACATGCTCATTTTACAGATGAGGAACCTGAGACATGAAGAGATAAAATAGCATGCCTATATCACAGGAAACATATCTTTGAAGAGGGAGTCAGAAGTTTTGAGAGAGAAGTAAAGATAGAAGCTCACAATGAGAACTGAAAAACACCTGCACAAAATGCACAGACACAACTCCCCTCACCTTCCACTCAGCTGACTATCAGAGGCCCCAGAGCTTTGCTGGCCAGATCCATAGAGGAATCCAGGCACACAAATGAGGTCAGTGAGGAAACAAGCCAGACATCTCATTTCCTCTGTGATCTTCAATTCTGGCCTTACTGAGATGTCACAGAAAATCTGAAGTGCTGCCAGATGTGGTGGCTCACGCCTGTAATCTCAGTTACTCGGGAGGCTGAAGTGGGAGGATCATTTGAGCCCGAGAGTTCAAGACCACCCTGGGCTATATGAGACCCCATCTCTAAAAAGTAAAAAAAAGAAAAAGAAAATTTGAAGAGAAGAAGTGGTTCAAACTATTGTATCCTAAGCAGTGGCATAAGGTGCTGAGGATGCAGACAGAATAATAACCAATTACAAAAAGACAATCATCTGGGAGCATTAGTACAGATGCAAACAGAGCCTCCAATATCAGTGGTTCCCGGAAACGATGTTGTGTCAGATCACATTTAAAGGAAAGGATATTTAAAACATATGAGATGCCTGCTATACATAGGCATTGTGCTAGGTGCATACAAAAAAAGAGTTAAATTATTTTTACTGTGTATTATTTGGAAGACAGGAAAGTGTGTGATATAGTTTGGATGTTGTTCCCTCTAGATCTCATGTTGAATTGTAATCCCCAATGTTGGAAGCGGGGCTTGGTGGGAGGTGACTGGATCATGGGGGTGGATCCCTCATGGCCTGGTGCTGTCCTCGTGATATTGAGTGAGTTATTGTGAGATCTAGTTGCTTAAAAGTGTGGCACTTACAAAATTAGCCAGGTGTGGTGGCGTGTGCCTGTAGTCCCAGCTACTTAGGAGACTGAGGCAGGAGAATCACTCAAACCTGAAAGGTTGTAGTGAGCAGAGATCATGCCACTGTACTCCAGCCTGGGTGACACAGCGAGACTCTGTCTCAAAAAAAAAAAAAAAAAAGTGTGGCACCTCCCTCTAACCTTGCTCCTGCTTTTGCCATGTGTCTTGCCTGTTCCTGCTTTGCCTTTCGCCCTGCAGAGCTCCCTGAAGCCTCCACAGAAGGCAAACAGATGTTGGCGCCATGCTTCCTGTACAGTCTGTAGAACTGTAGGCCAATTAATTTTTTTTTTTTTTTTTAAACTTTGCGACAGGGTCTTACTCTGTCGCCCTGGTTGGAGTGCAGTGGCGCTATCTTGGCTCACTGTAATCTCCTGTGAGCCTTCTGGGTTCAAGCAATTCTCATGCCTCAGCTTCCTGAGTAGCTGAGATTACAGGCATAGGCCACCCCCTGGTTAATTTTTATATTTTTAGTAGAGACGGGGTATCACTGTGTTGACCAGGCCGATCTCCAACTCCTGACCTCAATTAATCTGCCCACTTCGGCCTCCCAAAGTGCTGGGATTACAGGCATGAGCCACCGTGCCTGGCCACCTCTTTTCTTTATAAATTACCCAGTTTCAGGAATTTATTTATAACAATGCAAGAACGGCCTAACACATCATCTAATACAATTGAGATATCATTTAAAAATGGTTTAAAAAAATGGAGGGTTGATTTCAGAATGTTTGTATCTTTTCATTGGTTATTTATTCAGGAGTAAATATAGGCTAGTGACTTTCATGACAGCTACTTTAGGTTGTTATCAGTAAAATCTTCAATGAATAATATTTAAGAACTATAATCAGTAGTTTCTGAAGATCATCCAAGAGCATTAGGCATGTGTCAAAAGAATGTCCTTACAAAGGTTGATTTTTTTAAATTTAAATTTAAAAACATTCTGTAAGGCACCACAGGTATCATTATTGCACTATTCTATAACTGATCTTTGGCAATGACTGATGTATTAATTGAAAACTTTCTCTACGACTGTCCGAGGCTGAAAACATGTAAACAATGCCTGATTTCTAGTTTGGCAGCATCACGGTAAGTGGTTAAATGGCTATTTATATTATATTCCACTTATTTCCAAGGTAAAATTATTTTTCCTTTTCTATCAGTTGCCTTTTCACCACTAAATATCAAACTCCCAAATTTCTATCTTTCTAAAAATAATTTTTTTTTACAATTGCTTCTTTTTTTACCCAACACTGCTCCTTGACTATAACCCCAAAATTTCTCATCAGAAATATTCCAAAACACAACAGCAACATTATAAGAATATCAATTATGACATTATTATCCCAGCCTGGATCTGCAGATTCAGCTTTTGAGATAAGCAGAGAATTGTAGATTATGTTAGAATTTATTGATTAGAAAAAAAGTTCATCACTGCCATAAAGTCAGGGGAATTTATAATGTTCAGTTAAGTTTTATTTGAGTTAACTCTAAACAAAGATATTAAATTACAGTTTTCTAAACAGTTTACTCATCTATTTAACCAACAGGTAATCTCTGCATGTCAGCTAAGAGGGTTGATGAGGTCCTCTGTGTCACCTCACTGTTGTGAATGGTGGCATCTACTATATAAACTATTTGCTGCCCTGGTCATATTGTCGGGGGAAACAGAAAGTGAACAGGCTCCGGAAGGAGCTGAATACACACACAAGGATGAGAAAAAGGCTGGGAGAGGGTGCCATCATTTGGAAGCCTTAGTTCTGAGAACTGGGAGGGTTTTGGCAGCAGAGAATGGCCTCCTTCAGGTGGCCCATTTATAGAGCTAGCCTACTTGAAGACTGTTTAACAAAAAGGCTCCCTATCATTCTGTGTCACACTTAATATGGGAAATAACTTGACACAAGTACACATGCATCACCCTGGAAAATGGAACAAAGTCCAAGTGTCAGACAGTGCCACTTATAATCACCTGGGAACGCTGTTTCAGCAATGCCTTAGTTATTATCAGGAAGGTAAATGAACAGTAAAACCTAACTGGATTCTCCACCCAACAACCAATCCTTCTTACCATAAGAAAAAAAGAGGTTCTAAGTACTACAAACACCAATTTCCCTTCAAAGGAGGACTCAGAACATAGATGCTATTGTTAAAACTCTGCTCCAAAGTCTTATTAGTGTTTGGTGACATCTCATTTATGAAAAATAATTTCCCCTTCCTCATTTCCAAAATTAGTAATACACTTTCCACCAGAAATATCTTTAAATCTTAAATAAATTTAAAAGTGTATTTAATGGTTATTTTATTATTGACTGTGGCACTTGATGAATTTTCTAGCATTGACCTCACAAAAAAACTCAGAAATTACATTTCAGCCCATCCTACATTCAGGCAGCAAAACTTAAGTGACATTAATAGGAAATAAAATTTTATAAACTAGGGAAGGAGTTATACTCTTATTTGATTCCCCAATTGATATTCTCGAATATAAGATCTCTCAGGTCAAAAAAGCAAGTTCTCAAAGTTCTACAATCCTATGTTGCATGACCATTATGAAAACCTGAGCATGTGTCTATTAGCAACCACTAGATAAACTATTTTATGATCAGTTTATGACGCTGGGGGAGTATTAGCAGTTTGTCTTCACAGAATCAACTGGTTTAAGTGCATGGTCATCAGTAGCAGCTATTTTCTTGATAAATAACAACTGCTGATGTGAATGTTTTTGTGGTACACAGATGGGGCCTAAAAGATGGAAGCAATTTTAACAATGTAGTGAAACACAGCACTTCTGCAATGATAATGGGAAATATTCCAGAACAACTGCCATACAGAAGTATAGTTTAGCAAAGTGTTCTCCAACATTGTAGTATTTAAGATGGCATTTTTGACTTTAACAACATAAAATTTACTTTTGTTAGGTGGTTGGGCAGTGGGAAGAAGGGGACAGGAGGGAAGAAATGTCACTATCAATTTATTTGTTCTCACTGCAGCTCTAGTTAAGGGTTAAGTATGTGGGTCCCAGAGACAAGAGGACTTGTCTTAAATCCTGATCCCATCTTTTACTAGCTATGAAACATCTGCTTACCAGCCTCTCTAGAAATTTGCCATCTTAAGCTGTAAGATAGAATTTATAGGAAAAAAGGCAGTGTTTGCCACATTTTCTTAATCTTTCAGCATTTTTCTGTTGTAATTTTCCATATGAAAGTACTTATATATGCATCTATACTGCTTCAGGGATCACAGTAATTTTCATTTTTTAAGTACTGAATTGAATTAATTTATTTTCATCATCCAATAATTACTTCAGTTCTTTTTTTTTTCACTTAAAAAAGTGATCATTATCCATTATTTCAAGGGTATAATTACATACCATTTGATGGCTGCATCATCGTAATTACTAGTTTATATAGAAGATTCTAAAAATTAAAAATCACTAGGCAAGTCAAGCAAATCTAATTCATTTTCCATTTGTCATAAAGATGCAATTCCTACATTTTAGTTTCTAAACCTAAAATAATGAAAGCTTCCAATTCCTCTGCACTGGATTTCTAGGATATGCTTCCGAGTGAGGAACAGAAATGTGCTATGAGAGTCCCTTTTAAGCATCATAAGTGTCTTACTCTGGGATTTATCAGAATGTGCCCTATGGGTTGGTACCAGTACATTTTTGAGAATCCAGGAAAAATAAAGTTAAATCTGTTTGTTTTCTATGGGACCTTTCGGAGTCTTTAATATGCCATTATCACATTTGCTCTCCAGAAGAGCAGAGGATATGCGAGGCTTCCTAAACTTGTTTGGAATTTCAGCCTCAGAAGCCTTGTTTGGCTGTGGAAACTTGACTTTCTCAACAACCAGTGAGACTAGGGTTCCTGTGAACACACTTTGGGAAATAGCCTTCATTATTTCTTTCAAACATCTTTTCTTTTCTTTTCACATACACACACACACCCCTCTCCTCTATACCCCTGAGCACACTGCTCAGTAAAGATGAATGAGTTGACAAGCATTTTGGACTACTTTGGTTAAATAATGTTTATTTCAACTTCTGATTTCAAACATGTATACAACAATGGCCTGAATCCTATAATTTTACTAAGGAGAATTTTGTGATCCTTTTCTTAGCTCTGGAATATCTGAATACTTCTGAGAAGAAACTGCTAAGAAAAATGACTAGACATACACTGGCACGCACAAGTCCTCTGTGGCTGGCAGAGTTTTGCTGGGCCCCATAATCCCAGCACATTTCCGTTATGACGGAGGAGCTGGCCACATGTCAGATAGGCTGTGCTCCCCAGGGCCATGCTATGGCAAGACTGAGGACTGAGACTCTACTTCCAGGAAACATGAGGGAAGGTGAGCATGGCAGCTTTTCCAGTGACAAGAGGAAAGAAGAAATGGTTTTCTCTTTTTCTGGGGGAAGTGTGGAGGAAATTGTTATGGGAAGTCATGGACTCTGAACAGAGGGACCTGCTGAAGCCATGACAGAAGAACATAAATTGTGAAGATTTCATGGACATTTGTTAGTTCTCCAAGTTAATACTTTTATAATTTCTTACACTTGTCTTTACTGCAATCTCTGAACATAAATTGTGAAGATTTCATGGACATTTATCACTTCCCCAATCAATACTCTTATAATCTCCTATGCCTGTCGTTACTTTAATCTCTTAATCCCGTCATCTTCATAAACTGAGGATGTATGTCGCCTCAGGACCCTGTGATGATTGCGTTAACTGCACAAATTGTTCGTAAAGCATGTGTGTTTGAACAATATGAAATCTCAGCACCTTGAAAAAGGAACAGGATAACAATGATGTTCAGGGAACAAGGGAGATAACCACTGGGCCTGACTGCCTGGGAGCCAGGCAGGACAGAGCCATATTTCTCTTATTACTGAAAATGGGTAAGAGAAATATTTCTGAATTCTTTCCCCAGTAAGGAATATTAATAATTAACAGCCCTGGGAAAAGAATGCATGGGTGGGGGGGGGGGGCTCTAAAATAGCCGCTCTGGGGGTGTGTGCCTTATGCAGTTGCAGATAAGGGATGAAACACGTCCTGGTCTCCTGCAGCGCCCCCAGGCTTGCTGGGATTAGGAAATTCCAGCCTGGCGAATTCTAGTCAGACCAGTTCTCTCTCTTGAACCCTGTTAAGATGTTTATCAATGACAATGCATGCACAGCAGGACATGGAAGTTCATTAGAGATTCTAGTTTTGCCCCGACCTTGTGATCTTACCCTGACCTACTGCCTTGTGATCTTTTGTTGCCCCTGAAGCATGTGATCTCTGTGACCCACACTCTATTCGTACACTCTCTCTCCTTTGAAAATTACTAATAAATCTTGCTGGTTTTACAGCTCAGAGGACATCACAGAACCTGTTGACATGTGATGTCTCCCCTGGACACCCAGCTTTAAAATTTCTCTCTTTTGTACTCTTTCCCTTTATTTCTCAGACTGGCCAACACTTAGGGAAAATAGAAAAGAACCTACGTTGAAATACTGGGGGCTGGTTCCCCCGATAGATATTCACTGCTGTGCTGATTCAGAAAATGAAGAGACAAGATCACTATTCTTTTAGAAGGCGTAGGAGGTCCCTAAACAGATGGTGAGAGGCCCAGGGGCAGCAGAGACTGTGGCTTGCACAAGTCAGGGGTCAGAGGCAGAGAACATGGGGACCAGCCCCTTTCAGGGAATACCAAGTCCTGGACATTTAGGTGCATAGGCTATGGCATACGTGGTGTATGTGGTATATGTGGTTAGGCTTCTAACACAGGCCTAAAACGTGGATTTGCTTCCTTTTCAATGTGATGAAATTCTCTCTCTTTTTTTTTTTAAGCATAAGGTAGACTTTATTCAGGGGGACTACTATAATGGGGTTTTGTAGTAGGGGAGTGATATGATTTAGCTCTGTCCCCGTTCAAATCTCATGTTGAACTGTGATCCCGAGTGTTGGAGGTGGGGCCTGGTGGGAGATGGCTGAACCATGGGGGCAGATTTCTCCCTTGCTGTTCTCTTGATAGTGAGTGAGTTCTCATAAGATCTGGTGGTTTAAAAGTGTGTATCATTTTTCCCTTCGCTCTCTCTCTCCTGTCAGCATGTGAAGATGTGCCTGTTTCCCCTTTGCCTTCTGCCATGATTGTAAGTTTCCTGAGGCCTCCCCAGCCATGCCTTCTGTACATCCTGTAAAACTGTGAGTCAATTAAACCTCTTTTCTCCATAAATTACCCAGTCTCAGGTATGTCTTTATAGCAGTGTGAGAACAGACTAACACATAGAGAGAGATCGGGGACAACTCAACGTGATGAAATTCTACTCATTCTTTAAGACCTATGTCCTTAAAGTTTTCCCAAGCCCTCAACTCCAGTGATAATTCATCACACCGTCCTCCAGCTTCTTTGTGCTTTGCTCATGCTTCTCTTGTGCCAGCCCATGTGTGAATTCATCTTTAAAAAATATTTTTTAACTATTCCTTCCAAATTTCATTTAAAGTCCTAACTCCCAGCACCTCCAAATGCAAATATTTGGAGATAGGGTCTTTAAAAGGTAATTAAGTTAAATAAGCTAGGTAGGGTGGGCCCTAATCCAATACGACAGGTGCTCTCATAAGAGGAGATTAGGACACAGACACATACTGAGGGAAGGCAATATAAAGACATAGGATAAGATGGCCATCTACAAACCAAGGAAAGAGGCCTCAGAAGGAATCACTGCTGCCAACACCTTGATCTTGAACTTTTGCCTCCAGAACTACAAATATATAAATTTGTGTTGTTTAAGCTGCCTAGTCTGTGGTACTTTGTTATGGCAGCCCTCACAAACTAATACACCATGTTATAGATGTGTGACATTTAAGAGATGACTTTGGACCTGCTGTTTTGTAACTGTGCCTTTGCACCTTTACACATTTTCTTCTACCTGGAATGACTTTCTCCTTTGCCTAGAGAACTCCTAACCACTCCCCGCAAACACAATCCAGGTGTCACATTCTCTAGAAAGCCTGCCTTGAACACTTTGGCTAGAAAGAATGACTCTTTCTTCTGTCCTCTGCTTGTGCATAGTACAGACATCTACCACAACAGCACAAAGAGTGTAGTAGCCCCTCCTAGACTTCGAGTTCCCTGGGTCTCCCAGGGACTGTGCCTTGTGTGTCTCTGCATCTGCAGCACCCATGATAATGCCTGACACAAACCAGACACTCAACAACAGACGCTCAACAACATAGACCCATTCCCTCTTCCCTTAGGGCCAGATGTGTTTTGGAAATCAGAATTTTTCCAACTCTATACAGGTATATTCAGAAACTCATGGGGTCTATGACAGCACTTTAATAATCAAAATGCAACATTTTAGGAAAACATCAGTATTCACATTAAGCTTTGCTAACAAATAAATTTGTGTTAAACTTACAAAGGACTTTTGGGATTTTGAAAGTACAGATAAAGGACAGTGATCTCTTAATGCTCTAGAGTCAGTCCTGCAATCACCCTTGTTCTGAAAGTGCAAATTTGTTTCAACGTGATTGGCATATGTTATCTCACTCTGTGAGAAACAGTAGGTCAGGAGTGTCCAGTCTTTTGTTTTCCCTGGGCCACACTGGAAGAAGAACTGTCTTGGGCCACACATAAAATACATTAACACTAACGATAGCTATAAAAATAAATCACAAAAAAATCTTATAATGTTTTAAGAAAGTTTATGACTTTATGTGGGGCTGGCTGCATTCAAAGTCATTCTGGGCTGCATGTGGCCTCCAGGCCACAGGTTGGACAAGTTTACACTAGGAGAATGTAGAAAACTGCACCCAGCTGAACTGAAGTGTGTAGAAATAAGACAAAACACATACATACATAACCCCAAATATCTCCTGGATACTTCAGATCACTGAGGTATCCAGTGATTATGAAATATGCCTATGCCCATCAACATGCAGTGTTACAGGTTTCTGTCCGATTTCAGATGACTCTTCTTCCATCACCGCACAAATTGCAACCCTTCCAACATCCAAGTCCACAGGCAAATTTCAGGACTTTTTCAAGGCAAAGTGTCATATTTATTGTACCGACATATTTCTTAATCATCTGACATGTACAAAACTGAGCTACACTTTTCATTAGGTTCCTATCCTTTTTAGTATGTGACTTTTTTTAGTACGGTGACTCTTTTGGGTATAATGCTACATTCCTCATTTCCCCATAAGCCCTGTAGTTTTCATTTCATGATTTTGCAAAGTATGTGGATTTTTAGCAATGCATATATGGCTTTATAGCAGAGCTGACTATATGCGCCTAAATAGAATCTCCTGAAATAGGTTTGTACTTACCTAGGTCTAGGCAAGGACTTATCAATAAAAATAACAACTTTTTGGCTGTTTATTATCCTCTCCTTCCCCATCTCTCAAAACCATATCAATTTTTAATTTTTCTAGTTTTATTCCACTCTCTTAGAACCTCCTTTTACATATGTTTCATAATTCACAGGAGAAATAAAATAACGTTTAGAAACAGTAACAGGGGGCCAAGTGTGGTGGCTCATGTTTGTAATCCTAGCACTTTGGGAGGCTGAGGTGGGCAGATCACTTGAGGTCAGGAGTTTGAGACCAGCCTCGCCAATATGGTAAAACCCCATTTCTATAAAAATACAAAAATTAGCTGGATGTGGTGGTGGGCACCTGTAATCCAAGCTACTCGGGAGGCTGAGGCAGGAGAGTCACTTGAACCCAGGAGGCAGACGTTGCCGAGATTGCACTATTACACTCCAGCCTGGGTGACAGAGTGTGACTCCGTCTCAAAAATAAAAATAAAAAAAAAAAAGAAGCAGTAACAGAGGCGGAGATATTTTTAATGTGAAGCCTCAGTGTTTGGCGACATTTCTCCCACATGCTAGAAGATGTGTGGGTTGTGTTTCCTTCCACTGCCGGTTTCCGCCACCGCTTGAGTTTCAGAGGGTGCGGTGAATCAATGACTGACTTTGGGTGGAAAATACTGGCAGGGGAGCTGCCTGCTATCTCGCCTTGCAGAATCAGTGTGGTAACAAACTACCTCAGCAAAGGATACCTCTACACGAAGGCCGAACACATTAAAATCATGTCAGTTCTACACAGAGTATTGAACACCCAACAGCTGTAGGATCACTGCTGGGCCCTGCTGGCTATGGTGATGGACAAAACAAAACTTTCAAGGACATCTGAGGGATTTCAGAGAAACAGAACCAGCAGGAGGTAGAGAGGGAGAGAGGGATGGATGGATGGATGCATGGATGCATGGATGGATAGATAGACAGACAGATAGACAGAAAGACAGACAGATGATAAACTGCAAGGAGCTGGCTCATACTAAGGCCTGGCTAAGCAAGTCTGAAATCCATAGGGCAAAATTATCAGGAAGAATAGGCTGGATTCACAGCCATGAACTGAAGCTGCTGTCCGAAGGCAGAATGTATTTTCTCAGGAAAGCTTCTGCTCTGCTTTTAAAACCTTTCAATGTATTGAATCAGGCCCACCCAGATTATCTCAAGTAATCTCCCTTACTTAAAGTCAACTGATTGTGGACTTTCATTACACCTATAAAATACATTCACAAGAGCTCAATTAAACAACATTACAGTTTCATTAAATAACTGGGGACTATATCCCAGCCAAGCTGACATATCGAAAAGATCATCACACTCCACCCTTTGTCAACTTGGCATCCATACACATGTCCTTAAACAATACTTAATCTACAAGTTTTTAATAAAGTCAATAAGAAAGTTATCCTTTCACCAACATGATACAAGTATCCCACCTACATCTGAAATCACACTAACCCATTCCCCTAGAAGAGGATGCAAAGTCCTTGGGTGGCGTTCACACTTCTCTGATATTCTGCAACTTAAACACTGCGAGAGAAAGTTAACTATCATTACCATATCTTATGTTAGATGATAAGTGGATAAGAGAGGGAAGAAAACAAAAATGTTTGGTTAATATAAATGCAAACACATTCATAACAAAATAAGGAAGAAACACTCATAACTATCAGAGTCCTTGCTTCTGCAACCAGTCATGTGGTCATGGCAGATCCTTATAGCTATTTTCCTCTGCTAACCATTCTAGATTCCTTATCCCTCAGCAAAAACCTCAGTTGCTTGTGATTCTTTGCTTGGTGGGAAGCCTGAAACCTGCATCCCTGAGGAATCTGGGCCATTAGCCATCCTCAGTTGGGTTCTGATTGTTATTGTTTTCCATTGCCTTTTATCACAGGACTTGGGAGTGCTAAAAGGCCCTAAGGGATCTCCTGTATTCTAGACAAGCTCTACCTCACCTCCATTGCACAGCAGCAGCTTACACTTAGAAATCAGGACCAATCACTCCAGCCTATCCAGCAACCCCCTGCTTTGCCTGTTGACTGAGAGGCAGGAGCCAAAGGGGTCGGATGACAGTCTCAGCTTCCAGTTCAATGGAATCACTGTCCCTCCCTTTGGAACCAAGTCTCTAAGGATGGAAAACAACAATTTTCGTAGTGGATCACTGGAGTGATAGTAAAGGGAGCCATTCTTGTTTCTACCCCTTGATTCCCGGACCTGTAACCAAGTACTCCATTTTTCTAAGAGAAAGAGAATGAGTTATGTTTTTAACTTCTTTTCTTTTTCCTCCTTTCCCCCTGTTCCCCACCTCCTACTTTTTGCTTTAGAAATGCAGTTATAACCTTTACCTTCCCCTCACCAGGCACTCCCTACAGGGCAAGCTTATCTATGTGCTTGCTTAGAAGCTCTAGAATTTGAACTCTCCCACCAGGAGATGGCCTCAAGAGACAACAGTCAATTTACAACCTGAAGTGTGCCCTCAACGGAATTCTCTCCCACCTAGAGAGGATCTCAAGGCAACAGCCTCCTTACAACCTAGTTCTGCCCACAATGGTGCCAGCTCGACCATCCGGTAGATGAAGTGAGTCATGCAGACCCCACATCAGCTTGCTCCCTCCCCTGCATGCCATTCATGTCAAGTCCCACTTTAAAAGCCCCTGCTTTTTGCCCCAAAAGGGAAGCAGTACCCTTTAAGGCAGGAGCTTGTACCTCTTCCTGTAAGCTAAGCTTTGGAATAAATTCACTTTCTTTATACCAGACTCGCTCTTGTTAATTGAACTCTGCAAGTGGTGAGTGACTGAATCTGTATTTTAGTTGCAGACCCATGAATCCTGACTATGAGAGAAAGAGTGCCACATACTGGGTTCAGACTTAGAGCATATATGGTTGGGTAATATTTTGGTGAACATTACATGGGACACAAATATCTTAAAATCTTTGCCCATTCAGAGAGATGTATCCACATACCTCTTCCCAAAGACCTTTCTGTCACAATTTTCCAATTGTATTCCTTCCAAATCTCTGACTGCCCAGTCTACGAATTGGTATGGACCTGTACCTCTGGCCATTTTACCTTCCAAGCAAGATGAACAATCAGATGCACTGCTCAAAGCTCTACCCACTGGGGGGATTTCCCTTCACCACTGTCCTGCAGGGCTGTCCCAGAATGGGGCTACAGCATTATCACTTTTGGGTGGTGCCTGCATTATTGTGCAGAACCAACTTTAAACAGGCCTGAGTTTTCTCTCCCTCAGTCAACTAGACACAGGGAACTCCCACAAGGCCTGCAAACCAAAACGTATCTGAGACAAGTCTCAATCAATTTAGAAGTTTATTTTGCCAAGGTTAAGAATATGCTCATGACAAAGCCTCAGGAGGTGCTGAGAACATGTGCCCAAGCTGGTTGAGTTATAGCTTGATTTTATACACTTTAGAAGCTACAAGCAGGCATCAATCAATACATTAAAAGTGCACATTGGTTTGGTCTGGAAAGGCAGACAACTCAAAGTGGGGAGGTACCTTCAGGTCATAGGTGGATTCAAAGATTTTCTGACTGGCAATTGGTTGAAAGAGTTAAGTTATCATCTAAAGTCTTGGAATCAACAGAAAGGAATGGCTGGGTTAAGATAAGGAGTTGTAGAGGCTAAGTTTCTTCTTATGCAGATGAAGCCTCCTCGTGGACTAGATGGTAAATGTTTCTTTTCTTTTCTTTTCTTTTTTTTGAGACAGAGTCTCACTCTGTCGCCAGGCTGATCAATCGTGCGATCTAGGCTCACTGCAACCTCCGCCTCCTAGGTTCAAGCAATTCTCACGCCTCAGCCTCCCAAGTAGCTGGGACTACAGGTGCATGCTACCATGCCCGGCTAATTTTTGTATTTTAAGTACAGACAGAGTTTCACCATGTTGGCCAGGATGGTCTCGATCTCTTGATCTCATGATCCGCCTGCGCTGGCCTCCCAAAGTGCTGGGATTACAGGCATGAGCCACCATGCCTGGCCAATGTTTCTTATCAGACTTAAAAAGGCACCAGACTCTCAGTTAATCTCTCCTGAATCAGAAAAAGACCTGGAAGGTGAAGGAGAACCTCTACAGAATGTAGATTTCCCCCACAAGAGACAGTTTTGCAGGACTTTGCACTTTATGAATGTGGTAGCACAATCACAGCTTACTGCAGCCTTGACCTCCCGAGCTCAAGCAATCCTCCCACCTCATCCTCTGGAGTAGCTGGGAC
>NW_012106142.1:120227-150885 GCF_000951045.1 Mandrillus leucophaeus | reverse complement strand
AAAAAAAAAAAAAAAGAACATCAAAATATACTACAGGGTAAAACACTTCCATTTCTTTCAAAGCCCGCTATCTGTTATTTTGTAATGTATCTTATTGCCTCAAAGAGTCTGTTCCATTAGTCTTAAGATCTCTGTTTTAACGTTAACGCTGGTCAGTTGTGCCTGAATTCCAAAGGGAGAAGGGTATAATGAGGTATGACTGCACCCCCCTCCCTTCCCATAATGATCTGAACTAGTTTTTCAGTTTTACTTTGGAATGCCCTTGGCCAAGAAGGGGTCCATTCAATCTGTTGGGGGACTTAGAATTTTATTTTTGGTCTACATTCCACAGATATGGGTTGAGAGAAAGAAGGTAATGTAGCAAGAATGAGGACCATGGACATTTGGGCCACTTCCTGTTCAGCTTAAATGTGCCCTCAGGGCCTGCTCAAGCCAGATCTCATGTAGACACCACTCCCATTTGATGATGGAGTACTGCTGTGCATTCCTAACTTTATGGTGTAGTGGGTCAGACAATGCCCAGTTCCGAGTAGGCAGCTCAGGCTTCATGGACACTTGGTGGCCCATGGCTAAGCATTCAGTCTCTATTAATATTCATAACTGGGCCAAAGTTGTTCCTTAAAAGGAGAGTAGTTGTATTAGTTCGTTTTCATGTTGCTGATAAAAACATACCCGAGACTGGGCAATTTACAAAAGAAAGAGGTTTAATGGACTCACAATTCCATGAGGCTGGGGAGGCCTCACAATCATGGCAAAAGGTGAAAGGCACATCTCACATGGTGGCAGACAAGAGAAGAGAGCTTGTGCAGGGAAACTCCCCTTTATAAAACCATCTGATCTCTTGAGACTTATTTACTATCACAAGAACAGCACGGGAAACACCCGCCCCCGTGATTCAATTATCTTCCAATGGGTCCCTCCCACAACATGTCGGAAATATGGGTGCTACAATTCAAGATGAGATTTGGGTACGGACACAGTCAAACTCTATCAGTAGTTATCTAGAGAGAATGGCAGAGTTTTGCTTCAAAATTCTAAGTGTGTGAGCTGTGAATCCTATGGGGGCCAGCCAAGTACTCCAAACAGCATCCCTATGAGCCAGGACCCTTCAAGCAACATTGGATTTGCTGGGTCATACGGCCCAAATGGCAGAGCAACTTGAACAGGAGTCTGGACCTGCTGCAGAACATTCTCTTGTCCTGGTCCCTATTCAAAATAAGCAGTTTTTGGGTTACAAGGTAAATGGGCCAAAGTAACAAACACAAATCAGAAATATGTTGCCTCCAAAATCCAAAGAAAAGCCACCAGACACAATGCTTTTTTTCTGATTAAAAGGAGAGGTCATATGCAACAACTTATCTTTCACCTTAGAAGGGACATCTCAACATGCCTCACAGCCCTAGACCCCTAGAAATTTCACTGACATGGATAGCCCATAAAATTTAGCGGGATTTCTTTCTCATCTTTTGGCCAGTACAGGTCTTACCAATACGTAATTGCTACTTTCGGCTCAGCAGGTCCAGGCATCATGTTTGCAAGTTTGTGGCCTCTGTGATGTTATTGCAGTGTTACTGATTTCTTTTAAAAACAAGCTAACTGATTTTTTTTTTAAAGAGTCAGTGTCTCCATTTGGTACTCTTTCAACCATGAACTGTTAAAAATTTCAAGGTTTCTGTGTCTTTACATTAGTGCCTTCATTAAATTGAGAGCAGAATGGTGCTGATAAACCAGAAATGAGCCCTGAAGAAAAGAGTGTTTATTGAGGATTGTTGAGAAAAGGACATTTAGTAACTGTTGTGGCTATCACTGGTTTAACTGCAAATGGGCTAATCAGTTAGACAGCTAGAAATCATGAGAAAAATTGTAGTAATTATTGATAATACAGAGAGTCAATACAGGTTAATTAAATAACTATTTAGTCATAGATTTCAAAATGATTTGATTGGCCAATTTTTAATTTTTTTTTTGAGATGGAGTCTTGCTCTGTCACTTAGGCTGGAGTGCAGTGGCATAATCTTGGCTCACTGCAACCTCCACCTCCTGGGTTCAAGTGATTCGCCTGCCCCAGCCTCCCGAGTAGCTGGGACTACAGGTGCCTGCCACTACTCCCAGCTAATTTTTTTTTTTTTTTGTATTTTTAGTAGAGATGGGGTTTCACCATGTTGGACAGGCTCATCTCAAACTCCTGATCTCATGATCCACCCACCTCAGCCTCCCAAAGTGCTGGGATTATAGGTGTGAGCCACTGCAGCCAGTTGATCTTTTTTTTTTTTTTTTTTTTTTTTTTTAAAGCTAGGGGCAGGTTCAGTAATAGTTCCTGCTGGATAAAAGGTGAGTTTGAAGTCAAATTCTCAAACGATGCTGGAGTATGTAAAAGCTCTTAGAGATGTAGGGCGGAAGTCACTAGTTCTACTATGTGAGTATCAGTTCTTGATAAGTTTAGCAGAGGTTCTAGATGGTGTCAGTGGGAACTGGGCCAGGGTCAAAGTGATACTAACCTTCCCTGGACCCATTGCAAAGTGCTTGATTGCTTATTGAATAGATGAGATCCATTAAGTACAAACCCAAGAGGTAGCAGAATGAAAACTTTAGTGTTCAGATGGTTGAGGAAAAGAATAAGAAGTCGCCTTGTCCTCCGTGCCGATCTGTGAATAGTGCTACACTGATACGATTCCTGAGAACAGGAAAAAAAAAAAAAAAAAAAAACACAAAACTCTGCTTTAAAGGATTTGTAATGAAATTCTATAGTCTGTCTCAGGATTCCAGACTGGGTGGGACAGTCCTGTCTGGCTATTCTTCCTTGATCCTAGACTTACTCCGTTGCACTGACACAGTTTATGTCTTTTGGCTTCTTATTCTGCTCTCATTGGAGAGCACTACGTGTGGATGAAACAGCCCTGTGACAATCACTGTCCTCTGACCACATTCCTCTTTCCCGGACTAAATCTTAGACAACAGCTCAGACCAGTAATAGATTCCCGCTGGCATGGTCCTATTCTGGGGAGACAAAAGAGATGCAATTGCTACATGTTCTGCAGAATCTTTCAATTAACTCATGCACCAGATACTGGTGGAACAGATGACCTTCCAATTCTGAGATTCAAAGGGTCAATGATTGAAGTTTCTACCCATATCTTGGATGTGTTGCCTCTTTGAATAGTGACCACTAACTCATATGATGTAGGAGTAAAGGAAAAAAATCCAGAGCTGTCTTTTGTCCTTTTATGGTTGGGAACTGCTTTTGTGATATAATCTGGGCCCTATGGTGACAGGTGACTTAGGAATGCATGTGTTAGCTATGTAACCCTTCACTGTCCAAAGTCCTCAAAGACAGTCACAGGAGCCCCACAGCTGGCATCAGGAAATCTCATGAAATCTCCTGAAGTACACACATTATGGTTCAAATTTCTATGACCTAAATGCAGCAGCCCCTTTGGGCAACTATTGCTGTGTTTTTTGGTTTTGCTTTGTTGTTTTGCTTTTTGCTTTTAACATCACTGAGTCCATGAACAGTGGCTCAAATGATGACATTTTTGTGTACTATTTCTTAGCAATGAGGAGAAATCCTTTTTACTTGAAGGGACCGTGAGGAGTGGGGAAACAAGCCCTGGAGTCTTAAAGATCTGGGCTTAGCCACCTGGGCCATTTTCCAGCTTCTTAGGACCTCAGTTCCTACATCTGCAAAATGAGGTGACTGAACTATCGAGGGTCCCTCCTAGATATAAATTCTATGAACTGTTTCTTTAAAAAACTAAGAAAGTTTAGAACATATCTGGCTCATAAAACTTATAACTTTATCAATTACCTATTAATTACATGCATTATGTTTTTTCCATTCCTGGTTTGTTCGCCAACTTTTGCTAGTGGTGTTATTGCTGTGGCTTATTTCGCAAAATAAATGACCTTCAGGGCCTGGGAGAGGCCAGCGTATGGTCTGTAAGTTGCTAAAAGACAGCCAAGTTGTTTCATGTCTCCTCTTTATGTCAGGATGCAGGTCTCTACTCCTAGGGAAGAACATGCTCATGGAGAACGAATAGGTCACAGTCCTATAATACGAATCCCCAGGCCCTGTCATCCCACTGCTACCCTGGGGTCAGGCCCAGTGAGGTTTTCTGAGAAGAGTGACTAACATGTGAACCTCAAATCTGCACAGAATATGTGAAACTGCCTTCAGACACACTTCTAAGACATCAGGAAATTACATGGACCACTCAGGGTTCCTTTTAAGTCCTGAGGTTCTACTCTTAGGGGCAAAGTCACGCCTCAGACAGCCTTGGAATTATGAGCCAATGATACGAAGAGACAGCTTCAGTCACCAACCAATTCTGCCCCAGTATATCCAGACTGTGCTAACCTGTGTTTGTCTGTTTGCTTTTCTTGGTGTCGTGTGTATTGAGGAATATGCACTCTGCCTGGACTCCTGCTCCAATAATCCTGTAACTTTATATCCTGCATGCTAAACTCAGCCTATCTATGGATCACCAGTGCTATTCAACGCTACCTTCACAAGATCCCTGTTTCCACTCTATTCGGTGCAGATCTGGGACTATGGCTAGCCAACGCGTATTGACTGCAGTCCTACAGTCAATACTATAGCCTTGAGCTGGCACTAGCACAGCACAGAAATTCTTGAGTTCCTGATGCCAGTGAACCCACAGAAAGTTAGGAGAGTATGCTGCTTTTCACAATTCACAGTTTTCCTAATTCTGGCCTCCTGTGGGAAGTTGAAGCCTGTTAGGGGGGAAAAAAAATGCCTGGTAGCAGCTGATAGAGTTATCTCTACCTAGGCGTTCAAATAGTTGGGTGGTGTTAGAGATGGTTGTGCCGGTGGTATGTGTGTGTATTGGGAGTGAACTGAAAGAGTGTGTAAAGTTTTTCCTTGAGGGTATGTAAAGCCCAGATAAGTAAGGTAGTTTTTTGGACTAAGAGGAATCTTAAGGCCAGTGTTCTTCAAATAGTGGGTGATAGATAGCCCATTTAGTGAACCTTGCAATCAATTTAGTGGGTCATGACCAAAATTGCTTAATAACACTAAGTATAATAGAAAAGAAGAGAATAGAGTAAAATACAACATAATGTTGGTACTACTTCTTGATAATTCTGTTTGCAGTTTATATGCATATGTATACAAAACTTTATACATACACATGTTCTGATATAAAACATATTTCTTGCTCTGGATCAAGTAAAAAACATTTCAGAAATACTGATCAAGAAAAATGGCCACATTTCCCAGTAAGTTAGGCATTTAGATGCAAGAGTCAACAACTATTTATCTACACTCCATTGCATATGTGGCAGTCACTCTGCCTAAATGAAGCAAAAGCATTGTGTGCAAAAACAAGCTGAGAGCTGCCAGAGCGATTAAATAAGCTCTCTGACATTGCCAAAGCCAGAGCTGATGTTCACACTGCTGAGATCTCAACTTTGGCTTTGATCATTTTGCTTCTCAAGTACCAAAACTCTACCAGAGTTTCACAAAATCTTCCACTTCTCAATTAAGGAAAAAAGAACGCCTTATTAAACGTGAGCCTTAGCGGTCACTGAACTTGGTTTTGAGCATAACCTAAATACTCATAATTTGGGGTGGAACTTTAAGAAAGTATTACGCCTTATTTTTCATATATGCTTCACTTTCAACATAAAATTCCGGCCTGGGCTAAAGGAAATAAAATCTGCACACACCAGACACATCTCTGCTGAATCGCATCACCTGATATTTTTCGAATGCCTTTCAAATATCAATTTCAAGGAGCTGGAAGTGACAGGGAAGTCACTATTTGATTTCTACGTGAGATCAGAGAAGTTAAGCTAACTGAACAAGGTTAGATGCTAAGTGAGTGAAGAAACCAGGCCTCTCGACTCTGAGCCTGATGTCTAGACACTTGACCAGGCAGGCGCTGAGACCAGAAGACTCAGGCGGTCAAGGCACACTGTATTCCTCTCTATCAGTTTTTCAGGGCTTCCCTTCCCAGACCAAATATCCAAAGTATTTATACGCCACCAGGGCATTAAGTAAAAGATGGAAGAAGACTATTCTGGAACCATTAAATGGAAGCACTATATTATGCTCCTTCATACATCACGTGGGAAATTCCAGAACTTGTTACTAACTGCAGGCAGCTGTGCAGGATGAAGACATGAATGGATTCAAGGAATCTTTAGACACGTGCATCAAGGAAAAAATCCCAGTGGTTACTGAGGACAGTTAGCGCTATTTTGAAATATGCTTTAATTAAATGAAGTTGGTTGCAAGGGGAACGAATACTATTTTTTCCATAGATAGTAACATTAGTGAACTGTATTAAACTTTGGCCATGTGCCAGGCTTAAAGTTTCACATGTAACACCTCACAACCACTCTGTGAGGTATTATTTTCCATGTTTTATAGATAGAAAATGAAAGCTCAGAGAGGTGAAGTGATTTGCCCATTGTTACACAGTTAATCCCTGGCAGTGCTAAGACTCAGACCAAGTCCGTCTAATTCCAAGTACCATGCTGTTAATCATTTTGCTGCATTTCTTTTTTTTTTTTTTTTGAGACGGAGTCTAGCTCTGTCGCCCAGGCTGGAGTGCAGTGGCCAGATCTCAGCTCACTGCAAGCTCCGCCTCCCGGGTTTACGCCATTCTCCTGGCTCAGTCTCCCGAGTAGCTGGGACTACAGGCGCCTGCCACCTCGCCCGCCTAGTTTTTTGTATTTTTTTACTAGAGACGGGGTTTCACCGTGTTAACCAGGATGGTCTCGATCTCCTGACCTTGTGATCCGCCCGTCTCGGCCTCCCAAAGTGCTGGGATTACAGGCTTGAGCCACCGCGCCCGGCCCATTTTGCTGCATTTCAAAAGTGTGTCTTGGGGACACTACTAGATTGAGAGCTCATTCTTTGCAAGGTGTTTGAGTTCTGGAGGTAGACATTGGTTCTGAGTCTCAATTTTCTTACCAGCTAGGAGACTTTGGGCAAGTTCCATAATCTGTTAAGTTTCTGCTCTCTTGTTTGTAAAATAGGAGTGACAATAATGCCCAGCTTATTGACTTGTAACGAATAAATTAGATATGGCATACAAAGCACCTAGCAGAATGTCCGGCAAAAACATTAGCTATTATATTGCTAGCTAGTATTAAGAAATGTTTTATTAGATACCAATGATGGAACAAGAGAAAAAAAGACATTTTTAAAATTAATGAATGGGTATGTTTTGACCATTATATGGCATTTCTTACTTATTATCAAAGCAGAGAAAAGGAATTAGGAAGAGGAAAAGAAGGGAAAGGAGAATAGTGGGATATAGAGAATCAAAATGTGAGAAAGAAAAAGGTAAAGAGGTAAAAGAATACTAGGAAGTACATAATGAGAAGGAACGTTAAAGAGCTTTAGATATTTTACAGGGCAATTCAGATTTACTTTGAAGATGGAATAAGGTTTCTTTATCTTGTTTTACCCAAATCCCAGGACATATTAGATCTCACTGGCATATGGCGGTATTCTGGATAGTGAGAAAACAATGTTAACTCTCCTGCAAGTTGCCTACAATTCTGGACAAACACATAAACTAGTAGTAATGTTTGTAATAAATCAGATGCAAAGGCAGTAACGGGCACACATACAATTTTAAATTACAGTTCAAAGAATCAGGAGACAAGGAATTTTCCTTTTTTCTAAGATGGCCAGAAACCAAACTATTTCCTAATAATGGCACAGATCTCAGCAGATGGGTGCAAGGCTCTGGGGTAAAGAGCAAATAGGCTCAGGGAGGCATCTCCCTTTCTCCAAAATACTCCAAGGGCTCTCTGTGGAGATGGAGGCTTTCATAGTCTCTGAAAGATAACTGCCAAGGCAGGTGTCTGGTATTCTGATAAGATTTATTGCCTGTAAATAATGCATTGAGCCTTGATGGCATCTTAATTTTTAAAAATCTATGCCTATGACCTGCCTCATTATGATGGGAGCAAAGTAGGCACTTAATAAATACTTAGCTGGCTGAGTTTTAGTTCTAGCTCATCAAAAGTGAGCAGATTAATTACTAAAACCTTTAAAACACAGAGTCTTCCACGTATGAGCAACACCAGGTTCCTCAAATGTGCATTTTTCCGTAGTAAGATGTCAGCTCTGACTCAGGACAAATTATTTTGAGAAATAGTTTCTAACCACTTGAATGAAGGAAGCTCTCTGAAAACAAATCGCACTGTGCTGTTCTCCGCGATGCTCCTGATTCTTCAGTGGGAAACAAATAATGCTGCTAGTTTGTAAGAAGAGCCTGTATTGGAACGATAAGCTGAGTATTCTTTAGGGGGATCCCACAGCCCCCCACTGGAAAGATTCATTCCACATTCTGGTGCTGCTGTGATGTTTTGTTCATTTCCTTGGGTATACCATACAGAATCCTCAGCCTCGTAGAATTTACTCTCCCATGTTATTTATCTTGATAAACTACTGTGGAGTACTGTAAGTATGAGGCATCCCATGCAAAGTCCACTCCCAGGCTTCACAATAGGATTCTCTTTCTCTCTCTCTCTCTCTCTCTCTCTCTCTCTTTTTTCCTTTAAGATGGAGTCTCACTGTGTTGCCCAAGCTAGAGTACAGTGGTGCAATCCTGGCTCACTGCAACCTCCCCCTCCCGGATTCATGTGATTCTCCTGCCTCAGCCTCCTGAGTAGCTGAGATTACAGGCACACACCAACACGCCTGGCTAATTTTTGTATTTTTAGTAGAGACGGGGTTTTGCCCTGCTGGCCAGGCTGGTCTTGAACTCCTGACCTCAGGTGATCCACCTGCCTCAGCCTCCCAAAGCGCTGGGATTATGGGCATAAGCCACCGTGCCCAGTTCACAACAGGATTCTCTAGGTGAGTTTTTCTTTCCTACTTATCAATTGGAAGGCTGCCAACTACTGGAGGAGAGGAAGCCAGAGATCCTTTATGTAACTCTGAAAGCCAAAATGGTCTTTTCTTTAGATTCCTGAGTTACTATCAGCTGCCACTCAACCACTGCCAAATCACAGCTGGAAAAGTAGCTAATATATCATCAATTACTCCTAACAGAAGAAATAAAGCCAGGGCAAGAAAAGACTATCATGAGAATACTGCTTCACCATGTAGGAGTGATCTAGTAAGACAGACTCAAGAGCTTCAAAAGATACAGTCCACGCCTGGGCCCCAACTCTTAGCTTATATGGCAGAAGGAGAGGTTGTAGTGTGCAAAAGGGTCTCATGTCACAGTGGGTTTTAGCCTTGCTTCTCCCACAACCCCATGACAGAGGATGATCACAGAGCTCAAAGCTTATTTGCAACTCCCTTGTCCTAGCAATATCACAAGTCTTTCTCTCACATTCAACAAAGCTTATAAAAGTGCAGGAGAGAATGACTTGCAAAGGGCCAACTACGAATATATTCGAACTTTTTTGAGTATCTAAGTACTAATGCCAGTACCCAAGCACTGATTCTTAGTACTAGCCATACCAGTACTAGCACTAATACCGGTACCTAAGTACAACTAATAATAACAATGTTGGGGAATTCACTGTCTTAGAAAACTGCTGCCATGAATGCAGGAAGCTGGAAGCCATACTCTGATGTCATTAGAGTGACAACAGATGCCTGTTTCTTCCCCCATTTCCCAATTTCAGAGGGCAAGTACAGGGCCTTTTCTTTATATTCTGTACACTTACCTTTTGGGCTGCCTGAAGCCTACAGTTTCCTGATTAAACATGAGATTCTTCCATCTGGTAAATTATCCTCCATCACAGACATCACGCCATGGGAGTGTGCATGCCCCATGCAGAAGCTCAGTAGGGTACTTGGTATGTTATGACCAAAAGCTCCTACAGTATGAGTCAGGTGAGTGCAGTTACTGTTGGATTGGCTTTGGACATAGTTCTAATTCCAGTAAGGAGAAAACAGCCAATGGGGGATCCAGTCCAGGATTCTGCCCTGACAGTTGCTCTGAGAACCCTTGTGTGAAGCAGCTCAACTGCCCGCCCCGTGACTGTGCATTGCATGCATCCCTCCCAACCCTGCAGTTACAGACACATCAAGTAACCTCACTTGCAATCACCTTCCACCTAAGTCCCCATGTGAAGATATATAATCTTTTCATTAAAAGATATCAACGAAAAAGGAGGAAGATGAGTGGGCAGAGATGAGATGCTTTAGTCCCATTCAGCACTTTTTACTTTCAGAGGACAGAAAAATGGCAACTCAAGAAGTGTCTCTTCCCTCACATCTGACAAAGATTCGCTGAGAACCACACTGCATATCAAGAGAGCTGGCTGAGAGCGCAGGCCAGTAGGTTGGGGCTCGAAATCACAGCTTTAGGTACCCTTCAGGCTGTAGCCAATGCCTCCTGTCCATCCTCCTCTCCATCAGTATCTACCTAGGGCAAATGCCAGACATTGCTTCTTTATAAAACAGACTAGGCATGGTACATAACATAGTCTACATTTTGCTTGAATCTTATGTAAAAGAAGAGAGAGAAAACGCAATTCAATGTTTGCAAGGAAAATAAAATCTGTTTACATGCCAGTGACCTTGAGTGCAAATTATCTGCTACCTCAACCAAACATTGGAAGTTTGATTTTTCCTTTACTTCAATGAAGGGCAATAGGGGACTGAGTGTTTGAGACAGAATATAGGTACTAAGGCACCATTAGGTATTCTGCTCTTGTATCTGACTTCAGGAAACACTTTGTCCCAGCCAAAGCAATGACTCATCCTATGCTACCAGTGTTACAATAGGAGCTTGATTTGCTGCAGTAGAGCAAACAGCGCAACACTCCTTAGAAAAGCTCTGCTCCAGCGTTTCTGGAAGATTAATTAAAGTCAGTGCAGGAAATGGAAAATCACTTTTACCATTTTACATTAAAGAGAGATGACCAAAACACAACTGAAAGTACCAAAGGCTTTAGTTCAGAAAACCAGTAAACATTTCTGCATTTGTTTGCTTTTGGTTACTGTTGTTTAGTTTTGTTTTTCTTTTTGGCATGTGACAAAAGATAGTATAGGTATCAGAGCCAGGGAGATTTTCAGGGATTCTGAGATCAGACATTCTAAAGAAGTGATAAAATTGCTAGCAACCATAGACCAATGGTAACTGGTAGAGTCTTTTGATTTAGATTTCATACTTGGATTCATTCAACAATTATTTATTACTTATCCACTATGAGAAAGACTTTAGAGAAAATACTAAGATAATATAATATATTCCTAATGTATTAAATAAGATAGGAAGTGATATACTCCATGAGAAGGGGGTGGTTATTTCAAGGATGGAATTATCATTTCTAAATGAAGGCAGCTTTCTTGTAGAAGGGAAAATGAGTTGGCCTTGAAGGATGAATAAAACACAGAACGTTTGGAAATCAGAGAAAATTTTGAGTAATGAGCACAAATAAATGAAGGTGAGAAAATGCAGGGAGTCAGGGAGCAGAGGGTGATTAATGCTGCCTGCAGCAGAGGACACTTAGGAGAGAGATCAGCTAGACTGGAAGGGCAGCTTAGGATGGGATTTGTGGGAGATCGTGAAACAGACTAAACGCATGGCTATGTGGGAAATGTGTTCTACCTTCACGATTTGTGAGCAGGAGTTTTATTTAAAACTTTAACAAACAGAGCAGAGAGGATAGCCACAGGGCTGGGCAGGGTCCTGGAGGGCCACTTCTGGGCCAGGTATGAACCCTTTCGTCATGGACTGTAGGGTGGTATGGGGGTATTCCAAGAAGGGTTAGAACAGCTAGTGTGTGGGAAATGGGAGGCATTTGGGAGTCTGAAGGAAATGACTATTTACCAATGAGTACAGAGTATTTCAGAATTTTACCACCTGATACAGCCACCCTGACATATATACTAGCTGAATTTTAGCAACAGAATAAAAAACACATCTACATCAAAAGCCAGTCTAAGCTGTGGATCTGTAGCCTGGACCTCTACTTGGATGTCCACAGGTACCTCCGTATGTCTAAAACCAAACCCATCATGTTCTTTCCTAAATATGTAACACCTTATGATTACTTCACAAAATGGGAGCATAAGTCATCCAGGTGCTCACACCAAAACTGTGGGGATCATTATCAGGCCCATAAGATCATTGCCAGCATATGAACCCCCTCCTGGTTTTAGGGAACCTCCATTATGTAAATTTTAACGGGAGCCAGGACTACTCCCTATTTCACACTCTATACTCCACATTTCACACTCTGTACTTCTGCCTTCAGAATCCTCTCAAGTTCCCAGAATGTTAGACTAGAAACCAATACAAAGTGGTCCTGAATCTCAGGTAGTCTCCCATTTTCCCAGTAAGACAATCCTCCTGTCTCCCAGCAAAAGAGAAAAAGAAAAGTCTTTGGAAGACTTTTTGATCAATTTAAATATATACTATCTTTGAACTCACAGACATAGAGAGCAGAAGCATGGTTCCAGAGGCCAGGAAGGGTAGTAAGGGGCTTTGGGGGAGAGGGGGATGGTTAATTGATACAAAAAAAAAAAAAATAGAAAGAATGAATAAGACCTACTATTTGAAAGTACAATAGGGTGACCACAATCAATAACTTAATTGTACATTCTTAAATAACTTAAAGAGTGTAATTGGATTGTTTGTAACTCAAAGATAAATGCTTGAGGGGATAGGTACCTCATTCTCCATGATGCTTATTTCACATTACACACCCATGTCAAAACATCTTATGTATCCCATAAATACATACACCTGGTATGTATCCACAAAAATTAAAAAAAAAGAAAGCCATTTAAAAAAATCCAATGCTATTTTACACTGGATAATGTGCTATTTTGGAGAAAATTATAATACATATTTGAGCAAAAAGCCAGGTGTTTTGTTTTTTAATATAGTGTATTTGTTTATAGACTAAGTTGCTACAAAAAAGAGGCTCCAAAATACAGTGACTTAAACAAGTTAGGAGTTCATTTCTCTCTCTTCTAACATTCCTTATGTTGATGAGCGGCACAGGACAAGTAGATGCTGCCACTCTTTCTATTCTTCCTATTTTGTTGTTCCACCATCCCCTAAGGCCTTGATCTTTGGTCGATCACCATCTCCTAAGGCCTTGATCTTGATCTATGCTTGAGGCTCCCTCATGGGCACCACATCCACAGCCTACTCTTGAAGGGAACGAGAGAAAGGCAAGGACAAGCTGATTTCTTTTAAGAGAGTGAGACAGAAACTGCTCACACCACTGTTAAGAATTTAGCTGGTGAACACAGCCCACTGTAGGGGAATCTGGGAGGTAGACTCTACCCAGCCATCCATATTCTTTGCCAAAACATGGGGAAGTTCTATTAGTGAAAAGGATAAAGGGAAAATAGTGGGGGACATCAGGAGCCTCTCCAAACTTGGGACTCTCAAATGACAGTATCTATAGGATTTTCTCTGGGGTGGTTCATGCGCTTTAGGGGTGCATCCTTCTACCCTTTACCTGGTGCACCAGGCTGCCTGTAGTCACCATGAAGTGTACAAACTTCCACGTACTCTTGTTTTCACATAGGGTCCTCGCTCCTACCCTCCCTTGCCTGCTATCTCGGAGCCTGGTGGTCCTCTGATTTTCTTTTTCCAGAGGATGAACTTCTGGTTTTATGCGGTGGCAGAGGAGGCTTAGTTCCCTATCAATCTGGAATGGGAGTAGGAAAATGGGGTTCAAGTGCTCCATGGACAGATTTTTCTCCTAAAATCCCTATCCTTGACCTCCCATCGCCTCTGCCTCCTGTGACCCCCGACGTCTTTTTCTGAGCTTTTCAGGGATTCTTTGGGTGCTCATCCTTGCAGGAACATAGGTTCCTTACCACTTTCTCGCCATTCCTGCACCACTGTTAAGTCTTCATAAATCCTAGTTCAGGGCTACACATCTCCTAGTGTCACCAAAGCTTGCATGTCTATATCTTATTCTCTTTATTATTTAGGGGATTTGGAAGAGGAGAAGGAAGTGAAAATAGCTTTACTCTACGTGAAACTGGAAACATTTTTTTCATCTGTATATGATGCTATAACTGGAAATTTTATCTCAAGCCACAAATACCCATTTGCTTAAAATAAGGACAGTTTTATTTTTCCGTTCATCCTGTGGCTGTATACTCATGATATCCACAAAGTAACCACTAATTCTATTTCATTTTCAAGTGATTTTTAGAAGGTTTATTGGCAATGATATTCAAGATTTGCAATTGTGAAGTCATCCCCCACCCCAATAGTCCACTAAATTTGTACTGAATTTCTTTGCTTCCTTTTATGATGACCTTCATAGGCATACAAACTAGCAATGACAGAGGTAGTTTCAGGCTATTGTTTCTTACTTTGTCATTCAAAATAAAGTAAATCAGAGAGTAGCCTATAATACAAAATATTTTTAAAAATCTAAATATAAGGCAACTCTCTTTATTCTGATATATTTTGGGGAACAAAACTTACTTTATATTTTGGCATGAAAGAACCAGACTTTCTTATACCTTCCTATTTTTGCTCATGTGAGGCCATGTACATAGAACACGCCCTTCAGTTTCTCCCTCTGGCTCACTCCTACTCATCCTTCCAAACTCATTTCAGGTGCTGTCTCCTACAGGGAGCCTTCCTTGATCGCCTGATCACCTGATCACCTCCAAGAGCTCTTCCAAAGGCTGATCAGGTATTGCACCTGTGTGTTTCCACAGCACCCAATGTTACCCTTAAACTGCATTTCCTGTACTGTAATCTCTGGTTTATTTGTCAGTCTCCCCCACTAAACCATGAGCTCCTGGAGGGCAAGGTCCATGTCCTCCTTATCTTTACATTCCTAGCATCTATTAACCATGCCTGGAACATAGCAGTCTCTAGTTATGTATTCACTTATTAAATGAATAAGAGAAATGCCGGTTTCCAAAGAGAAACAAAAGTCCCTTGATAAAATTAGAGGCAGAGGAATTGGGAGCGGTAATTCACCTTAGTTGCTTTTATTCACTCATTCTCTCAGTGACTTTTATTAATTGAGCAAGCACAGAAAACTTCTATAAGACTCAATGAAACAGAATTTCAGAAATTAAAGTTTATCTTGGAGAACTGAACCATTGATTGATCGTCAGATAAAAAGATGTATAAACTTGTGCTTTCAGAATTTCTTTTACTCAAGGCCCTTTGGTTGCAATAAACAGAAATCCACTCAAGTTAGAAATGAGGACTAATGGATCCAGAAAGCACACAAGCCCTGTACTGAGTAACCACACTGGAGTGAAGAGCTAAGGAAAATTTCATAAGCACTTTATAGTCTGCCCTTTTCCATACGTCAACCAGAAACACAAAAGAAAACGGCAATTATTATAGCATGGACTTTGTAGGCTGAACAGCTGATAACGCTCTGAGCTCCTTTCCTGCTTTCCCCCACTGTAGCCACCGTAATGCAGGCCCATCCATCATGCTGACAGCGTGGCAGGGCATCTGCAAACCTGGTGGGTGTGTGAATGGACTTAATCACAGCTGCACAGTGGAACTCTTGGTGGGGCGGGGCAGCACAGCTCACCAGACACATAAGAATAAGTTTCTGAAATAAGTTTAAGGAATGGCCTGAAGTCACAGAAGACAAACCTAAGAATCCCCTTTTTGAAGATCAAAATGGGTGTGGTGGCCTATGCCTATAATCCTAGTGCTTTGGGAGGACTGCTTAAGGTAGAGTTTGAGACAAGCCTGGGCAATACAGCAAGATCCTGTTTCCACAAAAAAAATTAGCCAAGTGTGATGGCTCATGCTTGTAGTCCCAGCTACTAGGGAGGCTGAGGCAGGAGGATCGCTTCAACTCAGGAGTTGGAGGCTGCAGTGAGTCATGATCACACTACTGCACTCCAGCCTGCATGACAAAGTGAGACCCTGTATTTAAGAAAAAGAAAACGATCCGGCATGCAGTTGGCTAAATAGAAGAGCAACTGTGTCTGAGCTCTGCTTAAATTGGCCTCCTAATGCCAGAAAAAAAGGCAAATCAGGAAAAAACGTACAATACACAAAACAGTGTTGATGAGTTTTGTGTAATTTGTTCCTCTAAGGAATTTCTCTGCGGTACCCCACTCCCCCTCCCCAGTCTGTGTTAGGAATCCCCCTACCTAACCTCCACATGCTACAGTGCAATCCTTTGGCATATCTCTATCACAGTGTTTTTTGTCCACGTCCTCCCTGATCTTCCCCACTTCCTGAGGTGGGGAATAATGCCATTTCTTATAACCCATTTCATATGCCTTTTGGGACAAGGAAAAGTATACACATCTAATAAATGAATACTATGTCTTACAGCTCTGTATTATCAGTGTCTAGTATGTGTCTGGAGCATATCAGATGGATGAATAAGAAAAAGAATAATTGAAATTAAAATATCTGGAATTTAATGGCCTTTTAAAAGTCCTGTTAAAAAAACCTGTCATAGGTTTAATCATTCCTCCTGACTTTCATCTCATTCATTTCACACCCAAACAGCAGAACAGATGTTCATTGGTACTATCTAAAGTGTGCATATTCTACAAGTCTATAATTTTGAGGTAATTATAAGATAAAGCTTTTTGCGTTAGTCTGGTGTTGTTAACACGTAAGAGTCTGGGGCAGGGGGTGGGAGCGGGGGTCCCAGGACATGGGGACGCTGAACGCTCACTGACTCTGAAGATGGCTAACTTTGTTATCACAAAGGTTGATTTAACTTGACAATATCTATCCTATTTCTAGATTTAGACACTTGTTTTTAAGGTGCAAAGACAACCTGAATCCAGGTTCAGTCCTGCTTATTAAATGCAATGAGATGACATCTAGGTCATCTCAATTCAGCTAAACTTAGGGGAGAGGGAAGTTTTGATGGCTCTCTGTATCATTCTCGGATGGAAACATTCTTAGATGAAACATGTCAACATGTACTCTGACATTAAAGGCCAGTCTCCACATCTGCAAATGGAGCATGATGACACCCACTTCATAAGGCCATGCTAATCTCTTTCTTATTTCCCCAAGGAAATAAAAATAACCTCTCAAATTATCTTCCCATAGACATCTCACAAAATGAAAGTTTCTAAGTTCTATATTATTATTAAATAATATTTATTATTATCATTTTTTGAGCCTGTCGTGCAGGCGGGAGTGCAGTGGCACCATCTTGGCTCACTGCAACCTCTGCCTCCCGGGTTCAAGTGATTCTCCTGCCTCAGCCTCCTGAGTAGCTGAGATTACAGGCACGTACCACCATACCCAGCTAATTTTTGTATTTTTAGTAGAGACGTAGTTTCACCATGTTGGCCAGGCAGGTCTCCAATTCCTGACCTCAAGTGACCTGCCCGCTTCGGCCTCCCAAAGTGCTGGGATTACAGGCACAAGCCACTACACCCCACCTGAAGTGCTGATGTAATTTTTATGTAAGTTTAAAAAACTCTGAACTTGGTGCTTTTGGTGACTCCGTTTCCTAATCAGTGAAAGGAGGGACTTTGAACTAACTGATCTTTAAAACCCTAACTACAAATTTCAGGAAGGATGTAAACGGGCAGCTCACAAAAGAAATAAAAATGGCCAGTACACAGGTACAGATATTTTCTTTCTTTTTTTTTTTGAGACGGAGTCTTGCTCTGTTGCCCAGGCTGGAGTGCAGTGGCGCGATGTTGGCTCACTGCAAGCTCCGCCTCCCGGGTTCACGCCATTCTCCTGCCTCAGTCTCCTGGGTAGCTGGGATTACAGGTGCCCGCCACCATGCCCAGCTAATTTTTTTGTATTTTTAGTAGAGATGGGGTTTCACTGTGTTAGCCAGGATGGTCTTGATCTCCTGACCTCATGATCCACCCGCCTTGGCCTCCCAAAGTGCTGGGATTACAGGCTTAAGCCACCGTGCCTGGCCACAGGTATAGATATTTTCAACATCAGTAGCAACCAAAAAAGTAAATTTACAAAATGAAATACCGTCTTTAAAAAAAATCAGATTGGCAAAGATAGAATAATATCCTTCTTTAGCAGTGTCAGGAAGAATCACTTTCATCACTGTACAATATCTGGAGTGGCTATTTGGCAATATGTATCAAAAGTCCTAAAATAACGTGGCAGATTGTATTTTCCAGAAACGGCTGCACCGCTATATCCATCCTTTCCATGTTCTTACAATGAGTTGTTGATGCTGCTCCATTGACAGGTGGGAGTCTATGTGACCTGCTCCACCTGGGTGGGCCTGTGACTGTAGTGGAAGGGATGCTGCATGGTTTCCAAGGCTAAGTTAGAAAAGAGGACAATGCTTTCACCTGCAGCTCTACTGGGACACAAGGCTTTGGAGCCCTAAGTGGCCATGTAAGAAGTCCAGCTACCCTGAAGCCAACATGTAGAGAGACCACATATAGAGAAAGATGCCAGAGGGATGCCAGCTGTCCTAGCTGTTCTAGCCCCCTGATCTTTGACTCTTCCCAGCACTGGCAACACACATGTGAGTGAAAGAGCCTTCAGAAGATTGCAGCCTGCAGTCTTCAAGCCTCCCCAGCCAATGTCAATTGGAGTAGACATAAGTTGTCATGACTGAGTCATATCCAGACTGCAGATTCGTGAGTAAATTAAATGTGGTTGTTGTTTTAAGTACTCAGTTTTGGGGCAGTTTGTTATGTAGCACTGGATAACTAGAAAATTATGTAGACTGCTGGATTAAAAGACATTTATATATCTGGATGGATAAATAATTAGTTCAGAGGTAGTTGTTATATAGCACTAGATAACTAGATTATACAATACATATAACATATCTTCATGTTATAGATATAACATTTATAATATATGAAAGTATACATTGCTAGGTTATAAGATATCTATACATATCTCCTATATTTATACATACTACACATATATGCCCATATTTATATCTACTGACTGATTCATCCATCGCTCTATCTACGTGTGTGTGTGTGTGTGTGTGTGTGTGTGTGTGTGTGTGTGTGTATGTAATATTTTTAACCTAGATATTTCAGTTCTAGGAATTTCTGCTAGGAAAATACTTAGAAAGGAAACAAAAATATGGTTACATGGCATTCTTTCTAAAACTAAATACTGTGAAACCATTTAAAATGTTCAGCAACAGGCAAATGATTAAACATTTTATATGAATACAATCAATAATAGATAGTCAAAAAAAGTGATAATGTGAAGCTGCATTTAATGACAAGCTAGTGAGTAATGAATCAAAATTTTGATTAAAATCAAATCAAAATCAACCCAATTCTTTGCACCCAAGGTCCATCTTTCTTACTAATCTTTTATAGGACTTAAATGCATACAAGTGAATTTAATCTATAAAAAACTACATTAATCATACTCATCATGGCTCATGCCTGGGTCTCTTTAAACTATGTATTTATTTACACAAAGATATTAATGCATATTGGTTTCATTTTAATAAAAAGGAATTATAATCTATAACTGATTCTATAATTTGCTTTCTTCATTTTATTATATATATTGTAGATATCCCTCCAGGCCACATATTTAAATTTAACTCATTCTTTCAACCTTTCCCCCTATTAATAGACATTTCAGCTATTCCAGGTTTTTTCTTTTATATCACTATAAGCAATGTTAAAATAAATAAAGATATTCATACATCTTAAGCACCGATGCTTTTATTTCTATAGCATAAATTCTAAATTATGAGATTGCTGGGTCAGTGTGAATTGAAATGTTAATATACATTGCTAAATTACATTTCAACGGGGTTATAGCAATTCATACTCCAAAAAGTGATGCATGAGATTTCCCTGAATCTTCACCAACAACACATCCCTCCCCATCTGATTGGTGGGAAATGGTCTGAAGTTATGCATTTTTAACATATTTAAAATATAAGCATTTGTAACACATTGCAAATATATTTTTTTCTGTTTGCTTTTTAATTTTCTCATGGCATATTTTGCAGCACAAAAGTTTTTTTTTTTCAGTCTTTGAAAATATTTTTATTGGTTGCATCTAAATTAATCTTTCTTTTGCTGCCCATTTTCAAGGTATTGAGCATTCTTTAGTTTCTTTCCCTCCACCCTGTTTTCTCATGTCATTGAGCCATCGTCCTAGGTGACTCCTGGTTCCCATATGTCATCTCTGCCCCACAGTGGCCCACCTGTGTGAGTAGTTCAAGGCTGACATCTCTTCTGACTGGTTAGTGCCTAGTCCTGCCAATATTCAGTGCTGAATTTTGAATGTCGTCTCTGACTGAAATTAGTTTCCTTAGCCACCGTGTTTGCTCAGGCTGCCACAATAAAGTACCACAACATGGGAGGCTTAAACAAAAGACGTTGATTCTCCCTCAGTTATTAGAGGGGAAGTCTGAGATCAAGGGCTATATTCCCTCTGAAGGCCCTAGGGGAAGGGGAAGAGCTTTCCTTTCCTCTTCCAGCTTCAGGTGGTGGCTGACGATCTTTGGTGTTCTTTGGCTTGTAGACACATCATTCCAATCTCTTCACATAGCCTTCACATCCTCTTCCTTGAGCATGTTTTTCTCTCCAAAGTCCCCCTTTTAAGGACATCAGTCATGCTGGATTAGGGCCCACCCTAATGACCTTACTGTAACTGCATCACCTTTGTAAAGACCCTGTTTTTATTAAGTAAGGTCACATTCTGAGGTCCTGGGGATTAAGATTCCAACATAGCATTTTTCAAGGACACAATTCAGTTCTTAACAGCCACCAGCTACCCAGCCCAGATAACTCAGGCTGTGGTGGAGGCCCAGATTCATGCACAGATGGTGGGCAGGGCAAACCCACAGTCGGAAAATATGTTCTTGTCTTAGAACTCTGGCCAGAGAAAGCATGCCCTCTTGAATTCCTCCTTCCCAACCCTTGTCTTGTAGGTGCATCTACACAGATATAGATGCATGTAGTTTGTCTTTTCCTGTGTGAATGAGATCATAAAAGTTTTAAATTTTCTATAGCCAAACCAATCCATTTTTCCCTGTATGGTTGTTTAGACTGTTGTTTCAAAAGCTGCATCTACTATCAACAATGAGCATTTGTGGATGTGGGAGTAGTTAACAGACTAATCTGGACATGGTCGTACTTTCTACTCTAAGCATGTGGTGTGTGACCTTCAATTAGTACTTTGCTGCCACTGTCCTGAGAGACTGCACACTTGTGCAACTGTGAGTTCTAGACAAATGGTTTGTCTGATACTTTTGTTCAAAGAGAGCAATTCCACTACTCAAAAAACTTAGCTTTTACTGATAGAGATGTGAGCTGGTATTTAATGAGTCTGTAGCACTACAGAGCATGCTAATCTCTTTCTTGTTTCCCCAAGGAAATAAAAATAACCTCTCAAATTATCTTCCCATAGACATCTCACAAAATGAAAGCTTCTAAGTTCTGTAATATTTCATTGTTCCTAAACAGAATCCTTAAATGGTTTATGCAAATCCAGGTGGCTCCAGCTTTAGATGTCTTATCTGTTTTTGATGAAAGCTCTGACTTGACAAATACCCCCAAGATGTATTGCTTTATGGCATTTGGTCAGATAAGACTTAACGGGAGCTTTTACGATTTTTTCCCGTACTCCCACTGTATCTTTAAGGATACAATCATGTGAATATAGGGTAAGGCATTTTATTTCTTTTAAAATCCATAGTTTGTAGACACGTTAAAGTCTACTATATCACAATATGCATACAAATGCAATGAATTGTTGAAAACATGCCCTTAAACACAACAGGACTCTACTCTATGAATTAAATTGGAGGTGGAACAGAGGGTGTATCTTGCTTAAATTCCTGTTTGTGCTTAGCAGAAAATCAGTTCCCTTGGCTTTAATAGTACCACTATACTAATTTCTAATCCTATATTTTCAGCTCTAGTCTTCTACTTATGTTCCAGTTGTCTACTGAAACATTTTCACTTGAAGCCACATCATACATAATTGTCACATGAAAACGAATTAATCAATACCCCCACCGTTTCCCAGTTTCTAGTACCACTAAGGCTTTCAACCTGGTGGTTACCTTTGTCCTACTCTATGCCTTTCCTTTACCCTATCAAATCCTGGCTCTTTAACCATTCTTGGTTGACTCTTTAATCATTTTTCTCTAAGCTTTGTTTCACTATTTTCCCTTTTTACAAAAATAATATTTTTATTATAACAAACAGAGTTTAAAAATTTATGGAATCACCACACAATGTTCATAGCAGTGTTATCTATCACTGTTGATAAGTGGGAAGAACCTAAATAAATATCCATCAACTGATAAATTAACAAGATGTTATACAGATCCACACAATGGAAAATATTATTTAGTCATAAGAGGAATGAAGTACTTATTCATGCTATAATATGGATGAACCTTCACATTACGCTATGTGAAAGAAGCCAGAGTAATTCCATTTATTCTGATAGTCTGATAAGGCAAAACCAGGGGACAGAAGAGAGGTCAGTGATTGCCAGGGTCTATCAGAGAGGAGGAACACGGAGTGATTGCTACTGAGTATCAATTTGTTTCAAGGGTGATACTGAGTATCAATTTGTTTCAAGGGTGATGAAAACTCTAAAAGTGGATAGTGGTGATGGTTGCATGACACTGTGAATATAGTAAAAAACACTGAGTTGTATACTTTAAAAGGGTGAATTTTTTGGTATGTGAATTATATCTCAATAAAGCTATTATTAAAAATGATGGAGCCTACTAGATCTAGTGAGTCCAGAGAGATTGCAGGATACATCAATATATAGAAATCAACTGTCTTTCTACATAACAAACAACTGAAAATAGAAATTACAAAAATGACACCATTTGTAAAATAGAACATACTTAGGGATAAATCTGACAAAAGATGTGAAAGATCTGTATGCTGAAAACTACAAAACAATTATAAGAGAAATAAAAAATAACCTAAATAATTGGAGAGATATACCATATACATGGGTTGGAAGACTCAATATTGTTATTAATTCTCCCCAAATTGACTTATAGATTCAACACAATCCCAATCAAATTCTCATCAGGCAGTTTTGTTGAAGTTGACTGATTCTCAAATTCATATGAAACTGCAAAGTATCTGAAGTTGCCAAAACAGGTTTTTAAAAGATGAACAAAACTGGGGAAATAACACTATCTGACTTTAAGTCTTATAAAGGCGCCGTAATCAAGTAATACAGTGTGGTATAAAAATAACTAGATAAAAGACAAATCAGAAGACAAGAAAGATAAACAATACAGAGTCCAGCTCATGTATATACTGACACCTGATTTTTGACCAAAGATGTAAAGGCAATTTAGTGAAGAAATGTTAGACTTTTCAACAAATGATGGTTAAAAAAAAAAACTGTATATTCCTATGCACAGCGATGCATGTCTATAGCCCCAGCTACTCAGGAGACTGAGGCAGGTGGATCTCTTGAGCCCAGGAGTTCAGCCTGGGCAATATAGCAAGGCCTTGTCTCTAAAAATAAAATAAAATAAAAATGTAAAAATCTTCCCTTCCAAAGATACTTTTAAGAGACTGAAATTATAAGTTATAGACTTGGAGAAGATATTGATAAATTCTATACCTAACACAGCATTTGAATCCAAAATGTATTTTAAAACTCACCCAAGTTAATGTAAGTAAACAAATCATCTAATTAAAAACTGAGAAAAGATATGAACATTTCACAAAGTAGATATACAAATGGTAAATAAGCACATGAAAAAAATGTTATGTAAAACTAGTTATTAAGAAAGATGCATGTTTTAAGCCTATAATCCCAGCACTTAGGGACGCTGAGGCTGGCAGATCATAAGGTCAGGAGTTCGAGATCAGCCTGGCCAATATGGTGAAACCCCATCTCTACTAAAAATACAAAAATTAGCTGGGCCTGGTGGCAGACACCTGTAATCCCAACTACTTGGGAGGCTGAGGCAGGAGAATCTCTTGAAACCAGGAGGCAGAGTTTGCAGTGAGCTGAGATCGTGCCACTGCACTCCAGCCTGGGTGACAGAGTGAGACTCCATCTCAAAAAAAAAAAAAAAAAAGAAAGATACATGTTTTAAATAGTGCTAAGCACCTATTACATTAGCTAAAACTACAAAGACACTGTGGGCTAACTGTTGGCAAGGATGTGGCAAAAGGGACCTCATATACTGTGATGGGAATGCAACTTTGGAAAACACTTGGGTCATTGCTTAAAAAGTTAAGCATACATCTACCTTAGGATCCAGCCATTTCACTCCTAGGTATTTACCCAAGAGAAATGAAAACATGCCCAACCAAGATGAAAGACATCTAGAATATTCACAGAAGCCCCAAATAGGAAACAATCCAAATGTCCATCAAGAGGGGATAAACAAACTGTGGTATAACCAAACAATGGAATACTACTTGGTGATAAAAAGGAATTAACTTGGCAATAAAAAGGAATGTTAGAGCATTTGTACATGCTATAACATAGAGGAATCTGAGTTAATCAGAATAATTATGTTGAGTTTAAAAAGGTAGATAAAAAAGAGAACATACTGTATGATTCCATTATATAAAATTCTAGAAAATGTAAACTAATCTATGGTGACAGGAAGCAGATTAGTGGTTGCCTGGGGATGAGTAGGAGAGCAGAAACACAAAGGGGTAAGGAGCAGGAAGGCGGAATTACTGTACATATGCTCCTACCATGGGAGAGTGGAGTTGGCTTTCATTTTTCTCTGTGTTTGTAACTTATTACAACTGCAATAAACACTATTATTCACTAATATTTTTTGTACATCCTTAGGTATTTCTTCATGGTGCATAGTATATACACAACACACGTTCTTCAGTGACTTAATCATTGGAAGGTCCATTTTATAGCTGCTCGAATATAAAGTCTGAATACGTAAATTGCTAGGTCAAAGAACAGCCACATTTTAACACTTGATGAGTTTTTGAAAAATGGACACCAGCATCCAGATCAAGAAATCCAACAGCAGCATCTAGAAGTCTTCTCATGCTCCCTATCCTGACTTGGCTTTTCCTGTACTTTATGAAAATGGAAATGGAATCAGGTAGCATGCACTCTTTTGTATCTGGCTTGTGTATGGTTATGGATTGCTCATTACCATTGCTGCTTTACATTCTTTGTGAGAATCCACATATTTATCTCAACTTAGGTTGATAGGCATTTGGGTAGTTTCTCGTTCTTTCTATTATTAGTGTTGGTCTTATAACACTCCACAGCATGTCTTTCAGTGAATAAATGCATGCATTTCTGCTGGGTATTCACAGGAGTGGAGCTGCTGGGTTACACATGCCTACAGTCAGCTTTAGAAGATAAGCAACAGAAGCTTTTAATATTAGAGAACAGGCAGAAACATACATTGTTAATATTTGCATGATATTTATTTAACAAGTAATTTCATTAGTGAATACTTATTGAGCACCTATCATTGTCCAGGCATTGAGCAATGTGTTGGATATGTATTGCTGGACAATAGATACTGCCTCTTCTCTTGGGGCACTTAGAAAAAAATCTATATTCTAGGGTTAAACAGAAAGTCAGGATAAACTCAGTGTGTGTGTGTGTGTGTCTGTGTGTGTGTGTGTATTTCAAAACTATGTTAAAATATCATGATGTTCAAGAACGTAGCCTAGAAGGAAAATAAATCAGAAGAAGTGTAAGAGTGATTCCCTTTAGGTAAAGTGTTTGTTAACAATTTTTTCTTTTTCATTTTTTTGTTTTGTTTTTTACTTTTCTACATTTTCCAGGACAACCAACCATATTAAATTCCACATATATATGGTGGTCCAAGTCCATAAGGTACCTACCTGAAGACAGCTATGATGTTCAGAAGCGATGACATTCTCCAATCGACAAGCAATTTAGTCAGTACTTGTTGAACAACTGATACTGAATTCTGTCACAAAATCTTGCATGAACTTATTTATGTTGTTATATTTTGTTGTAGTTGTAGGCTCACAGAAAATGAGAATTGAAAGAAATGCTGGAACCCATTTAGTCCACCTGCTTGCAAATACTTTCAGCTCTGAAGACCTTTATTTGAAATTTTATGTAGAAACCTAATATATACAAGAGAGAGACTTGCAGCACTCTGAAGACCTTCGGAGCCTAAGCTCAGCCCTCGGTGACAGGTCCTAAGTGCCAAGAATCTTTCAGAAACACTGCTTGAAAACCATTGTTCAGGTTCAATCCCTTCATTTTCTAGAAAAAGAAGCTAAAGCAAGGCTATGAGGCAAATTAGCTGCATAACTAGACCTTCTGACTCCATTTCGTCTTTTCTAACACACCACTACTTTTTGAGTAGGAACAATGACAATGACCTGTGTCTTTGTGTCCCCCACCGGGGCCACCACAGACAGACAGCAGTGCTCAGTACATGCTGTTTAATAGAAAAATTGATATATACCTGCTTTTCAACTTGAAAGGGCCAAATCACCACCCATGGTTCATTACATGCAGAAAAAGCCCTGCATGCTTTTTATCAAAGGAGCTAAGGGTCACCTCAGTCACCATACCTAACCTGCTTAGCTGGCACCAAGGACGTACCCCAAAATCAATAAGAAGATTAAGATGTCAAACAGTAAAGCAGCTGGTGTATGTAATGGACTTAAAACCACAAAGAGGAAGAAGACCTATACTGAAGAAAGTTCTTCCTGCCCGGGGCAATTAATGTGGTGAACAGATGGGGAGAGACATGAACTATTTTCATGCTTTAATGGGAAGATAAAAGACACAAGGAAATAACAAGCAGAAAATCCATAGTGCAGGGGCAAACATAAAGACATGCTTTTCTTTTTCCAAACAAAAGTTTTAATTGCTAAGCAGTCATACTTGCTCAGAGTTTTACCCCATTAGTTGTTTGTCCATCATCATAAAGGAACTGAGTCCTGGAGAGCTGTAATAAGACATCCAGTGATAAACCACAGAGTTATGCAGGGGTAGTAATGGAAGCAATGAAGATGAAAATGAGCTCCTGCATTCTGCTATACACCTTACCCCTGGCTGAGTTTGCAAAAAGGCAAGCTTCCCTTTATTCAGAAGATACCATATAGTACATTTAGAAAGGATGTTTACAATGATGATCATGAGGTGGTATTTGTATCAGCTAAGAAGCATCAGGATATATGTTCAATACAGTTTTACTGTGGATTTCTTATTGTGTTTGAGTTATTCCTCAGTTGGTAATCCATACATGGCATGGTAGAGGCCCTTTTCCATTCATTCACATGTATCTTAGTCCATTCAGGCTGCTAAAACAAAATACCTTAGACTGTGTAATTTATAAACAATAAACATTTATTTCTTATGGTCATAGAGGCTGGGAAGTCTAAGACCAAGGTGCCAGAATATTCAGTGTCTGGCGAGAGCCCTCTTCCTCACAAATGACGCCTTCTTGCTGCCTTCTCATATGGCAAAAGGGCAAAGAAGGGACAAATGTGGTGTCCTCACAGAACGGAAGAGATGGAAGGGCAAAGGAGCTCTAGGCCAAAAGGGCATAAATCTCATTCAAAAGGGCAGACCCACCTCCCAAAGGCCCCACCTTCTAATATCATCACCGTGGGGATTAGGTTCCAACATAATGAATTTTGGAGAAACACATACATTCAAACCACCCCACTGTGCTACTGAAACAAGCTGTCTCTGCTGTTTAGCTTTGCCCATTACAATTCATTTTGCTTATGCCTGCGAGCATAATTTTCCTGCATCACCACTGTTATAGTATCACTGCAATTTCTTACATTTGTGGAGAACCTTATGTATGACTTTCAAAACATTTTTCACAACTATTTTCTCACTTTATCCTCATCACATCTCTGCGCTATGTACTTGTCATTTGTCAAATACATAGGCTTGAGGATTTTATATGATGACTCTGAGGTCTCATAGTCAATAAATGGCAGGATTGAAACAGGAACCTTTAACTTCTGGGTTTTAGTCCATCATTCTTCTATCACAACATACTTTTCACTAACCTACATAAAGTACCATGAGATGTTCTCTGCTGTCCTCTTGATAAAAGTCCACAACCTCAGTGTGGCTTTTCAGGTCCTTCTCAATCTGGTGCCTTCACCTGTCTGACCTTCTCTCCCATTTCTCTGCAACCCACACTAGCTGCTTCCCTCATAACAACAGTAACACCCTCACCTGGAATGCCTTCCATTCTTGGTTTCTACATAACCAAATTCTTTTTTTTTTTTTGGTAGAGATGGGGTCTCGTTATGTTAACCAGGCTGGTCTTGAACTCCTGGGCTCCAGCGATCCTCCCACCTTGGCCTCCCAAACTACTGAGATTATGGGATTACAGGCATGAGCTACCATCCTGGCCTACCTAGGCAAATTCTGTATAGCCTTCAAGGCTTAGCACATGTGTCTGGTAGATATAATCTTCTACCTAGGCAATTAATGCCTGAATTATATATTTTAACATTTAATTATACTCAATATAATTTACAGTAAATCACAGTTGTTAAGTTTAATGTACTGAAGTCTTGTTTCTGTTAGAAGACCAATTTTTTTTTTTTTGTAGAGAGTGTTATAATATACTTTTATCCATGAACATATACCATTGTCCAGTACAGATTAAGTACACAGTAACAAAAGTCAGGGAAATTTTTGTTTCTGTACATTGCCTAGCATCATATGAGGACACAGTCCCTGAAATGACTGGGGTTAGGGGGAGAGGCAGAATTTCAGTCTTGGAGTAACGGGGGTACCAGGAAGGCTCCAAGGTAGGGACAGGGTAGGGGCCTAGGACCTGAAATTGGATATACACCAAAAGGAGAACACGCAGCATGGCTGACCTGATGCTCCTTACATATATCCTGCTTTGTAAAGAATTAGCTTCAATACTGAGCCAGGTCTAAACTACAGGTAGAGGGTAAGTGGTTCCTAAAAGGCAGGGAGAGGGAAAGAAAAAAAGAAGGAGAATACGACCAGGCAGACTACTGGTGGATTGTGTCCTAGGACAGTTACCTTCTGTAAGGCAGTTTGTATTGCGAGATATAACACACTTCTTGCTGATCATGAGAAACAGCACTCATTTAAAAAACCCGGGTGATTCTCTAAATCAAAGTGTGGCCCATATTTGTTGTTTTAAATAAAGTTTTATTGGAATACCCATTTGTTTAAGCCCTGCCTGTGGCTATTTGTGCACTGTTAAGATGGAGTTGAACAGTTGCAGCCAGTCTACATGGCCCGCAAAGTCTAAAATATTTACTATCTGGTTCTTTACAAAAGTTGGCCAATCTCTGCTCTAAAATCTATTTCTGCCTTTTATAAGGGGATCATAAAGCAATTTTTGGCAAGGGAGACCCAGACGCTGTCAGTAGATTCAGAAAGACCAGGAAGTTTCCTTCTGTTATTAATGATGTGTTGTTGTATGACTTTATCACTTAACCACTCTAACTTAGTGTATCTACCAGTGAAGTTGAGATTCTTTTACCCACTCGTGTCTCAGGTCTGAAATTTTCTAGCACTTTTGTACTGTGTCTGGCTATGATTATTCCCTAATGCTCATGTAGAAATGTTACGAGCAGAAAAAAAAAATGAGTTCTTTATATAATAGTCACACTATTTACAGCAACAATTTGCTTATCTGACCACAGGAAGTAGCAGATTTTGAGTTAACAAAAGTATATCTCTCACATTACAATGACCACTTTTATTGGAATCCTGTTTTAGTCCATTTGTGTTGCTATCAAGGAATATCCAAGGTTGAGTAATTGATAAAGAAAGGTGCTTTATTTGGCTCCCACGTCTGCAGGCTGTATAAGAAGTATGGTGCCAGTATCTGCTTGGTTTCCGGTGAGGGGTCAGACTACTTCCACTTAGGGTGTAAGGCAAAGGGACGCTGGTAAGTGTAGTGATCGCATGGCAAAGGAGAAGAAGCCAGAGGGAGGAAGGAAGGGAGAGAGAGAGAGAGAACGAGAGAGAGAGAGAGAGAGAGAGACACACAGAGAGAAGGAGACACACAGAGAGAAAGGTGTGACGGAGAGGAAAAGAAAGAGGGAAGGAAGGCAGGTGCCAGGCTCTTTTTAACAACCAGCTCCTGGGAACAAATAGAGAACTCACTCACCTTTCCTTGCCCCATAGGGAGGGCATTCACCTATTCATGAGGGATTCATCCCCTACCATGTCCCAAACACCTCCCATTAGGCCCCACGTCCAACACTGGAGATCAAATTTCAACATGAGGTTTGGGGGACAAATATCAAAACTACAGCACTATCTTAAATGGATTTCTCAAATTTTCTCTTAGCAACAGAGCATACAGAACAAAATTTTACCCTTTTTTGTTAACTCAGAATCATCATAACGAAATTTACTGCACTATAGACCTCTGGAGTCCCTAAGGAATGGAGGTTAATTGAGCCAACACAAAAGGGCCAAGAAAACTCATTTCATCGCTCTTGTATCTGTGTTTCTCCTCTCTCATTCTCAGCAGCTGATCTGCAATGGAATATAACAGGACTGAAAGGTGATCTATATCAACCACCAATCTCACAACACAATTCCTAGATCTCAAACAATGTGCCCATCTAATGGGATGGTTTGGTCTAGTTTAGTTCACCAAATCGTCAAATATTTATAATGTGCCTCCTCTGGGATAGTCAGAGTCCTACATTCAATGATGATTAAGAAACTCATTGGTAGCTTGATGGGGATGGCACTGAATCTATAAATAACCTTGGGCAGTATGGCCATTTTCACGATATTGATTCTTCCTATCCATGAGCATGGTATGTTCTTCCATTTGTTTGTGTCCT
>NW_012106142.1:107905-118621 GCF_000951045.1 Mandrillus leucophaeus | reverse complement strand
ACAGCAACATGGCACAAGTATACATATGTAACAAACCTGCACGTTATGCACATGTACCCTAGAACTTAAAGTATAATAATAATAATAAATAAATTAAAAAAAAAATGATGATTAAGACACGATTTCTGCCCTTAAGGAACATGACTCCAACCTTGGTAGAAAATCCGACGTGACCATATGTGGATAAGAAGGCCCCACTTCTTACAACTTCACATTTTGCTGTTATGCTCATTCAGGCCCAATATTTCACTTTCAGGGTTCCATTCACACATTCATTGTATTTTCCGGTGACACTGAATAATATCTAGATGGACAAGGAGAAAGTTGAAGAGCAGGATGGAAAGCAAATTCAGGATTCTGCCTTACAGCAACAGCTTGAAGATGTGACTTCCAAGAATGGGTTCCACCTAAAAATGGAGACTTCCTTGTATTATACAGCAATATCTCAAAAATTATTTCACAGCTAATGTTATGATCTTGAATTACTTCCTAAAGGCCCAGGAAGACATTAGATAGACTGGGCATGATAATCCTCCTTCACTAACTGGTCATTCCTGTCTCACTTTCACAATGATGAACGAAAGGGAAGTCCTAAATATTTCTACCTAATCAAGTATTGTAAATCAAGGTGTATGATTTTTTCCCTTTATAGTAAGACTTTAGGCACCCCTAAGACTCAAAATCAAATATAATACAAAGAATAAGGGGTACCTGGGGAAAGAGAAATATGGAAGAGAAATAGAAGATGAGAGAAATAAATGGAAGGCAGATAAGAAGAAACAGGTTCAGGGAGGCAGAAGAGATGAAGGAAAGAGAAAAGATAAAGATCAAGATGAGAAAGACATAGAAGAGGAATATTCAATCAAAATGTCTTTATTCAAAAATAACCATGTTGAGGCTGGCATGGTGGCTCACGCCTGCAATCCCAGCACTTTGGGAGGCCTAGGTGGGTTGATCATCTGAGGTCAGGAGTTTGAGACTAGCCTGGCCAACATGGTGAAACCCTGTCTCTACTAAAACTACAAAAAAATTAGCCAGGTGTGGTGGTATGTGCTGTAATCGCAGCTACTCTGGGAGGGTGCGGCAGGAGAATCGCTTGAACCCGGGAGGCAGAGGTTGTTGCAGTAAGCCAAGATCGTGCCACTGTACTCTAGCCTGGGCGAGAGAGCAAGACACCATCTCAAATTAATAATAATAATAATAAATAAATAACCATGTTGAGAGAAGATCACAAATGAAGAGCTAATCTCCTTGCAAGAATAAGTGTGTGGAGACCAAAGAGTGAAGACTTAAGGTAGACTATGAAGGGCACATGGCCTAAGGCTTTATCCTCTGACACTCAACCCTCTCCAGATCTTTTACCAATTGAGGACAGTTGGCTCCCAGCTTCAGGGTAAAGGAGACAGTTAGGTCACCTGCTTCCAGGAGTAGTCTCACACTGGAAGAGCTGGCTTTAAGCCAAAAGACACTATGTGGTAAACTAGAACTAGAAACTGAAGAAAAAACATGTTTGAAGCAGGATTAAGTACGTATATGGTTAAGCCAAAGTAACAGAAAGAAATTAGGTCAGTATAAGGCTATATAACATAGAGGTTATACTAATTTACATTCCCACTAGTCGTGTATAAGCATTCCCTTTTCACCACATCCATGCCAACATCTATTTTTTTTTTTTACTTTTTAATAATAGCCATTCTGGCTGGGGTAAGGTGGTAGGTATCTCCCTGTGGCTTTAATTTGCATTTTCCTAAATAACTCAATTAAACCATCACTATGTACAGATGATATGATGAAAAACTCAAGAAAATTACCTGAAAAACTATTAAAACACAGGAAAATTTAGAAAGTCTGATGAATGTGAAGCAATGGCTTCCATAAATAACAAACAGAAGATATAACAGACGAAAAGACCTCAGGTATAGGAGCCAACACAATAAAAGACCTAGACATAAACTTAATAGAAATGTGAAGGAGATACATGAACAAAATTTCAAGTCATTTTTAAAGGACAGACAAGTGACCAAATGGAAAAGCATAGCGTGGCCTCAGATAGGAAAAACTGACATCACAAAGACATCATTCTTCTTAACCTAGAAGTCAAATGCAATTCCTATAAAAAAGAATAGTGAGGAAAGCTCTGAAAAAAAAGAGAGTAATAAAAAGAAACTAGCTCTGTCAAATATTAAGATATTTTACAGACCTCAACAATTAAAACAGGCCAGGCATGGTGGCTCACATCTATAATCCCAACACTAGGAAACCAAGGACAGAGGACTGCTTGAGGCCAGGAATTCAAAACCAGCTTGGGCAACATAGCAAGACCCTGTCTCCACAAAAAATTAAAACATTAGCCAGGCCTGGTGGCAAGTGCCTGTAGTCCCAGCAACTTGGAAGGCTGAGGTGGCAGAATCACTTGAGCCCATAAGTTCGAGGATGCAGTAAGCTGAGATTGCATCACTCTACTTCAGCCTGGGCACAGAGTGAGACTCTGTCTAAACAAATAAAAATAATAAGAAGAGTAACAAAACAGTGTGAAACTGTTGTATTAATAGATAAATCAATGGAATAGAACCGAAGGCTCAGAAAACAGACCAAATACATTTGAGAATTTACTATATGATAACAATGGCATCTTAAGTCAGTGGAGAAAGACAGACCATTCAATAAGTGTTGCTGGGACAGCTGGACAGCCAACTGGAAAAGAAAAAGTTGGAACCACTCACACCGAACATCAGGATAGACTTCAAGTAGAACAAAGACTAAAATATTAAAAATGAAACCATAAAAGTACTAGAAGACCCACAAAAATGAGGCATGATCTGTCCCTGATGGAAGAACACACCACATATGAAATAGTCTTGAAAGGGAAAAATTAATCTAAATCTGAAAGCACCTCAATCCCCACCAATTTTTAGAAAATAAAGAGGACAGAGGAACATTTATAAAGTACACCACAGGGATACAACTAGCAAAACCCAGACTGTGGGAGACTCAAGAGAACAAACTCAAGGTATTATTGGGGGGGGGAAAGAAAAGAAAAGAACCAAGAAAAAAGAAAAAGAGATGAACCTCTGGATTAAAAAGAGATTAAAGCCACACTGCCTTAGTTCCGGAGCTCATTATCTCTTGTCTGCTGTCAGCTTCTTCAGGAACTTCTACTCAGGAGATTTTACCATGGTCATTATAACGTGAAGACCAGCTTTTTTTTTTTTTTTTTTTTTTAAAGTTTACTGGTTTCTTAATTTTTATTTCTTTCTGTAATTAATTTTTTGTTGTTGTTGTTGTTTGAGACGGAGTCTTGTTTTGTTGCCCAGGCTGGAGTGTGATGGTGTGATCTCGGCTCACTACAACCTCAGCCTCCCAGGTTCAAGTGATTCTCCTGCCTCAGCCTCCCAAGTAGCCAGGATTACAGGCGCACACCACCAACATACCCGGCTAATCTGTGTGTGTGTGTGTGTGTGTGTGTGTGTGTGTGTGTGTGTTTTCAGTAGAGATGGGGTTTCACCATGTTGGCCAGGTCGAACTCCTGACCTCAAGTAATCCACCAGCTTTGGCCTCCCAAAGTGCTGGGATTACAGGGATGAGCCACCACGCCTGGCCCTTTAATTTAATTTTTAAACAGGTAAGACATTCCCAGAGGTGAAAAAATTCAAAGTTAAAAAAGGCATAAAGTGAATTCTTTTAAATTTATTTTTATTTATCTTATATGTCTATATATATTTATTTCAATTGTTGTTGGGGTACAAGTGGTTTCTGGTTACATGGATGAATTATATAGTGGTGAATTCTGAGATTTTAGTGCACCCCTTACCCAAGGAGTGTACACTGTACCCAAGACATAGTATTTAATCTTCACTTCCCACCCACCCTCCCCACTTCAGAGTCTCCAAAGTGCATTATACCACTCTGTATGTCTTTGCATATCCATAGCTTAGTTCCCACTTGTGAGAACATACAGTATTTGACTTCCCATTCCTGTGTTATTTCAATTAAAACAACAGCCTCCAATTTCATCCAAGTCACTGCAAAAGACCTTATTTCATTCCTTTTTATGGCTGAGTAGTATTCTATGATATGTGTATACCACATTTTCTTTATCCACTCATTGGTTGATGGGAACTCAGATTGGCTCCATATCTTTGCAGTTGTGACCTGTGCTGCAATAAACAGATGCGTGCAGGCATCATTTTGATATAATGACTTCTTTTCCTTTGGGTAGATAGCCAGTAGCCAGTAGTGGAATTGCTGGGTTGAATGGTGTATCTACTTTCAGGTCTTTAAAAAAAATCTCCATACTATTTTCCATAGAGTTTGTACTAATTTACATTCCCACCAGCAGTGTAAAAGTGTTCTGTATTCACCACATCCATGCCAACATCTACTGTTTTTTGACTTTTTAATAATAGCCATTCTGGCTCGGGTAAGGTGATAGGTGGTGCACTGTGGTTTTAATTTGAATTTTCCTAATAATTAGTAATGTTGGGCATTTTTTCACATGTTTGTTGGCCATTTCTTGGCCATTTGTACATCTTCTTTTGAGAAATGTCTGTTCATGTCATTTGCCCACTTTTTCATGGGATTATTTGGGTTTTGGAGTTTTGTTTTGTTTTTTGATTTTTGTTTTTTGTTTTTTTGCTGATTTGTTTGAGTTCCTTGCAGATTCTGAATATTAGTCCTTTCTTAGATGCATAGTTTGCAAGCATTTTCTCCCATTCTGTGGGTTGTCTGTTTACTCTGATGATTATTTCTTTTGCTGTGCAGAAACTTTTTAGTTTAATTAGGTCCCATTTATTTATTTTGGTTTTTGTTGCATTTGCTTTTGGGGTTTTAGTCATGAATTCTTCTTCCCACCCCATTCCTCAAGCCAATTTCCTTTTCCTCAAAATACTGCTGTTTTATGTGAACTTCTCAATATATTTTTATACATTTACAAGAAAATCTTAACCTATACTCTTTTGTCCCCTTAATAACAAATATGTACGCCAAAGATACTGTTCTTGCTTTTCTTCAGTGAAGTATTTCAACAGCTTCCAAATTCATTTTCTTGACTGCAATCTTGTACTTTCCAATCCATTTTTCATGTGGCTGTTGGGTTGATCATTCTAAAATGCAGATCTGATCATGATTAAAAACTTACAGTATCTCCCTCTTAACTACAGGATCAAGTTCAACTCCCTCGCATGGCACAATATTCAACACCTTTCATCATCTAGCCCTTACCTACCCTCTTTCCAGTGGTTTGCCTTACCACTCCTCACTACAAATCACAAACCCCAAGGACACTGGATTCTGAATACACCAAATGCTTTCGTTGTCCATGATTATCCCTCTACCTGGAACTTCTTTTCACTTCTCTATCTGGTGAGTTTCTACTTTCTATCTATCTCTCAAGATCCAGCTAAATGATACATCCTTTTGGAAGCCTGCCCTCACTTGTCCCAAGCAGAACTACCAGGGACTGTGCTCCCCTATTAGGACTAATCAATTTTGCCATCCACTATGCCCACAGAGTCCTTTGTTTAAGCCTATAATACACTACATGTCACGGTGTACCATATTATTATTTGTAATAGTCAGTAGTGAATAAATAAAAGATCATGCCTTATGGTCAACCAATCCCTTCCCCAAAGAATCCTAACTTCAAAGAATGGAATTCCAAAAAGAATATCAAAAGCCAGGCTTGCAAAGAATTTTACCAGTCTACTAAAATGAATTTATTGGTTTGCCTTCATTCCAGATGGTCCTTGAAATCAACATCTTGTATTATTCACACAGTACACCAACAGCTGCAGGGAGGCTTGTACCCTTCTTCCGGCAGGCCCCAGCAGGCCATCTGACTCCTTCAAAGAACACCAACTTACCCGTGGGCATACACCAGCGAAAACCCCACTGTCTCATATCCTAGTGAGCAGAGTGAAGTTCCACAAGCTTATTTATGGACAGCCAACAGTTGGTTACAAGAGCAGAGACTGGAAATCACAAGTTCCCCTAATTAGATCCCTGTGCTAATCTCCCAGAAAACAAAGGACTTCAGTCTATTTTTTTTTTCTTGTATGTTTAGGAGTATTTCAGTTTATGATGAAAGTAAGAATTTGGCTGCAGAAAAACACTTGATCAGTAACAAGAATACAGGTATGGTTGCTGATCAAAGCTGCAGTGAAGGAGCTAGTGTAATTGGCCCTCCAGACCAGTGCCCTGCCTACGGTACCAAAGGTAAGTTTCTGAGTGATTTTATTCCTTTTTTTCCTCTTTCAATCAAATATAATCTTATTTCCTTTCTTGTATTTCTTTCAACCAAATACTCCCAATTAGTTTCTTCATATTATCTGCCTGCAGTATTATACTGTAAGCCTAAATGCCTGAATGCACCAAATGGTCATTTATGCTTTCACAGATTATAACAAATCTCTTACTCAATACCTTTTACAACTTCTTACTAAACACACACATTTAAGCACTGACCTAAATCATGACTATCTAACTGTCCCTGGAATCATGGAACTTTAAGCTAGAAAGTATCTGAGAAATCACCTAGTGATCCAATCCCCACAATGAACACTTACTAAACAAAAGGTGAACATACTTCTCCAAGATCACATGAGTTGACTCCATAACCTTGACCAGGATGTTTTCCTAATATTGATTTCAGCGGGGCCTGGGAGCTCACGTCTGTAATCACAGCACTTTGGGAGGCTGAAATAACAATCTTATTGTTCTCTCTTGAGGCCAGGAGTTCAAGACCAGCCTGGCCAACATGGCAAAATCCCATCTCTACTAAAAATATAAAAATTAGTCAGGAGTGGTGGCACACACCTGTAATCTCCAGCTACTCGGGAGGCTGAGGCATGAGACTCACTTTCCAGGAGGCAGAGGTTGCAATGAGCTGAGATCACACCACCGCACTCCAGCATGGGCGACGGAGCAAGACTCTGTCTCAAAAAAAAAAAAAAAAAAACACACACACACACACACAAAACCTTATATTCATTTTACTGTTATTTCTATTACATTGAGTTATCTCCATTCCATTTCCTTAATCTTATTGTTCTCAAATTTGTTTCATAACCTACTGTGGTCTCGCCCACCAGAATCCTCAAATGAAGGACTTTCCTGTTACTAGGAGCACCTTCTTGAATTATATTCAAACTTCCTCTTGCAACAGGGAGTAAAAGTAAGGTAAGAAGAGAACTAGGGGATGGGGGAGAGGCAAGTTATTCATCTTCAATTAGATGAGTCCATCTTCAATTCATTTACCAGTAAGAAAGTTCTCAGGTGCCCCATTATAGATTCTTTCATAACATCTCACATTCCAGAAGCTATATTCAGGGCAATGAAGGTTAAAAGGCACAACACACTACTCTGCAACTACTTGGCAAAATATCAAGAAAGATAGTAAATTTATTGCTCTATGTTATAGCCCAAAATTAATGAGAAGAACAGTATCATTATGAAATACAGAATTCTTGTGAGATTCTTCCTGAAATTATCTAAAAGCCTTTGGGACTGAAATTATTTGCAGTCATAGGAAGAAAATTTCTAGGCTGGGCATGGTGGCTCATGACTGTAATTCTAACACTTTGTGGGGCTGAAGCAAGAGAATTGCTTGAGGCCAGGAGTTTGAGGTTACAGTGAGCTATGATCATACCACTGCACTCCAGCCTGGGTGACAGAGAGCCTGCTGAAAGAAAAGAAAGAAAAGAAAGAAAAAGGGATGGGAAGGGAAGGGAAGGGGGGAGGGGAAGGAGGGGAGAAGTAAAGAGAAGGGAAGGGGAAGCGGGGAGAAGGGAAGGAAAGGAGGGAGGGGAGGGGAAGAGAAGGGAGGGGAAGAGAAGGAAGGGGAAGGGAGGGAAAGAAAGCAGGCCAGTATTTGGGAGGCCAAAGCAGGAGAACTGCTTGAGCCCAGGAGTTTGAGACCAGCCTGGATAACAAGTGAGACCCTGTCTCTACTTGAAAAAAGAGAAAGGAAAAAAAAAAGAAAAGAAGAAAATTCCTGCATATTCGAGCAGACATTTGTTAGGGATTAAATTGTGTCCCCTCCAAAAGATATCTTGAAGTCCTCACCCCTGCTATCTCAGAATGTAACATTATTTGGATACAGTGTCTTTACAGAAGTAATCAAGTTAAAATGGGGTCATTAGGGTGGCCCTAATCCAATGAGGCTGATGTCCTTGCAGAAAGGGGAAATTTAGAGACAAAGACACACCTAGAGAAAGACAACATAAAGACACAGGGGCAACACCATGTACAAGCCGAGGAACACCTGCGGCTACCAGAAGCCAGGACAGAGGCAGGAAGAAGATTCTCCCTCACAGCCCTCAGAAGGAGCCAACCCTGTCAACACTTTGGTTTTGGATTTCTAGCCTCCATAACTGTGACACGATTGTAAAATAGAAACAAAATGCTAAGCTCCCACAACCAACTGAATGAACCCTTCCTCTTGGCTGAGGGCATTCCAAAGTTAATCTGAAAAACCAATTCAGGCCGCTATGGGAAGTGGTGGTCAAATATGCCTCATTATTTATACCTTCCTCCCTTTGCAATTCAGGCACAGCTTACCAGCATTAACATTAAAACAGAGACTTTAATACTGACAGAAGAGACTCTTTAAGTCCGATAAGAAACATTTACAATCTATTCTCTCTGAAGCCTACCACCTGGAGGCTCCATCTGCATAATAAGAACTTTGGTCTCCACAACCTCTTATCTTAACCCAGACACTCCCTTCTGTTGATTCCAGGTCTTTAAATAAACTCTTTCAACCAACTGCCAACCAGAAAATCTTTCAATCCACCTAGGACCTGGAAGCCCTCCCCTCTCCCACCCCACCTCCCCCTTTCTGGACTGAACCAATGTACATCTTACATGTATTGATTGATATCTTATGTCTCTCTAAAATGTATAAAACCAAGCTGAAGCCCAACCACCTTGGGCAAATGTTGTTAGGACCTTCTGAGGCTGTGTCATGAGTATGTCCTTAACCTTAGCAAAATAAACTTCTAAATTGATTGAGACTTGTCTCAGATACTTCTTGGTTTACGCAATCAATAAGTCTGTTGTTCAAGCCACCTAGTTTGTGGTATTTTGTTAGCGTGGCGTCCCTAGGAAACTCAGACATCTGATGAGAATGACCCCCAGCCAGTGCTACCAGGAATCAATTCCAGGTTTACAGAGGGACCCCTCTGAATGTTAATAAAAACATACAGCTTAGCTTTCTGTAAAAAGTAAACCTGAGAGATTTTCTACTTCAGAATAACTTTCATATTTCTGCAAAGGCCAATTTTAAATGTTGCTTCTCTCCAAATACTACATTACCACTTTTGCCAAACTAGGATATGGAACATAGTCTTTCACACTCACACACAGATACACACACACACACCCCACACACACACACAGAGTGTAAGCCTCTATTTGGTCTTGAATAGATCGGAAGTTCCTACAGTTACTGGGACTATGATTCCAACCGATGCCTGTCAGTTTAGCAGATGAGACTGGAACAGCTGTATCTTCAATACACAACATTGTCTTAAATAGATGCTCAGAATGAATTACAATTAAATTACAGAGCTGTCAAAAAGGGTTATAATTATAGCATTTATTCACCACATTTACAAGGCCAGACATACACAAAAGGAACAGAAGGCTGAAGAAAAAGAACAAAAAACCCACTCCACATTACTTACCTCAGCAGGAAATCTGGCTGGGGGAGAGAGGAAGACGAGTTAGTTATCATGCAAAGAGCCCATTTCCTGCAACCACACAGCTTTGTGTTTCCAGAGGGTCTCCCATTCCAGAAGTTGGAGGCGCTTTAAGACATCATCTGGTGGCAATGTATTTCTCTTTTACAATTGGAAAAGGGAGGGCCAACAAGGTTGCCATGACTCACCCACAGCTACAGACAAGCAAGGGAGGAGCTGGGACCTGAACCAAGAGCAAGGGCTACTCCCACCAGTGGGCTGAACAAGAAAAGCAAAATCAGGACAGCCAGACCTGGCCCCTTGTTTTGCTCTCATCTATTAAGAGCATATTAATTTATCCTGCAGTTATTTATCATGCAGTTCTTTTAGGAGGCTTGGAAATCATCCTTCAGTTTCTGCTAAAATGACACAAGATAAAAGAGAGGAAGAAAATCCCCAACTGCCATTTATGCTAGTCAATTATGTTACTAATCAATAATGCATTTAGAACAACCGGAAGAATGGCATAATTCTCTTAGTCACCTTCAACCTCAGCATCCAAAAGATAAATTGAGGATAGTAATACTATTCAGTGAGCAAACACTTTGAATTTAAAAAAAAAAAAACAAAAAAAAAACTAACTAGATCACCATCCACGGTTTCAATCAGGCAATCAACAAATATCTATTGTGCTGTCTCTATGTGTGACATTGTGCTAGAGACTGTCAAGGGCATAAACAGGTGACAGACTTAGATTCGTTTCTCAAGAGCTCATAGTCCAGTTGAAGAGACAAGATACAAATAAAGTAAAACAAGGCAGTAAATATGCATTCTGATAAACTGCCAATTCAATCATCATATGCCAATTTGATCATATGCACAAGTGCAATGGACTAAATATTTATGCTGCCCCAGCATTAATATACGGAAATTCTTTTTTTTTTTTTTCTTTTTTTTTTTTCGAGGGAGTCTCGCTCTATCGCCCAGGCTGGAGTACAGTGGCGTGATCTCCGCTCACTGCAAGCTCCACCTCCCAGGT
>NW_012106142.1:105643-106970 GCF_000951045.1 Mandrillus leucophaeus | reverse complement strand
AGAGAGAGGGAGAAATAGAGAGAGAGAGAGGGAGGGGGGGAGAGAGAGAGAGAGAGAGAGAGAGAGAGAGAGAGAGAGTCTATCTCTGTCTCCAGGCTGGAGTGCAGTGGCACGATATCGGCTCACTGCAACCTCTGCCTCCTGGGTTCCAGCAATTCTCCTGCCTCAGTCTCCCGAGTGGCTGGGACTACAGGCAAGTGCTGCCATGCCCAGCGAATTTTTGCATTTTTAGTGGAGATGGGTTTTCATCATGTTGGCCAGGATGGTGTCGATCTCCTGACCTCATGATCTGCCCACCTCGGCCTCCCAAAGTGCTAGGATTACAGGTGTGAGCCACCATGCCTGGCCTGTATTTTTAAAATAAAAAAATACATGTGCAGGTTTGCTATTTTTTTTTTTTAATTACAAAAAAAATCTGAGAGAAACCCCTCACCCCTTTCATGACGTGGACTGACAGTGAGAAGTCAGCCGTCTACAAGGAAGCAGGCCCTCACCAGACACCAAATCGGACAGTGCCTCGATCTTGGATTTTCCAGCCTTTAGAACTGTGAGAAATCAGTTTCTGTTGTTTATAAACCACCCAGGGTGGTATTTTGTTAAAACAGCTGAATGGACTAAGACAAGAAATTCACAGCAAGGAGAAAATTACCTGAGTCTTACCAATCTGTTTCTCTTACTTTCTACCCTGAATGTGACTATTCAGCTTTCTTATTATCTTCAGGTTTACTGGATATTTTCCTAAAAATTTATTTCAGTTGGTCATTCAGCTGTTAAACTAGGTTTAGCCTAAAGCTATCTTTACATATTTTAAGTTCAGCCAAAAGGTTTCCCCATAGTAAACTGTAACCCAACTGTATATGTAAACAGAGCATAACCTACTCTTGTGCTAATCACCAAGCATTGGCCAATCAAAGGTGACCAACTGTTCAAACTGTGTTCAGATAAGGCAAATGCCAAACTGTAACCAATCCAGAAATAAGGCAAACACCGAACTGTGTAACCAATCCAGCTGTTTCTGTACCTCACTCCCATTTACTGATGTCACTTTCCTTTTTCTGTCCATAAATCTTCCAAAATGTGGCTGTACTGGAGTCTCTCTGCATGTACTCTGGCCTGGGGATTGGGGGTATAGGGGCTGGTGAAGTAGAGGTGATCCCTGATTCATGACTCATTCTTTGCTCAATTAAACTTATTTTATTTTATTTCATTTTATTTTTGAGATGGAGTTTCACTCTTGTTGCCCAGGCTGGAGTGCAATGGCGCGATCTTGGCTCACTGCAACCTCTGCCTCCTGGGTTCAAGTGATTCTCCTGCCTCAGCCTCCTGA
>NW_012106142.1:99569-100660 GCF_000951045.1 Mandrillus leucophaeus | reverse complement strand
AAGTGCTCAACAGCACTGATTATCAGAAAAATACAAATCAAAACTATGATGGAATATCACCTCACACCACTTAAGATGGCTTTTTTTTTTTTTTTTGAGATGGAATTTTACTCTTGTCACCCAGGCTGGAGTGCAATGGCGCGATCTTGGCTCACTGCAACCTCTGCCTCCTGGGTTCAAGTGATTCTCCTGCCTCAGCCTCCTGAGTAGCTGGGACTGCAGGCACCCACCACCACGCCCAGCTAATTTTTTTGTATTTTTAGTAGAGACAGGGTTTCACCATGTTAGCCAGGATGGTCTCGATCTCCTGACCTCGTGATCTGCCCGCCTTGGCCTCCCAAAGTGCTGGGATTACAGGTGTGAGACACCGCACCCGGCCAATATGCTGAAATTCTAACTGCCAAGGTGATGGTATTAGGAGATGGGGCCTCCAGGAAATGACTAGGTCATTAGGGCAGTGCTCTCATGAATGGGATTAGTGTCCTTATAAAGACATATGAGCCAGGCACGGTGACTCCAGTGCTTTGGAAGGCTGAGGTGAGAGGATCACTTGAGCTCAGGAGTTCAAGACCAGCCTGGGCAACATAGTAAGGCCCCCATCGCTACAAAAAATTTTAAAAATTAAAAAAATTAGCTGAGTGTGGTGGTATGTGCTCATGGTCCTAGCTACTTGGGAGGCTGAGGTGGGAAGAATGCTTGAGCCCAGGAGTTTGAAGTTAGAGTAAGCTATGACTGTGCCACTGCACTCCAGCCTGGGTGAAAGAGCAGTACACTGTCTCTTTTTTTTTTCTCTTTGAGACGGAGTCTCGCACTGTTACCCGGGCTGTAGCGCAATGGTGCAATCTCAGCTCACTGCAACCTCTGCCTCGCAGGTTCACATGATTCTCCTGCCTCAGCCTCCGGAGCAGCCAGGATTATAGGTGCATGCCACCACACCCAACTAATTTTTCGTGTTTTTAGTAGAGACAGGGTTTCACTAAGTTGGTCAGACTGGTCTTGAACTCCTGACCTTATGATTTGCCTACCTTGGCCTCCCAAAGTGCTGGGATTATAGGCATGAGCCACTGTGCTTAAAAAAAAAACTGTTTTAT